>NC_058513.1:11679973-11989417 GCF_020382885.2 Scatophagus argus | reverse complement strand
CCTGAAGCTGCAACCAATCGAATTCAATTCCTGAATTTTGACAGTTCATGAAACAAATCGTTAAACACAAATGCATTTTTGTGAAGTGGAGCATTTTGCTGCTTTATTCATTTGGACGAGTTTCGACGGTGGTGGCATTTAATGTCCTTTGTAACTGTGTCAGTAGGCAACTAAACCTCTTTGACGAGCTTTTCTGATGCATACCAGCACACGTCTGTATCATTCATGTGATTATACAGCGCGGATGACATTTCTGAACAAAATATATTCTGCCTCCTTGTGTTTGTCTCTCCGTATCGCTGTTAGCAGGAGGATACATCACTCACCCTCCTAACTGCTGACAGACCATGATATGTTTGTGTTTGTTCTGCCAGAATGATTGACTTGTCCCACTGACCATTGATACAAACTGCAGTCTGGACAGAAAACAGACACACAGAGACACAATAAGAGAGCGAGAGACAAGAAGAGATGGATATTCAGATGGACAGAAGACACTCAGGGAAAAGGACATCAACATGTCTTATCCAACATTTTCGCACTTCACAATGTCAGCGTTGTGGTCAGTGTTGACCCCGCACTGTTTTGATTAATGATGAAGCCACTGGATTACTGTCCTTGATTGAGATCTAAAATGCTGCTGATCCAGCAGAGTCCCATATGCAGTGTCAGGGTTAGTGCGGAGTCAGTTGGGAATAAATATGAACCCTTTTAGACCTTTGTTTAGGACTGTCCTCAGGCTGCTGCTAGAGACAACTAACTGCTGAGGTAATTTGTCTCTAAAAGACAAAGCTGATGAGGCGTAGAAAAAGTTTTTTGTGGATACCTCTGACCTTCTGCTCTGAATGTCAGACTCACCTTGGAAAAAAAACCCAACTGAAAAGAATACAGCTGATAAGATACACAACAACTGATCACTGATCAACTGGGTGCTTAGCGTAACTTTACTGCCAGCTCTTCAAAAGCTCAGTGGTAGTAAGTTACGTTGAAATGACCTTTAATTATTAAAGCTTTAAAAACTTGAGACTTTCACACTGTGGTTCATCAACTGAATAATTGAATCCCTGTGTCCCCTCTGTTTACGAGTCCCACGTTTATCTGAAATAAGGATTCTCTTAACATACCTCAAAGTCAATTAAGACAGTTATGTCAGTCGCTTACTGTATGACCGTTCTTATAGGGCTGATTATGCAGCTCAAATTAAAAACTGGCATTTTTCAGTAGCTGACACTTCACAATTTATTTTATGTGTGTTGAATGTAGGATAATACAGCCTAATGAAAAGGGAACCAAGTTGTCTAGACCACCTCAGCGACCGTTGTTCTTTCATCACAGTGTGAAAACCAAAGCGCAGCTGTAGCAGTCATGCAATGCTACCTGCATAAGCTCCTTGTGCAGTTAAGCCTTTTAAATGGCTCGATTTGGAAATGCAAGCTTATTTTGCTGCACTCTCAGACAGGCAGCTTGTGAACTGGCAAACGTCATGGCGAGAAGGAGGCTCAGGATCACTAAGAAACAGCCCTTCAAACAACTAACAGCCAGATCACACAGAGCTGTGAATGCGACAATGAGAGGGGGATAGGAGAATAATTTATCATGATTCACACCTTTTCTTTCACCTCAGATATTAACATACAGTATGATTGGTCACAGAGACAACTCTGGTTCATTTTACGTTCCCCATTTAGAAAATCCTTAAAGTTAAAGCCTTATTGTAGCTTCTCTTCCAATCATTGGGTTTGTAGTTGCTTGAATCCATGATCTGTTAAGATATAAAGTTGTGACATGACATTAATTTGGTGATGCAGAGAAAAATAAAGAACCAATATGTTTGGAAAAGATAGATAGATAGAATAAATGTAATATTTTCTGAACTGTTTTAGAAGTTTTCGATTTGTTCCAGACCCTATGCAGCCTGTGCAGCGAGGCGTTACAACTTTCCATTTGCACAAAAGGTCGTTTCACTAGATGCACTTTTACCTAACAGGGCCCAGCTGGAACGATGCCTAATGAGGTCATCTTTAATTCAAAGCGCTGGTCACTGCAAGAAAACTGCCAAAGTTAATCAGGTTCCCGTGAGTTCTGTAATACTTCGAATATCATGATTGGCTAGAGATGTCCTCAGAAACAAAAACTGCAGTGGGTTAAGAGTCGGCAGACACTGTGGAGTAAAGTTGTTCGACCGTGTCCAGACTGTGAATAAGGATTAAACAAGAGGAAACTGGTGCTTATTTAAAAGGTGCTTAACTGTGTTGTGCGTACATTCACATAGCAGCATGGAAACAGTGGAGTTATAAGACTAAACACCTCAAAACACTTTACAGATTCACATTATAGCATAGCATAAGGACACAAAGGCAGCTTTGGTACAGTTTAAGGATGCTACTTGAGCCACACTGAGGATTAAACTGGGCCTATAAACCTGATGTAATAAGTGCTTGTGTATATTTTCATGGCTTAATGCATTGAGCATTTGCTATCATGTGTTCTGCCACCAGCATTTTGACCGTAGATATTCTTTTTATTGCAGCTGTTTGTGATTGTAGTTTCTCTGCTATCAGCTTATTCCAACCAAGCGAGCCATTGTGCTACCTGCCTGAGGTGTGTGTTTTTATTACTGCTAGGCTTTGCTCTTTTCACTTTTACGCTCGCAGACTCTGAATGGTTTTTAAATAGCTAATACTGTCTTGTTTGCTTATTCTGAATGCATGTATCATTTGTTGGGTACAACAAATCAAGACTCAATAATCCAACAGTGGCCTAGCCATCAGTCCGAAATTGGAGAGCATTGTGTCCGATTTTAGAAAGTTTAATTCTCTTTTCTGAAAATTTTTCGTGACTGCATCTGCAACTGCCTCGAAATGGCAGCAAAATGACTTTTTTGCGCCCCATCCCCCCCCCCACACACACACAGACACGCGCGCGCACACACACACACACACATACTCTTCTTAATCATTTATTTATCCAGGCTGTCTTTATAACAGCCTATTTATAGAAGCCTTCACAAAACATCTCTGTGTTCTGTGCTCATTTTTTTAAACGGCCGAAGAACAAGGCTGAGACGTCTGCTCTGTCTCTCCACTGTACCGTTTGCCTGTCAGAGGTGTGATAGAGAAAGGCCCTTGTGCATTGTCAGGCTTTCAAAGACGACGGGTGTTGGTGTTGTGGTATTTTCAGGCTATCTATTCCCTCGCTGTGCTCCTTCTCCCATTTCTTCCTTCTGTTTTACCTTGTTTGCTTCACCTTCCTGTTCACACTTTCCTTTTTATTCTTTCCCTCGTCTTCTTCCTCACACCACAGTCTGTTTTAGTGCACTACACTACGCGCACTGTGATGAGCTAATTGCTGTCAGTACTTCAGAGTGTGATGGGTCCCCAGTTCTGTGATCCATAAATAGACTTTTCAGAACCTTGCAGACAGACACAAGAGTGCCATGGAGAAACAGAGAGATTTGCATTCATTAGAACTGTGCTTTTGATTTCTTGTTCTGTTTTCAGGGGATGCGAAGCTGGTTTATTTATTTATTTTTTTTCACATTTGAACACACTCCCTGTTTCAAACCTGCAGCTATACTAACATAAATTATAACACAAATCCACACAATTATAATCAGAGTAACCATAACGGATAGAACATAATCAAGATAGTGCATGTGCAATGTGATGCCCTGCAGCACCTGAATTTGTTGTATTCCTACTTGTACTGATTGTACAGATGTGAGTAACTGAATGAGTTTAGTGCTTCTCTCAACTAGTCTGTCTAAACATGTTAAGGATAAGAGTCCTCCAATAGGCTTTAGGGGCTTCACCACAAGTTTCAGGGTTTACTAATCAATCAGAATGAGCCCATCAGAGCCATGAAACTGCTTGTGTGACTGTTAGACAGTGCTTGCAAACTAGTTCATGATCATAGAGCCAGTCAGAGGGCGAAACATTTGTTAAAAAGAACTGACCTTGGTCCTGAATACAAAACCGTCAAAGTCAGTTGTACATGGCCCAAAATATGTGCAAATATAAAAACACCCAAACCCCGGAGCTTCTTTTTTGTTATTGTTGAACAATTAATTCCCCAAACCAAGGCCGTGGTCAATGATTAACTTGTTAAAGTGCCCAGAATAGTCGAGAAGCTGCAGAAACTACAGTGCATCTTTGTACATTTTGAGAACAGCCATAAAACATGTGGACTACTTCTTTAACTATCCTTAAGCCTAAACTTTACAGGATAGGAAAAATGGCACAGGATGGATACAGAAACTGCCAAACAGATCCACTGATCCAACTGCAAAACCTTCCACTAAAGTTTTATTCATCCAACAGTTTTTATTGCTTTAATCAGTGCTCGTCTGTGGACAGTACAGAATTAAATTGAAGTTAAATGCTGATGAGTTAACTCTGTAAAACCACTTACAAATACATTTTATTCCTTTATATTCAGATGAGTCCTGTTTCTTTAATCTTTGTAAAAGCTCAGCAAGGTATATTAAGCTATTGATTATCAATCATATGTGGCCTTGTTTGTATCTTGAAAGAAATTGTTCCTTTCCCCCTGGAACTGGAGCACAGACCGGTCTTCACCACAGAGAAGATTAACAAAGTCAGAAGAGTTAAAAAATCTAATAGAGACGAACATCCATTACTGAATGGACCACCGGTTGAGCCAAGAAAAGGCCATTAAGGAAAGCTTGGACTCAGCTCCCTGAAGAAAACATTTACGAGAGGCACTCACTAATGAGTCAACAGAGAGGACTCTTTTCATCACTCAAACTAATTGGCATCTGTGAATCTGTAGCTGAAAGAAGAAAAAGAGGAACCTGCTCAATGCTATTGATCGACTTTTACTGCGAAGGAGTGAGACGGGTGGTGCTTTCAAAGCTCAGAGGTACAGTAGATATGATGAGGATGCTACCATTGCTACCATATCACACATAAATAGAGAAACAGGGATTTAAAGTATACACATTTTCTGGGGTTTTATGGAGCAGGAAAGATGTCATCGGTCAGCAAAACAATGTCCACAGTCCAGCTGCTATCATAGACGGCTAATGAGCTCTGTGTAATTTGAAGAGGCACTTCTCAGTCCCAGGGACCTATTGCATCCCTCATGCCCTCATTCTACAGGCCATTCTCTTGATGTATGAATCCACAGCAGTTATTATTATCCATATATTGGAGCCCATCACCCAATACTTCCACGTAATTGTTTGTCATTATCGGTTCCTCCCTATTGTAGCCAAAAGCACTGGATGGCAAGTGTGCAGGAAATGGAGGCAGGCAGAGTCAAAGATAAACACGGTGTTTGCCGTGCATCACTGACTGCATGAAATGCGAAGGCGCAGGCCGCTCAATAAAACTAATCAAGCATGAATTTTAAGGGGTATTGACCTGTGGATTCGCAAGGGATGGCAAATTTGTGATCTGAGGAAAAAAGGAGGGCGAAAGCTGAAAATGGAAGATCAGAAGCCAGTCTGACAGGGCAAGGACAGTCAGAAGGTAGAGCTGTTTAACAGATTGACTTTTCAAACACCACATACCCCCTCGAGCTGGATGCCTCTGCTTTAAAGTGTCACCTTTTTGCTGTATATAATGTCAAAATTAAAAGAAAGGACAGGTCCTTTAGTTTGTCAAATTGTAACCAGTCCATCACTTTTGAGCTTTAAAGCCACTGACGGCTTGGTTTCAGAGGGGATCTATGCTATTAAATGCTTGTGATTAGTTAGGTAACGATCTTACTGTTTTGCTTCACATGTAGCTAATTCCTAATTGGTGCTTGTAGTTTGGTGCAAGTACAAGTCATCACCTTTCTCCACCTGAGCCCAGCCTACTTCACAAAACTCAGACAGAGAAAAATCTATATGGACTAAAGTATTAGGAAACCTGACCATTACACCAATGGGGACTAAACACACAGACAGCTTTGCAGATATAACAGTTTCAACTCTTCAGGGAAGGCTTTCCAAAAGATTTTGTAGTGCTTCTGTGTAAATTTTTGCCCATTCGCGCAGTAGAGCATTTGTGTGCTAAGGCGCTGATGTTGGACCAAAAGGCCTGGCTCACAGTCTCTGCTCCAGTTCATCCCAAAGGTGTTGGATGGGGTTAAGGTCAGGGTTTTGTGAGGGCGAGTCAAGCTCTTCCACACCAAACTCATCCAACCATGTCTTTATGGACCTTGCTTTGTTCACTGGGTCCCAGTCATGCTGGAACAGAAAAGAGCCTTCCCCAAACTGTTGAAAGCATAGCATTGTCCAAAGTTACTTCCCTTCACTGGTAGTAAGGGGCCTAACCCAACCAATAAAAAGCACCCTCATACCATGCCTCAATTCAATAATAGAGAGGTATGTCCCAATACTTTTGTCTACATCATGTGTCTCTCCTCATTCCTCTCAATCAGAGACACAATTGTAACTGGTTGTAATTAAACATGCTCCTCAAAGTCACCTACTCATCTTCTGTTTTGTTTTTTGTCTTTCAGTTGCAGCGGCTGAAGCGCTCCCTGTCTTTCAAATCCGTCATGCGCAGCAAGAGCATGGACAACTTTTTCCAGCGCAGCAATGGCGAATCACGCCCTCCCTCAGCCCTCATCACCACACCTCCACCCCCGCCATCTCCTCCCCCCCTCTCTGAATCCCCCCTGGCTTATGAGCGCTCTCCCTCTCATTCCCCATCCGTCAGTCCCAACCCTTCGTCGTCATCACACTCACCTTCTGTCAGTCCCTCCCTGTCTGTGAGCTCAAAATCCCAGCCAAAGTCTCAGGCCCAGCCGGTGCAACCGCTGAAGACCCACTGTTTTCAGGAGCACGTCTTCCGTAGGCCTACCAGCTGCCAGCGATGCAAACACATGATCCAAGGTAGATCAGTTGTGACGGTTAATTCAAATACATGTGCATTTGTGGAAAGTATGCAGCTATGTTGGGACAGGTGTTCATGAAGTTACATAGTAGTGTAGTGAAGTACACCATTCCATGCTTTCTCTCAATGCATATTGTTGATGGGGTTTTTGTTACTTTTATTTCAATTCCATTTCCCATTGCCCGATTTACCACATGTAGACTGTGGGTACAAGACTCCCATTGGCTCCCATTTTCCTTCCTATCCACTATCTATGGGTTGCCATTTTCACAGTCCTCGTCACTACTGGAACAACAGTCTTTCTAAATAAGCTAGCACCTGTTACTTTTTCTTTTGCAGGAACTAAGGAACTTAAATTCCTGTTTTTTGCCTCCCCGTGTCCTAATGTTCAAATAAAAAGACGTTAACCCAAATGCAATTTTACAAGGGCACGGTCACTGCCTCCTGGGTTTTGCAAAACGATTGTGATTACTTTAAAGAAATACAAACAAGCCAGAGCAATTTTCTGCTGTACCAGAGTGAAAATGGCTCTCCGCTGTTATGCCCATGGAGGAGCTGAATCAAGATGCTTCTCACTAGTGTGCAAAGTAAATATTAAGTATTATTTTGGGGCAACATCAGCTTCAAAATGTCTTCACCCAAATCACCAAAAACATATTTTCTCTCTTAATTCTCGTAGGTTTTAGCCATGTTGATATTTTTGGATTAATTTGCTAAAGTTTTTGACTGGGATTTTTACTTTGCCAAAAATAATGAAACATCGAAATCAAAGTGTTTGTGTTCCTCCCAGGATTAAACTCAGGATAATCCATAAATCTCTCTGTGGACCGTTTGCTTTGCGTCTATTTATTGAACAGAGGATTGTCCAAATGAAAACTCTTGGCAGCGAGCTCTGTGGTTCAGTGTTGTTCACACAAGTCTTCTGGGACATGTAGTGCCTTTTCTGCAGTTGGTGTGCTGACATTCCTCGGCTGCACCTCTCATGGATTTCCAAATCACAGGTTTTTCGTGTCTCTAGTGGTCCTAATTCCAGATATATAACTTATATTTAGAGAGGTTTTTTTTCTAAGACACACATCTCCAGCACCTAACATTTTGACTTAACTTGTTACTG
Source organism: Scatophagus argus (assembly GCF_020382885.2). Classification (NCBI taxonomy): domain Eukaryota; kingdom Metazoa; phylum Chordata; class Actinopteri; family Scatophagidae; genus Scatophagus; species Scatophagus argus. The sequence continues at coordinate 11,981,455 of NC_058513.1, read as the reverse complement.
ACAACAGAAATGCTGACAGCTTTCTTTAGTCCACCAATGTGTTCAAGTGAATTATTTGATGTGTCTGCAGGGAACTCCAAGCAGGGGCTGCGCTGTAAAGCCTGTAAGCTTGCAGCCCACCTCTGGTGCTCATCAGAGCTCTCACAGCAGCCCTGCAATGGCAAGGTAAGAACGCTTCACACTGTCTTATCATAAAACCTCAATTCCATGCGTGATTCACCTTTCTGAAGCCATGAGTTACCCTTTAATGGCCACTTAAAATATAGAGTAATACAAAGTTTCTCTACAAGTGTCTGGCAGAGATTTGACACCCAGAGATTAGTGGTCATCTGGTGTTAATAGGGCTGTGAAACTCTGCAGTGCTCCTCCAAAATCATCCAAGAGTAGCTGGATTTGCCACCTGGTCAGTGAGAAAGCAGCGAAATATGTGCAATCAGTATAATAGTTGTTTTATTATTATTGGCCCCAATGGTATTTTCACCATAATGATTTATCCCAAATGCATCACGTTGACTTCACTGATGATTCATTTTGGTTCATAGTATTTGTGTGCCTTTTTTGTGAAAGGGAACAACGCCATCCCAGAAGGGACAACTCTTCTGTTCAGCATGACTTTGTATTAATTAAAAATATTAAATTAAATCTTCCTGTGTTGCTTGGGCTACACTTATATCCCACTAGCCTGTCTTACCACGGGAAAGAAAGGGTTCTCACATAGTTAATTACATTTTCATAATGTGTATTTCTTTATAAAACTGAGTGGAAGATCTCCATAGGCCAGAGACTAACCCAGAATGCATTGTCAGCAGATTTACAGCATCTGGATGCTGTAATTGTCCCTCTCAGTCAGTTGGCATAGCCTTCAGTCCTTGTAATATGCTTAGCCTCAAAGCCCCCGTCTTGTTAAAAGAGGATAATGCCCTTTTCAAACCAGCAGAGACAAAGAAGCAGAGGTTATAAATGGTATGTGGATTGACCAGGGTTTTTGCAAAGTAGACTAAGACACTGGGAAACATGTGAAAGGGTCACAGTGGGATAAAATTATCTCCCAACTGTAAACGCCATAAGGGGAACGAAAGCGGAGGAGGATGACACTGGTAAAGTTCCAGTGGCCAGGTCCCAACATTTCTTCACTCAGCCTTTTTGTCCTTCCTCCCCGCATGTGCTGCTCTTCTCACATGACGCCCTCCTCTCTTCCTCTCTCTAGTCTGGATGCTACATTTCCTTCCTCCCCTCTCAACTCTGTTGGAAAATCAATATCTCCCTGTACCAGCTGGTCTGGCTAATTCAGTGTGAAATTCAGTGTTTTTGAGGCGCACACAATCCCTCGAGGATATGACACGGCGGGCTCTCGCCAAGCCTTCGGCAGTGTCCTTTTCGATCACCGCACACTCATCAAAGCACGGATTAGGCATTTTTCTGAAACTGGATGCGGTTCGAGGCTACTTCTTATACATCTATGTAACTTAAGGTCGGGGGGGTTCACCGACTCTCAACCCAAGTGCGTCATCAAGAGCTTTTCTGTGCAAATAGATTGCTTATGAAGTGCTGCAATGTGGAGCAGATTTTGGGCAACAGTTGTCCCGTTGCTAAAGAAATGCTAAAGCTAGTTGAACCACATTATGATAGAGTAAAGTGAGTCATGTGACTGGTGGGGGAAACTTGATTTTCTGAGCAGAGACGACTTGAGCCAAGATAGAGCGGCGATGTAGTTGATGCAGGGAGAAGAGAGCGAATTGTCTGTTAGCAGTCGAGTCCAGTGAAGAGCAGCAGGACATCTTAGTGTGACAAATCGTGAATATATCAGTTCTGTATGGAGTTCACACATTGTGGAAGGGAACTAAGTACACTTACTCAAGTAAACTTTGGTATTTATACTTAAGTATCTCTATTTTATGTTGCTTTATTTATTACTTTGTGTCTCAGAGGCAAATACTGAACTTTTCGTTTCATTTGTGTGTGAGCTACAATTACTCTTTACCTCGTAATTAACATTTCACATACTGCATACATGACCATCTTATAAACTCGTGTTTGTCTGTTAGAGCCACAGAAGTCATATTATTATAAAACAAGTGGGAGACATGGTGTGTAGTGTAGACATGGCTTCGACCAGTTTTAATAGTCACCTGGATTCAGGTTTCAGGAATTGTCCAGAATGAGTTGTCTTTTTTTTTTTTTTTTTTTCAACACCGGTCACTAGAAAAGTCTTGACACAAGTTGAAATAAAATAATGAATAAGTAAAAATAGGCTGACTGACAGATTATTATTTTTGACAAGTTAGTTATTTTTGCAATATTCCTTCAGCTGTATAACTAATTTATAATCACTTTGCAAGATGGGGCCATTCTGCATAATGAGTACTTAAAAGTCAAGGATCTGATTACATCTTCCACCACAGGTCACCATAGTAAACACTAAATACACCAAACTGGGCAGGCACATCTTGCAAAGGTTCTTGTTCATGTTAAGTACTGTAATTAAAAATGAAAAAGGAATACTGATGACTCCAGTTCCTCTTACTCTCAGTTCATTTGCTGAGTGCACCCATATGAGACCAAGTGCTTTAAAATACCTCCGGGATAAAGCAGCTTTAAATTACTTTGGAATCATGACAACATTTTGCTAATCAGTGTTAATTGGAATTAAAGATGTATTACAGTTTAAAGAAACAGGCCTGTTGAGCACTGCACAACATAAATCCCTCAGCAGGAAAGCACAGGAAAGCTTGCTTTCTTTTTTAAACCTCAACAAGTCCAAGACTGTCCAGTCCTGCTCCACAGTCGCTGCTGCTGATATGCTGATATGTGATTGTATGGGTTGTGTTTAGCTAATAAATGTGAAAAGGAAGATTCAGTTTGTTTCGATTTGGAGCACCGGCAGAGGAGATGAGGCCAACTGCCCTCATTAATTTGCATAATCTGACAGTAAGTGACGGATTTTTCAAGTTTATTTACAGAGAGATCTTTTGTTTTGTTTGTGTCCTTTGTTTCACGTGAAGCACTTTGTGGCAAACCGTTTCAAACAAGAGCGTTGAGTGTTGAAAACAATACTCAGAGGAAACACACTTGGCCAGCTGCATTTCTCTGTGTCTGTACTCCATAGAGCTGCAACAATCGGGCCATTATTGGATTAGTATAGTAATATTTTAATATATTATACCTAAGTGAATATCTTTGGGTTTTGGACTGTTGGTTGGACAAAACAAGCAGTTTAATGACATCATCTTGACATCATCTTGAGAAAATATGTTAGATCATTTGCAGCCCTGCAGCACACACATGATTGAACCCCAGTGTGCTAGATATCATAATAATTTTACATTATATGTGGTGGTTATTTTGAATTTGTAAGAGGTGTGTTATTGTAATTGCATCATCAGTTGAAAATAGATACAAGAAACAGTTCACTCCTGTGTTAGCGCAAAGTTTGCTGCAGTTGTTTCAGTCCAGAGGTCTAGATTTGTGTTCTGTGGGCGACAAGATAAAGCAACGATTCTGGGCAAATTCTTGTCTGTCAGTCCTGAGAGGAGCCATCACACTCCCTCAAAGCCTTAAAGCAATGTCTCACTTTTGCGTGACTTTTGTGCTTCTCGGAAGGTCTGCACTCACAGAATCTGTCAAATCCTCATGGCTGTCATTTTGATGTATTTCCTCTACATAAATGTGTTCTTTTACTTTGACTTTCACACATTTTCAGACACGAGCCTACAAAAATGTTCAAATGCTTCCACCAGATAGAAATATTTCCTGCAATCGTTGACAGGTAGTGGATAAATTATTTATCAATAAGCTCCCATATGACACATGACGACATGGTGCATGCATGTGGAATATACTGTATTTAAACTAATAAAATTACTGAACAGTGTACACTGAACTTACCGCAGGATGGCAGAAAAACACGTTATAGATTAAAGACATTTTCCTGATGGCATATTATGTTAGATGCAGAGATTAAATGAAGCTGATATACTATCTTTATAGACTGTTTCTATTTACAGAGCAGCAGAAAAGATTAATCGCAGCCTCTGTCAGGAACAGGCATTTGTAATTTTATCTCTTAGACCTATGAGTCATGCACCAAACATATTTTCCTCTCTAAATAAAGAATCAGATATCAAAGTTGTACAGTAGCAGATCTGCACTAGTTGATGTACCATTTGACAGACCTTTGTGATGCCTCAATATGCAGACCATGTGGGTGAATTTTCTTGAAGGCGGATAAGGAATAAGTCTTTACACTCCACTAGGCGTATAGGAGTGCGTATACCCTGTTAAAACTGGTGGTGAGTGTATTATTGCCACCATCAGTGAGTAATAATAAAGTTAGTGCAGTCATAGATCATATTAGCTGATCTAACCTGAATGTGTCAAAATGAAAAAATGTGTCAAAAGCATTCATTTAGCCTCTCTGGCACTGATATCAAGGAGAAAAATACAGAACCACACCTGCCTACTCATCAAAACTTCTTCCTCCTCCTGCAGTCTGTAAATTGGGAGGCTCAGATGGAAAACTAAAACCCAGCATGACATGTGCAAAATGCTTTTAAATGTCATCCACAAGAGAAACTATGCAACTTTTGAAGTTCATGGAGGTTGAGATGGAAATGATGAAATGGGCTTTAGTGTTTGCCTTTGATATCCTGGTTTCACACGTACGTCTCATCCTAATAGTCAGGCTTTTTCTATGTGTGTGTGTGTGTGTGTATGTGTGTGTTTAGATTTATTTAAGGGGCTTTTTGTCTATTGATAGAAGAGAGATGATGGGAAAGAGGCGGACACATTGACATTTTAAGTTTAACCTGTGCTGTACTGAAACCATGTGTTACTATACGAACAGATATTGAGCCAAATTAACCTGAAAATGTTGAATCTGCAAATACTGATATAGTATGTGCACAATATGTGCTCACCTCTGGTTTGTAGTGTTTGTTTAACGTGTGTATACGTAGATGTTATGTGTTTTTTTCTTATACTGGTGATTTATTGTTTATATTCAGACAAATAGAATAAACACAAGTAACATAATCCAGTTGTTTCCACAGCTGAAATGTTTAAAGGAGACACACACACTGTGCCTACCTTTCCCAGATGAAACCACACAGGTATTACATCTTCTCTTTGTCATATTTCTGCCTTAAGTAACGTTTCTCCTTCTCCTTCTCCTCCTTCTCCTGCCTCCCGGTCTCTGCTGGCCTGTCAAGAGAGGAGCTTTCAAGAGGAACTTCAGCTCTCCTCTGCTAACCAATGATGCGTTGGGTGTGGTCAGAGAGGCTCCTGCTGCCCAGGGTGAGTGATGGAAACGTTTACTGATTTGTCACAGCACCATGCAGCTGTAATCTCAGGATGACTAATCGCTGTGTCTGTGGCCTTCGGCCCTGAATGCCTGGCAGGCCACTGTGTGTGTGTGTGTGTTTGTGTGTGTGTGTGTAGGGGCATTTATGTGTCAGTGGAGCATCAGCAATAAAACTGCATGTATTGCTTTGTGTGTAGAGGCAGATAATGGCATTGTTGACCCTGTGTATGAGGCACTGCGCTATGGGACATCGCTGGCTCAGATGAGTCGCTCCAGCTTCAGCAGTATATCAGAGTCTCCGTGTCATGAGGTATAGAAACACAGATAAAATACACAGACAAGTCCAGTCTTTCATTCATGTTGACATTAATTGTTGACATTAATCATACTGAGAATATCACTGACTTTTCTGGCTGCAATGCTTTCTTTCTTAAAGGCAGAAAAATTACAAGAGAAGCTAGAAAACCAGCCAATAGCTGAAGAGGAGCACATCCCAGGAAGTAAGGCAAATCATTTTCCTTTGAGTTTCTAACTAATTCACCGTTTGGCAGCTTTTGCCACATTTTTTCTCCTTCTGAGAGGTGAATGAGAGGATTGATACTGCTCTCACAATGTAAAGTTGCTGCTCTTAATGTAAAACTACCAGCAGGAGCTGGTTAGTTTAGCATAAAGACTGAAAACATTATGGTGGAATTAGCAAGCTTCTGTACAACAACTACAAAATCCACCTACCAACACCTCTAAAGCTCTCTATGCTAGACACATTATAACTCATTTGTAAAATTCATACAGATTCATTAAGGAAATATAAAAAGATGTCAAGCATAAACAGGACATATTTGGGCATGTCTGCAAGCAGCATAATAGCATCTCAATTGGCAAATTTTAGAGGTACTGATAAGTGGATTTTGTCAACATTGTACAGTGCCAGGTTCGCTGTTTCTGGCTGTTTCTGCTCTTTGTGCTAAGCTTCCTTCATATTTAGTAACTTTTTTAAGTCACCATGATAGCCAGATACGTTAAGATACAATGAACGCAGCTGACAATAATATGAATTAGCAGAAAGTCTACAATGAATAAGTTTGTCTGATCAGTTAGACATAAGGTGCAAGATTAAAGTATAGGATTCGCTCTCTCTTAAAATGTCAGCTAAAAAAAAATAATAATGCAATAATGTCAAATTATTCCTTTAAACTGTTACTGCATATCAGGTCTTTAAAATCCTGTGATGTAGAGGTGTCCACTTTTTCACTGAAAAAACTAAATTTAGTTCAGCCCTCATCAACAGACTGTTTTTGAAATTATGCTGTTTGTTTCTGTGAATTTTTTTTTTAAAACATGTTAATACCTGAGTGTCATTTTATACAATTCATTTTGTTTCTAAGGTATACACAGTACAGTGTGACATGCTTGCAGCCTAAGTGTGTGTTCTCTCCACAGTACTTTAACCTCTCTGCCTTTAGTCCCTGGAGAAGGGATCATCTGTTTGTACTGCTGCCACATTACAGTAAATGACCTTGGCTTCAGCTTTCCTTCTGTTTGCTTCAAAGTGACAAGACCTTTCTGTGTATCCCCCACCCCCTCTTTTCTGACTTTCACCCAACCTCTTTCGCTCTCCCTCTCTGTACATATTGTCTTTCCGTCTCTTCTCCCTCTACCTCTGTCTCTTTGTGTCCGTCTCTCCAGTGCTCACCCCCCCTGAAAGCGAGAAGGCTGATTCGGAAGACAGGGTCAGCCTGAAGGTGTGTAGTCAGCAGTTCCTCTCGTCTTTCCTCCTCATTTTTCTTGGCAAAAATCTCACTCTCTCAGCCTCCTTCAAACTCTTTGTTCTTTTAACTGGGTTTTTGATAATGTGTCTCTTTTTCTTTTCTCTCCCTCTCTCTCTGTCTTTTGATACCCCTTATCTGTCAGACACCGAAGAGAGTTGAGGTTCACTCCATCCACACCTATGTGGCTCTCTACAAGTTTCTGCCTCAGGAGAACAACGACTTGGAGCTACAGTCAGTCCAGTTTCTTTGTGTACTTTGTACTATGTTTGTGTGAGGGTATAAAAGGAGAAGGAAGGATGTACCTGGCCAAAATGTACCAACATTCACGCACCATCTGCCTCCCCAGCGGGACGATCGTAGGGGGTTGTAGGGTTCGGACTGGGAAGGGGGCGAGTGTGTGGGGGGGGTGCAGGGAAGGACAAACAGTTATACTGAGTGTGCAACGTTAAAAAAAAAAAAGAGTCTTTGTGTGTTAGCACTGTAGGTGCAGGAAACTGCTGAGTGTGGTATGACACCCACTACTAATCTGCTGGATGCGTCTGTGCAAGAACACACGAGGCACATGGACAGTCTTTGAAAGGACAGTCTCTCCGAAAAATATCTCCTTTCATGGTGACATTAAGAAAAAGAAGTTAGGCAAAAGGTATTCAGTGAAAACCATGCCTGATGCCTGTCCAGTGTAGCCTAATAGCCTAACTTTAAGGTGAAACTTAAATTTAAAACATAAGTTGATATAAAAACAGTCAAAATGACATTAAAAAATTACTCACCTCTTGTTATGTGACCAAATGTAAGTAAGTAAAATAATTTCTGTTGAGGAAACATTTTTGGGAAATGTGTTTTTGTGCAGAGTGGTCAGTTTAGATGATTGACACCACTCTTATGTCTGTATACCTGACAGAAAGCTAGAATCAGCAGCCAGTTAGCTTTAGCTTAGCTTAAATACTTGATGCGGGGTGGGGGGGGGGGGGGGCAGTTAGCTTAAACACTTAGCTTAAACAAGCAAAATTTTTAAGATAACTGGATGCTGGCTGTAGCTTCCTACTTAGCATACAGATATCTAATGAGCATGTATTCCGAAATGCCCAAGTATTGTGCAGCACATTTTAGATGTCATCATTTGGGAATAATGTTGCATTTTTCCTCCAGGCCTGGCGACAGAGTTCAAGTCACAGATGACTCCAATGAGGACTGGTGGAAGGTGGGTTATGAAAAACATCTTCTCAAAATCTATTCAAATGCTCCACGATGCTGCCTGAGCGCTGAATGTTTTAAAATCGTATTTCCCTCTAACACTTTTCTCTATCTTTCTCCTAAGACTGTGTTCAGGTGAATGGATACTACAGTAACACATGCACATTCAGTTACACAGTCGTAGAATTAGTTGAAGTTCTTCCATTTAAAGCAGACCTGTTCAGACACAATAAGATGAAACAGCTGGTGGATGTGCTTGAAGGACAGTAGGCGTGGTGATCACAGAGATAGTTAGCAACAAGAGAAAAAAGAGGAAGAAGACAGATTGCAGTCAGTGTTTTAATGAGGCAGCTGAAGATCTTAACCTTCACCTGCTGAAGGACAGACAGACCTTTACATAAACAAAACACCAGAGAAAAGTACCAGGATATTCACTTAGAGTAAATAAGAGTTACCTGTAGGTTTTCCTTGCATGTTTCAATCTGATTTGCTCTGCTCTTCTCATACTGGCTTATATTGCTTACAGTGAGGCAACACAAATTGTATTATGTTGTGTTGTGTGATTTGAATGTCATGCAATATTTACATCAAACCACATGTAAACAGCTTTAAATAGTGATGGTGAAATGGTAATTAAATGCGACACATGTTTTTTAGTATTTAAAGTAATTTCAGTCCGCTCACACCACATTCCATTTCATAAAAATGACAATTAACCCCCAGCCTGCCATTTTAGTGTCTCTGAAGAGAACAGTGGGGGGATTAGGGCTCCACAAATACAGATGCTTCTTGGTCTAGCACTGCTAATTAGGGAACAAAAACACCCTTTCCATTTTTCTGTTAATTGTGATGGTTTATTCAAATTCCAGTGTGTTACTGTGATATAAATGTGATGCATATTTAGGCAAGTGGTCAAGTAAACAAAAATGAAAGCACAAAGGATTTAATAGCGTATGCACAGCCAAGGACTGCTGTATTTCGGGGTTTTCGTTTTTTGTGTTGAAATGTAAGCTGGTAGTTAATTAAAATGCAATTTTAGTTGTCATCAAAACGGCAAATTGTGGCTAATTCTACAGAGGAGGAATTTAAGTCGAGTCAAGAGAAGTCAATCATAGGTTTTCTACTACAAACAATTAAGAACCCTTTTTTCCCATTCTAGCCATCAGAACAGGATAGAGAGAATCTATTTATATCCCCCAATGACTAACAGGCTGTTTGTGTATGTGTGTGTGTGTGTGTGTGTGTTCATGTTTGGGTGTGTTTACCAGGGGAAAAGCAGAGACAAGGTGGGACTGTTCCCGGCCAACTTTGTGCAGCGGGTCCGTCCTGGTGAGCGTGTGTGGAAGGTCACCGCTGGTTTCCACGGCAACCGAGACAAAGGCCAGATGAGTGTGAAAGAGGCCCAGGTGAACACAATGCACAATATTTCTCGATGATGCATGCTCACACACACACACACACACACACACTGAATAAATGTATGTAAATTCATGCAGAAAACTGCTGAGATTACAGAGGACAGCATGTTAATGGATTCCAGAGCAGCTCACTTTTTTCCCTCAGTCCACAAACTCTCTCACATTACTGAATGTCACTCGCTCCTCCTCCTGCTCCGTACCCCTCTCCTCCCTCCCTCACCTGCTCTTCCTCTGCAGATTTGCGTGGGGAAGAACGAGGAGATTGACGGTTTCCTCCGGCTGAGCAGCGGTAAGAAGAGAGGCTTGGTCCCTGTGAAGTATCTCCTAGAAATATGATGACGGCATGCTTCTCCTTCACCTTCAGTTTGACAAAGAATTTCACTATGACGGAGAAATACTCAGGAGTGTTTAGCCAACACCTCACTGACCACCAAACACCCACCCACTCCCCCTTCCGTGAAGTGGCAGTGCATTAGCAGGTCAAGTGGACAACGACCCACATTTTCGCTTTTTACTGGGGGGGCTTCTTGAGAGTTCTGTAGAGCTACTTTTCTTGTAGCACAACTCTGCTTGGTGTGGTTTTATACACACTCAAAACAGAAATGTAGCATCACGTTGAAGAGGGCAGGAAGCCTGGCTACCTCACTAGCCATTTCCCTCGGCCACCCGTCTACAAAAAATGGGAGGGACTACCTTACTATGATGTCAAGGCGTGTCCAAGGCTAAGGGACTTTGTGAGCAAGCTGTCTTCATTTCATTGTTTGTGTTAGAGAAAAGTGAGATTGTGAAAGATTGTAGCTGTTTGTTGTAGTGGCTTGTGCAAACACATTTTGGTTGGTTGTTTGAAACTCTCAACCCGATTCGGTTTTGTAGACGATGCACTTTTGTTTGTGCAGACTGCAGCTCAAAGTGTGCACATGTCTGCTGTCGTAATATGAATTCATGATGTGCATACGTGTCACAAAATGATTCAGGTATTACATTGTATGTATGTAAAAACAAAAAAAGAATCTTGGTCAAATGAAAGTCATAAAACACACACACACACACACACACACTCTGGGATTTCTGCATTTCAGCTCTCCGGTGATTAGATTATGGCACATTTGTGCTCTTCACAGCTCCGATGTGGCAAATGCTTTGCGTGCACCTCGGGGAGCTTCTTACTCTGTATGCCCTTCAATCACACTCTTTACACACACACTAACACACACACAGACTTTGATGCTTCACTCGCAAGATCAACCATTAGAATCTGCTTCCTGTCGTATCCTCAGCGTTGTTTATCTGTATGTTATATCCTGTAATATTTGCTGTCATATCTGGTTGTCTGTACTACAACATGAGGGTGGTGTGCTGTCTTGACTTTCTGATGCTTTTTCTCGCATGGAGGAACAAAGCAAAGACATAGGCTGTTGTAATTCAGGGTGATGAATTAAAAAGCCAAACTGTTATTTGTCAAAAAAAACAAAAAAAAGAAAGAAAAGGTTATGATGGGTGTCAAATGTGTCTGTCAAAGGGTCATGTTCCAAACATCTGCTGTCAAAAATGTGATGAATTTTTGATGAACTGCTAATGTTTCTCCCAGCACACTTGATTACTTTTAAGTGACTCTGAGGGACTGTCATTGCTGCCGTTATTTAAGGGGCGACGAGGCAAAATCTCAATTTGATTTATTGCTCTGTCATTGTTTAACATAAGGCAGTGACAAAACTGCCTTTGTTTTGGCAATAACTGTAAATAAAAATATGACAGTAGTTGTAAATAGCCTTATAAAGATACTGTATATATTGGCTCTGATCAACACTCTGACCAAGAGGTTGGCAGATATCCAGGAGCCAACTAAGGGCATTAACTTCACAGTTATAAATCACATGAGGTTATTGTTTATTGTCCTGCTTACCAATGTACTCATCCTTTTGCTCAATTAACACCTAGCCCTGTCAGCACAAATCGTTTCAAATACTATGCACAACAGTTCTAGTCACTCACTTTACTTTGTACTCAGCTTATTTCCAGCGTAATCAAATGTGTGTCATGTGTATAGCCTACCTGTGCTTTGAATTTGTGTGGGAGGGGGGGAGGTATCACAGCTCTGCACCACGCGAATCCCAAACATTACCTTCACTGACTAGAACCAAGATTGGCTCAGGATCAGTATTACCCAGGTGAAATCCGTTCCTCACCTCAGTGCACACTACCAGGCTAGTTCTTTGCATGGCTAGCTGCCCTTTTATGCTCACATCTCTCAATAAAGTCAGATGAACTGTCAAATTGTGTGCTCATTTATTTGAGAAATAATTTGCACTTTGTTCTCCACTTGTGGGCTCTGGTCCCACTGTCAAAAAGGCAGAGTAGGGTGAAATGAAGGTTTGGTTTTGAAAGAGTTCATGGCAAAAAAAAAGGGAGTATATAGCAGCTTTAACTTACTGCTATAAATCTGGACTGATGAATATTTCTCCTGTTTTTTTTCCAGTGTCATTCTGAAAAGTTACTCAAGTGTTCAGCCCTGCAGATCATGAAAAGAGCATTTGACTTGCTGCAATGTTTGAATGACAATTGAATTGATAAACTGTTTTTTTGTTTTTTGTTTTTTTTACCTCGTTGTAAATTAACTGTACCAAGGTAAATGTGTTAACACCACACTTTAAAAATCCTGATTTCAAATTTTGAATAAAGATACCAAAAAAAATGATTTAAAGTATGGAAAATAAAAGCACATTTAATGTAAAATTGACCTTATGACTGTAATATCATTAATACAATAACATGTAAGCACAACTTCAGTGGAGCTTATGACTACTTCAGACACTATTGGGTACTTTAATCCATAACAATCCATCACATTTAGTAAAAATCTGAACAGTAACAAGAGGCTACCTGTGGTATGACATGAACAGTACAGTATGTCCCTCTGAAATGTAGTTGGAAGAAATATGAAGTGTCATAGAATTGAACTATTCAAGCAAAGTACAAATTTTACTCAAGTACAGTAGAGTCTACCGGGAGACTGGAAGCTTGCTATTTTCTGCCCAGTCAATCAGACAGCAACCCTGACATTAATTAGTAATGCTGTCAATTACACTTCTTCATGAGCTGATGTGATAAGTGACAGAGCAACGCCACAAACTGACGACAGAACCATTAAGGCACTGTGTGAGTCTACAGCCATGCAGGTGTAGTTTCTGAGTTTCAGTCTGGACCAAATCGGTGGATGGACTGACACAAAGACTGTGTTTTGGTGTGACTTAAAAGACACTGTAAAGTGAGAACTTAATCTGTCCTTTCTTTCTTTCATCCACCCACTTTCGCCTGCCATGTGCTAAAAAGCACTAATTTAAAGCTAAATGTCTGCACTTTAGCCTCATTGAATTTGTAATTTCACACATAAATTCAAATCCAAAAAGAAAATGTCTCGCTTCATGGCCACAGAATCACTGTGAGATCTTTCATTTGAGTCGACAGAGTAGAGTCTGGGAGGACTTCTTGTTCTTAATGACCATAAATAATATGATTAACTCCCAATAAAAACAATTGGCAACAGAGGAGCTGTTGGCAGGCCATAGACTGAGCTGGCAGAGAGCGTGTGTGTGAGTGTGTGTGTGTTCCTGAGGAGATAGCCATTTTAAACATTATACTAAAATACATAAATATGGAACGCTGCCATGATAGGACGCTAATGTTAACATATTATCATGCATACATTTATTATTGTGTTAATCTCCTTCCATTTAGCACATTAATGCAAGAAATAAATTAATATGTTAGTGGAGCAACATCTCATATGAAAAAGTTCCTTCAGTCTTGAATGAACTCACAGTGGAAACAGAACAGATAACATCAATTAAGCCACCATGTTTTTAAAAAGTAACAGACGCTGTCCCATTCTGATGAAATTGTTGATGTGCCACCTTCTGTTGACCTCTGATTTGATGTACTGAATTTTGCAGCATGCTGGCTTCCTGTGGTTCTGGGTTTGAGTACTTCCTGTGTGGAGCAAGCAACAACAAACATGACATAACCCAACTCACACAAGTAGTGGAGTCTGATCTCACAGGCAGGAGGAAGGACACTTTGCTAAAATCAGAAAAAAAAAAAAATGTGATTGGAGCAAAATGTTTTCAGCCTAAACACACTCCAGGGTAGAATGTTGATAACACGGTAAAAATCTATTAGAGTTAATATAAACAGTGATGAGGTCAGTCCTGTTGAACTCGGGGTAGTCAGAAGACAAGAACACACGCTCACATGCAAGCACACACAGTGTACAGCGTGTTGGCATGTGAGGAGAGACACGCGTAAGGAGAAACAAAAATATCAAGGAAAGAAAAGCTCATAAGAGAGAAAAGCAAGACAGAAGAAGCACCTACAACAATCTCATTATTCCTCTGTACATTTATCTGTTTTTGTGTTTATTTCAGGGCCTCTGATATATGATACAACATAAAGCAGCTATTTTGTTCATTACAAAAAAATAATGCCAACAGCAACAGATACGATAGCAATTTGTTACAGCGCTGTTTTTTTGTGTGTGTGTGTGTGTGTCTGCTATGGCGTGGGGAACATTTCTCAAATCATGACCCAGTTCTGTTATCAAATTGGATCAAATGGGATTTTCGTCTCTGTAGAGAGAGAGAGAGAGAGAGAGGCAGAAACGTGTGCATCATTACATCAAGCTACTCGTACATTTTCATAAAATTGCTGACTTTGGACAAGACGGCACAGGGCTCTGCTCTCTCTCTCTCTCTTTCATGACAACAAGCACATGAAGTTGAAATCCTTCTCTGAAATTCTCTTTCTGTGGCTCCAGCAGCACTGATAAGCAGCGAATGTAAGGCTGAGTGACTGCCCCTCCCCAAGCAAATCACTTTCACTCTTCTTTCTCGCTACATCCATCAATGTCACGGCAAGAAGCTAAAGAGTTTAGTTGGGGGCAACAAATCCTAAACCAAGTTGCATCAAAGGATCTGGTCCTGAGCATATCATGTCTGCTCCAGGAAATGAAGTAAGATGGCTAATTAAATGAGTGGATTGTTATACACTCTGTCCTACAATGTTCACACTCACTTCTTTTTGAGCCAAGCAGCAGCTGCTGGACAGGCTCACAGCAGGGGTGATGATCGCAGCACAAGGGCGTTAACAGGCAGCAGGAATATAGCAAAAAATGCAAATTCTGGAAGAAAATCCATGCTCAAAATAGCACACTTGATTATATAGGCAGGCAGGAGGAGAGGGCCGCACTGTCAGTGGAAAATAAAGCTTTCTGGTGCTTGGCAGACAAAAAGAAAACCACTTCAGACCCCTACATCAGACACCAGCAAATAAAAATAATCTCTCATCCCTCACTTCCTCTTACCATCTGTTTTATTCAGCCTTAGTGAAAGGACATTACATCTAAATCTATACAATGTTTGAATATGAATACGAAAATGGATGGAGTCTCATGCTGGAGACTGGCTTTATGAAATGCTATATGAGCAACAGTATTTACAAGTTATTAGAGTAGCAACAGCATATCAAAGCAAGAGTGGGCAGAACACTGTACTTCAAAGTGTGCATTGGATATGTTATGTAACTAATGTAATGTCAGATGCTCCATTAGCTTACACAAGCATCAGATAAATATGGTCTTTACTCACAAAAATAATAAATTATTAAATATTAAAATGAAAAAATGTGCTTTTTTGGTAGCAATAGAATTCAGAGGCATTGGAGGCATCTTTAAACATCTTTTTGGCCACTTGGGGGCAGCAAAAACAAGATGTGAATGCAAATTTGACATATTATGATCTTTTAACTTCATATGGCAAAACAGTATACATATTACACAGATGAAGAGTAATTCACTGCAAGCAACACCTTTATTTGATTCATCACTAATAAATTATAAAATACTGATTATAGGTGTGTCAAATGAGCTTTAGTCTGAGTCTGCCTGCATGATTATTACTTCTATTGAATGAATTTAATGGCTTTTTTAAATGGATTCCACCAACTTACTGCTGCAACTTGTGTGACTCTCAACACCTCAGGCTGCAGCTATTGCCTTTGAAAACAACGCCCATATTCTGGATTAAAAAACAAAAAGCAAAAATACACACACACACACACACACATTGAGGTGTCTTTTCCTCCTCCCCATCTTATGTTGTCACCATCCTCAGGTTCCAGCCGTGTTTACATTCCTCCAGACCTCTGGCCAACTGGACCATTAAAAATGAAGAAGGTACACGGAGTCGGCATGTTTAATGCATGGACTCATCTCCTGCAGCTGAGGCTACCTCCGCTTTCTCAGGATGCTGTTTGCACAAACACTCTCAGTGACAGGAATGAGCACCACATGGCAAAATCCAGAGGTAAAAGATGGCTCACTGAGGGCTTTAAGCCTGAATAGTGAAAAGTCAATGCATATCCTCTGAGATGATCTTAGAGGTTGAACAGGATGTAGAAAATAAGCCCCCTGGGGTTGACACTTGAAAGCTGTCTTTGAAGCGTGCTTCAGCGGGAATGGTCAATTTCAGGAATCGCATATTGCTCATTTGCTTTAGTAGAATCAGTATTTTAAGGGAGGCCCAGGGTGATTTGCAGTTTATTCTCATACAATAAAAATTGATCAAGACAGTTTTATTTATGAGGATGGACGGATTAGCTTCAAACCACTGTCATCTGAACAGTTTCAAAACTCATCCTTCTATCATAGTCTTATGGATAAAACATCTATGGAAAACTGTAACATTGTATACATTGAATAGAAACAGTAAAAGACCTCTGAAATTATTAATGAAATTAGAGGATATTTGGGACATTTTTACAGCCCGTATGTGGACCCAAAATACCATTTTTGTTGCAAGAGATAATTAACTACATTACTAAATGGCCCTTTAAATCAATCAAGCAATTGATGGTATGGCTGCTTTGTCATCTTGTTTTCCACCATTGCTGATAAATGTTATTTTAGTTTGATTGCTTCAGAGCAATCATGTCAACAAGCACCTCTTTTACTCACATACACTCAAGCCTGAAATTATTCATAGCCCTGGCAAATTTAGACTTTACGTTACTCTTATTCAACCAGCAAGTTTTTCCTTGACACGTGTGTCTCCCAGAGGATAATAAGACAATGTACAAGAGGCATCATTGTGGAAAAAAATATTTCTCAGCTTTTATTTACATTTGAACAAAAAGTGGCACGTCCAAAATTATTCATACTCTTTGCAAACTGTCATGGTCTTTGGGAAAATCCAAAGTTCCATACCATTCCAAATAGTCTAAGCTGTTCTAAAGCATCCTAATTAGCCTGATTCATTGGGAACAGCTGTTTTAATCAACTCAACAGGTGAAAAACAGCAGCTCTGCAGCACAGCTAAGACAAGAGGAGCTTACTGAGGGCAAGTCAGGAAAGGGAAAAAGAGTCCAAGTAACACCCCCAAGGCCATCCTGGTGAATCTGGGCTCTGCTGGTGGCAACGTCTCAAGGCAGACAGTCCAACGGACACTGCACACTGCTGGGTTCCACGGACGCAGACCAAGGAGGATGCCACACAAAAGCAGCACGGCACACAAAAGCCTGCTTGGTCTTTGCAAATGCTCATCTGGACAAAGAAGAAGACTTCTGCTCTTCTGTTTTATGGTAAGATGAAACAAAAATTGAATTGCATGGCCACAATGACGTATCCTTCATTTTGTGTGAAAAAGCAGAAGCCTTCAACCTTAAGAACACCGTCCCCCACTGTCAAACATGGTGTTGGGAACCAAATGCTTTGGGGGTGTTTTTCAGCCAATGGACCAGGGAACCTAATCACATTAAAAAGCACCATGAAAAAAGAGCAATTCATCAACATTCTCAACAACAACATCAAGCAGTCTGCAGAGAAACTTGGCCTTGGGCACCAGCAGACATTTCAGCACACAACGACCCAAAACAAACAGCAACAAAACAGCGGACAAAAACAGTGGCAGTGGCAGCACAATTAACAGGGTTTTGCAGTGTTCCAGCCAGAGTCCTGACTTGAACCCAATTGAGAATCTGTTGAGGGAGCTAAAGATCAGGGTGATGGCAAGGAGACCCTCCAACCTGAAAGAGTTGGAGCTCATCGCTAAAGATGAATGGACAAAAATACCAGTGGAGACATGCAAAAAGCTAGTCAGCAATTATAGGAAGCATTTGATTACTGTAATAGCCAATAAAAGCCTTTCTATTGATTACTGAGAAGGGTATGAATAATTTTAACATGCCACTTTTTGTTCAAATGTAAATAAAAGCTGAGAAATATTTTTTTTTCCGCAATGATGCCTCTTGTACATTGTCTTATCTTCTGGGAGATGCCTGTGTCATTTCCAAACAAGAAAATACTTGCTGGTTGAATAAGAATAACTTTAAGTCAAAATTTGCCAGGAGTATGAATAATTTCAGGCTTGACTGTAAGTACAAAGACATAAGCTAATAAAATGTATCCCACAAATCAGAGCATCCAATCAGTGGGCCCATAACCTTGAACTGATCTTCATCAGCTCCTCAACATAGGCCAGTTTCAGAATCATGAAGTTTAAAAGTTAAACCTTCGGTGCATAATGCAACAATTACAAAATACTGGGAATAAAAGTGCTTCATTAGAAGTTGCTTAAAGTTATAACATGTAAAATTTCTGCATTAAAATGTCTAAAACAACTAGACCTTTGTTATATCTTTTGTTGAGTTGTGCAATTATCACATTGTCCTCAATGTTTCCAACAATGTTCAAAGCCAGAAAATGCAGTAATTTTATTCCAGGAGAAAATCAGAAAGTCAGGGAGGAAGTCTGCGAACAAGAACAAAACGTTAAAACATCGCCTCGCGTATAAACATTTCTGCCTGAGTCATGCAAGTGGATTTTAGTCAGCAATGGTGGCTGTTTAACAATAAAGAGAACAACTCAAATTATCACACACTACTTGCATCTTTTGTTTTGTTTTTTTTTAGATACCCTGGGCACCAGAAACTACTCTGCTTTTAAAATGACCCTAGTGAACTTGTCAGTTTTCACTACATTGGTTGTAATGTATGACATTCACCAAATCATATCATTAAAAAACTGAGGTGACTGTATGCCAGATGGCTGCTCCACTGGCAATCACAGATGTTTCCCTGAATTAAACCCTTTGACACCTTCTGAAACCACAGCTTTAGGTTCCAGTCTTGCAGATCCACCCCACCTCCACACCTGCTCTCAGAGCTTTCACTCCACAGCTCCTCACATCGACAGGATCACAGTTAACTCCACAGAGCTTCAACCGGACGCACCCTTTCATCAGCAATGACCAGGGACATTGTTTTAACCTTTTTCCATTATGTAGCTTTGATGTCGTTGTTGGCCTCTTGACTCTGCTGCAAAAGGAAAATCAAGGGAGGTCAAGAAGCACAATTAAGAAAAAAGGTCTCAAGGATGTAGCTCTCAGCCAGAAAGTAAAGTGTTTTTAATTTGTATTGCTTTTAGCCATTGCTTTGATTAGCAGGGTTTGAAAAGGTCAGATTTGATTTAGTGTTCCTGCTTGTCAATGACTGCTGACCACTGGTGATTTATCTTTACACTAAGCTAAAAGACAGACAGTTCTTTTGTCACATGAATGTTCTGGTCTTCTAGCATTGTTGTTTACTCCATTTACTCCTTTTACTCTGTTATGTTGTAGCATGCAGCCAAGAGTACCTGGTGCAGACAACATGGCAGATCTCCATTCAAGAATACACAAGAGGCGTCTCCAAGGTTGGAAGAAAATAGATGATAAAGTTTTTCTGGGGACCAGGCCCTACTGATTACTGCACCCTCTTTAGCAAAATGACCAAATTGCATCCACCTTGTTAAGCTGCCATCCCTTCCTTTTTCTATTCCCTTGTAGCAGAGAAAGTGTAGTAGCAGAGGGTTTCTTTTTTTTGGTTGAATGTAAAAACAAAAACACACACACACACTGAGGTGAAAATGTAAGTCTAGTCTTCCTAGCTCATCGATCATTTATCTAACTGAGGTTTGTGAAAGTTAGCATCCAAAATATCATTAGTTTTACTGTGGTGTGTACTGATAAATCCATGGTGCTGTCTGTGGCACTGAAGTAGCAAATGAATTTGTCATTTTGCACTTATAATAATGACAAGATAGTATATTGTAGACCATATACTCCATATATCCTCAAGAGCAGGGTCACCTTCATGATAAAAGTGACAAGTAGCAAGCAGTAGAACAGAGGGATTCACAGAGACACATTCCTGTATTCATACAATATTCCTATGAACATTCATTAGAATCTGTGCTGCTGAAATACAAACCCAGGTCAAGCCACTTATGTAACAAAATACTGTACTTTGGGGGATCACACTACAAGCTATAATCTTTTATTTTAGATGTTTGGCGTGAGGCTTCCTGCAGCGGCGGCCTTTGGGAGGTCACATTACTGTGTGTTGATTGGTGGTGTGGGGGCAAAGAGGTGCTCCCACTGGGCCCTCCCTCCTGTTAAAAAAGAACAAATCACAGATTACTTTCAGAGAATGAAGAAGTACGTATCTGTAGCTACAGCTAGTTAATATCAACAGCTAGTTTAACTTCAGGTAACCCGTCTTTCACTCTTTCTGCTTTCTCAGAAATTACACTTTTGTTAGGCGTAATAATATTTTACATGATCAGTACAATTCTGGTCTTAACTCAGTCTGTGGCACTCTCAGGCACATGTGATCAGACAGCATGTTGCCACAGGTCCTCTGAATTCCTCATCTCCCCAACTTGCAGCCTCCCTGCCCCTAAATGGTTTCCAAATCCAACGTGTTCTAAAATCTTGAAAGCAAACTTCAAAATCCGTTAAGACCCCCTCAACTCATACTACGGTCCATTTGTGGATCTGAAGATATAAATTTTTCAGTTACTCCACCTCAGCTCTTTTCACCACGTATATGCAGACACATTTAACGTTCCGCCAGTCTACTGTTTTCCCTACAATATGCTCAATTCAGTCATATTCCCACAGAGAGATCCTCTAAAATGTCCTGCCCCGTCCTGGTGTGAAGAAGACACGTAATACTAATATATTCAATTTGAAGTGTGTCACAAACTTTGGAGTTTGTGCCTTCGAGGCGCAGGGATTAGAGGATAATTGGGGCTGCTCTGCTTTGCTAAAGATGCATCACTTATCAGAGGCAACTTTTTTTTGAGTCAACAGCTCTGATATGACAAATAAAAAGATGAAAAAGGCAGAATATCAAGCATGCTGAAGAATCGGCAAGACGGGGGAGGAGCTGGTTATATGTTTTGCCTTGCCTGGTATGTTTTTACAGAGGAAAGTACGTTCTTTTCAGAATGAGGGTAAAGGAGGACAGGAAAGTGGAGGAAAATAGAAAAACAAGACTGAGCAGGAAGATGAAGATGATGGTGTTGTGTACTATGCTTGTTTGGAATGACAAAGCCCAAACAAGCATAGTACATAACTAAATTAGCAGCTCAAGGGACATGTATGACTTCTTTTTAAATTTTGCAAGCTCTTGATATTTTATCTCTATTGAACATAATCTCTGTGATCGCCAAGTAGACATTTTTTTACACTTGACCCTTCTGTCACCCGACCTTTAAGTCTTCGGTGTTATTAAAATATGGTAGCTCACTTTCACGGCTCGGCATTTTCTCAGATGATCGTTATTGGTTTCTTCCATCGATTAGACACATGAAGTCGCTAATGGCATCCAGATGGCCCTCTCTGAATCAGGTTGTTTTGTTTGCTTAATTTCTGTATCTTTTACTGAGGGAATCCATCTGGCCTTCAAGCTCAAGAAATGGCACAGTTAAAACAAACATTTGCATCTAGATGTAAGGAAAACTATTCACACGTCTTTTTCACACTTGAAAATTTGCATGAATGAGAGTTTGTTTTTGTCAAATGTAACTATCCCAGCAGATCAGTGACGATAATCTTTAATTTGTGATGGATTTCATGTTTAAAGTGCCAGTCGTGGTTGATGACGCACACAGTGTGTCGTCTTCTCCCTGAACTTCAGCCGGGTTTTTCTTCGGCTCTCCCTCTCCTCCAGATCGCTCCTCCAGAGGTTTGCTTCCCTTTTCATCATATTTGTGTTCAAATTTTAAACTGCATCTCAAACGCCAAACACTGAATATGTTAATTAAATTTCACACACTTCTTGCAAAAAAAAAAAAAGTGACAATATGAATCACCATATGATGATGCAACTGAAAAGGTTTATTAAGCATTTTAATCAGCCATGTATGAATGAGCATGGCTGACTCATTTAGCATTAAATGAAACGTTTAGTTTTTCTTTGCTGTATCTGCTACTGTCTGTAGCTCTATTGATCCATTTCACATGGCTTGTTGTTAAGCCCTTGCTGTAAGCTGTGGCAGTATTTTCCAAATGATAACTGACAACTCTATTTGAACCACTTTAAGACCTCTTAGCAGAGGGGTAGGAGGCTGCACTGCAAAGCCATGGCATGCTGGGGGACAGCCAGGTTGCACTCAAACAAATATACCTTGAAAACCAGCTTTGAAGAATGACGCTGTGTATTAACCCAAATTAGACAGATTCCATAATTAAAATCAAATGAAAACACCCGCAGCCAACAAAATTTGCCGAAACATCAGACAGCTCCCAGATCACCGGTAAACTAAAGCCAAAACAGAAAACTAGTGCAAGTCTAAATTAACGCAGTAACACAGTTTTTCCAGTTGATCTGATGTACACGTAAGGATCTTGTGAGGTAGAAGCATCTTTGATGACTACAGTGTCACTGTTTGCATTGAATAATCAACAGGGTAATAATGAAAATTAAAACTAGTCCTTCATTTTGTCAAAACTTCAGATTAATTATTACATCAGATTACAGTCCAGGCTGCACCACGTGATTCATTCTGATCTCGAACTGGACACCTGAGAACCCAGGATCCAGAATCCAAAGATACGTGCTTAAAGGCATCCTCATCTTTCTAGCAGACAAACAAAAAACTTTTACCTTTGCAGGGCTGAGGCGTCCATCTGGACAAAAGATCTGACAGCACTGTCTGCCCAATAGATCTGTGATCTGTATCACTGAGCCTCATTAATCCTTCTACCAATCCCTCAATAGAGACAGACATGAGAGAGAGAATTAAATTTCCTGAATCCATCACATGCTTTCTGATGGTATTATATCGGTCCATATATGAGCCAAAGCAATTAGCTGATCGAGGTGAAAAGGAAAATAAGTGATTGTGTGGTAGGTAAGGAAGACTGACGAGGTTAATAATGTCACTTTATAGGCAGGTGGCCTGTTGTCAGGTTTGGGTTTCGGCTGGATCCAGTGCACGTTCCTCTTGACGTTTACAAATTCATCCTGTGAATCCAAAAAGATCTTGTGATGAGCATTTTGTAGCCGAGGGCCAAAGGCAATAACCAAAGAAGAGAGAGAGACACAAAATGTACACAGTGTACAGTGAGGTCATCAGAACAAGAAGTACAGGGTAATTCTTTTAGATGTTAAAATAACTGTTTTTATATTTTAAAATAATCTCAGATTAATTACTTTCATCAATTGTTATTAAAGATCCCCCCCGAACTCTTGAGTGTGCTCCATTTATTTTGCCCGGGTTGAAGGCCAACTGTAATAAAGAGCGCTGCTCCGTTTCATCTCATATTCCTCTCCTTATCTAATCCCATTAAGGCTCACGCTTCAGGAAATAGGAGTGCCTCCTGGTAATGAAGAAATACATTAACCGAGCTACAAAATGGCCTCACTGCACAAAGCCTGTTTTCTCCTTCAGCAAACCCTACGACATCTCTCTGTAGTAGATCCTACATTTATTATATGCATAATTTTGTCTTTATATGAATTTATTCCAAATCTATTTAGTAATGATATCATATATTTAAATCGCATTTTCGATTAAAGTATGTTAACCACGGTGTATCAAAATTAAATCAGAACGTCAAGGTAAGCAGATGCATTATGCAGCGCAAGCCTTCATTCCAGCTCCTCAAGGCCTTTGAAACCCATATTTTTAAATATGAGGGTTCTTCACTGCCAGCCTCTAAAGCTTGGGTGTGCTGTTGTTGTTTATGCATAACGGTAGAAGATCCACAAACAGAAGCAGCTACATCCCAGTTTCAAAATGGGGAAACATCTGCCAGCAAAGGAAGTGAACTCTCCAGGGCAAGATGTAGGAGAAAAATAAGGGGGTTCAACACTTTCTCTCATAGTGCAAAAGCCTAAAAAGTCATGTTAATTATGTATTTCTGGATTCCTAACTTTAGTATGGCAGTAGTATATTTCATCCTAAAAACAAGTTATTAAAACACTGATTTGCTGAATATAAATTGCTGTGAACTGACCTGAGGAGAATTTCGCTTCTCTCTCTTCTTATCACACAGCAGCCTTGTCTGTCGAGGTTAGCGGAGGCTGCATCTGCAAACGCTTCGGTCGCACCTTCTCCGGGGAGCATGACAGAAGGAATCCTTCAAGGCCTGAGCAAGAGGTGTAAACGACTGGAGCCTCAGCACTGCAGGTTTTATGTGGCTGACAGTGGTGGTAAGTTGGAGCAAGGCCAGTGCTTGTTGGAAGGTGATCACTATACAGCTGTTGTTGTTGTAGCTTTGTTACTTGCCTTCAGGAAAAGCGAAGCAGAGAAAATAATTTACAAGAAGATCATTTATTAACAGCTAAATCCTTTATTAATTACACAGGCAGTTTATTGTAATTAATTGGGGTTTATTTGTGTGTCAGCATGGGACAATCAGCAATAAACAAAAAAAGTTGATCACCCGCACTGCAAAGTTTGTCGTGTCCTTCACCTCACTGAGGTTCTACCTCAATGTCAGCTGCGATCGGCTCAAGCTGAATTGAAAGAGGCGGATACCAAATGATTGCTGACACAGTTAAGGGACTAAATTGGTAAGTCATGGATGAAATGCATCACGGATGCACACATAAAGACTAAGAAGCAAACCGCCAGTCACATGCAGATGAAGACCTAGAGATAGTGCTGAGACATTTGAAGGAAACATTTGTATAATTCTGACTTTGCACTTTGTCCTCATGAGTAAGGCGAGTCCTTACAATGTGACTGTATAAACAGATTTTGTCCCCAGAACTACTGCGTCCACAACAGTGTAAGACATCAAGCCCAGACAGCAAAAGGCAGATGCTGCAGCACTCTATGTTCAATCATCTGTATTAATAAACTACCAAGGGCAGGTAGAGTATAAATAAGTTGTGTGTTCTATAAACTTCTTTGCCTCAGCAAGCAAGAAACCATTATGTAATTGGATGTTTTTGAAAGTGCCTTATAAAAGATGCATTTCAATGGCAAATGGCAAAACTATTGCTCTTAGTTCAGAGTGATAACCACAAGAGCTCAATATAGAACAGGAAAGACGCCAAGTACAGATTTTCCTGAGGCTGAGACAATGGTCCAGTCATCAGAATTAAATCATTTTGGAATGTAACAGAACTCAATACATGATAAGAAATACTAACTCTATTGTAACATCCTTTGTTACTGTGTTGTTGCCTGACTTTGAGACTAACAATCTACACTGCTGGTGTTGATGAAACTGATGAAGCCTTGAGAAAAGAAGCAAAGCAGCTTATTAGATCAATTATTAAATCAGTAGGTCCTTTTATGCTTAGAATGTGGCTGTCCTGTGAAAACTGCAAATCTCTAAAAGGTCAACTTTTCAGGCGCTTGGAAAAAAATAGACATTTGCTGCTTTGTCACAATATGTTTTCCAACCAATCCGAGAGGGTTTTAAAGTGATTTATCACAAGCAGTAGGAGAATTTTTTTGAGAAAAAAAAGGGAGCACTTCCACATCCTTCAGTTTTATCATAAACATTCAAATTCACCACATTTAGATACATGATTTTTTTACTGGATGGGTAGTGTATAAAAAAACTGTTGAGTAACTAAAGTTGTCAGATAAATGTAACGGACTACAATGCGTCCTCTGAGAAATAGTGAAGGAGAAGTGCAAAGTTGCATGAAATGGCACTACAATTTCTATTTAAGTACTGTAGTTGAGTAAATGTATTTTAGTTACATTCCACCACTGAATGTGCATGTCTGATGTTATGGTACAATTTGATACTGGTGCTGTGCTGCCACCTATTGGACAGTTTGGAACACCAACCCAAAACCACAGCATAGAGACCCTTCCCTCAGCCATACAACAAAAGTACTGTACCAACTTTCACTGAAACAGAATAAAATACTGTTTTAGGGTGATAATGCTGAACTACACTACTGCAGGACCAACACACACAACAGTACTTGTGCATCATAGTACACTGCTTGTGTACTCCTTGTATCTTTGTTTAACAACAAAACTACGTTTTATACCAGGCAGACAATAAACACCAAACAGTCAGTCTCTTTTGTCCAAATTTATTAACAAGAAAACGGGGGAACTACAAAGATAACCTTTCGGTTTAGATTCACTTTTTTGCAGTTTCCTCCTCCTTTGACAAGTTCTTAATGATCTCTTCTTTCTTGGCGAGGAGACGCTCCTCTCTGCGTTTGCGGGCCTCCTTCGTCTTTGAGCGGCGAGCTTCAGCCTGGTCACTGGGTGAGTAAACGAAGGTGGAGACACAAGAAAATTAATTTGACAGTAACACAGAACCAATGGGAAAAATGTAAGCTATGTAAGCTAGCTCAAATTTAAAACCACAAAGAAAAAACTACTTACGCAAGAAGCTTCTTGCGAGCCTTATCTGCCTTCAGTTTGTGGATATGCTCCATCAGGATGCGTTTGTTTTTGAAGACATTACCCTTGGCCTTCAGGTAGAGACTGTGATACCTGGAGAGACAGAAAATACCTTTGAGTGTCTCAAAGAAAGATGCCTCTTTAAAACTTCACCGGCTCATTCACCAGCAAAAACCTCTGAAATTTCACACTTACATGTGCCTGTCAATTTTCTTGGACTCCCTGTATCGACGAAGAAGACGACGCAGGATCCTCATGCGCCGCATCCATGACAACTTCTCTGGCATACGGGCATTGGCTGTACCCTTTCTCTTACCTGAATAGGAGGAAAGTTATATATCAGTAGTAAAATTTCAGTGTGTTAACTGGTATATATCAAATTATATCAAAACTCTTAAAGGAAATGTCTAAAATAAAAAAGAGACATCATTTACAAGTGCGCTTGTAAATCAATTACCCACCATAACCCATGTGACGTCCCTTGCGGCGTGCCAGTGTGTTCTTGCGGCAACGGGCACGGGAATGAACCGTCACAGGTTTTCTGATGATCAGTCCATCCTTCACCAGTTTCCGTATTTGCTGGCCTGTGGTACAAACAGAGAGGAATAAAGACACAGGCCTGTGGGACCCAGAACACACAAATCTATAGAGAGAAAACTCTCCAATGAAGAGTAAATAACTCACGAGAGTTTGCATTGGCAATCTCATTGGTCTCATTTGGATCCAGCCACACCTTCTTCTTGCCACAGCGCAAGACGCTGGATGCCAGGCGCTTCTGGAGCCTGAGCATACTGGATAAACAAAGAGAACATTAGTTTTGCTAGAAGCAATACACACACGGTGCTAGCTGCTGCTAGCCTTTAAGAGCTATGAATTAAACTAAAAAGAGAGATGGGGTGCATTATAGCAAGCAGTAGGCTGTCATGTGTGTTATGAAATCTTCAGTTTCTGGCATAAAACACAAATACGAACAAGATTTTTATTTGAATGTAAAGTATGGTCATGTTCTAGCTAATTAGTACGCTTTGTTACTGCTGATCAAAGTTATTGCCATCTGAGCTTCCTTAACTGTCAAAAGCTGGATTACAAACAAAAGTATGGACAATACACAACCCCAAAAAACCCTCAGCCTTCTCATGAATATTGTCGTAATTGCAAATTCAAGGTATGCTACTACCATAATTGTTGGTGGGTTGTTTAAAACGGTCTTTGACTGATAAGTGATTCACAGGTGCGCAGTATTTTCTATATGAGGGAATGGGAGACATTCCCCTGGGACTGTCATCAGGTTCGCCTTTAATACAAGGCGTAAAAACACAAAAACAAAAACAACCTGACAGAAAGGAATAATAGTCCTGTAGCCAAAAGGAGTGTGTGTAGCTCACTATCATGGACAAACACGTTAAAAGACTACAATGATGCCAGCTGATTCGCCACTTAGGACCTGCAGTGTGTCATTAACATGTTCTGACATGTCCAGGTTAACTTAGCTAAGGTTAGCTCTCCAACACAGGCCCTAATGCTACACCCATTCAGGTAGAAATAAGAGATTTTACTCGAGTTTAACAGAGTCTGGGTCTTCCTTGTTGTCTTAAATAACAAAGTCAACAATCCTAAACGCCCCTTGTGTACAATAAAAGCACATATTTAAATGCCAAACATCTAACTTACCTCATGGCTGCCGCTAGCTAGACAGCAACGGAGGAAATAGAAAGCTCGAGTGTATACCATTATAGCTGTCGTCATTGGTGACTCAACTATGGCAGTGTCAAAACAACGTAAATAGAACTTCAAATCATTGACAGTGAGTATTCATATTTCGTTTAAAATGCTATACTATATAATATCTATATATGTGGTCTACAGTGCCTTAAAAGCCATAGTAAATGTATTGATCGATTCCCCCGTCATTGCTAAGTGGTACGTTCCAATAAAAATGTATTGTAACTATTATACCACTAGAGGACGCATTACATCCGTGTTTCAAGAACTGCACTTCTTAAAACCTTTGTTCTTTGTGTTCATATCATTTACGTAGGACTATGAAATGTAGCTCTAAGTGTTTTTCCTTTTTTTTATTTTTTTGTGTGTCAGGATGGATCTGAAACAGAAATCTGAAAGCTCAGTGTTCAGTTTTTATCACAAAACCAAAAATATAACCTTCAACTAAAAGCTTAAACATTCTGAAGAAGAAGCTGACTGGAAAACACACTAACATAGATATCATGTCACAAAAGTGGAGGGGGGTTGAATCGAGCAGATGCAGACTGAAACAATATTTTAGCATCATTGAGTGTGTCGCACGAAAAAATGCAGAGTAGCCAGATTGCCACGGTGCTGCCCTCACCTGGCTGCGAGCAGAACTGCACTGTTGGCATTTCGCCGCTGTATCAAAACAGCGCTCATACCTCCTGTCACACATTTCCCCTGCCGGAGCTCTGCGGTCCAGTCCTGCGAGAAGCGTGGAGGTCTTAACACGGACACGCGAGGGCACGAAAGAACCCAGCGGCTTTCTGCAGTTTCGTCGACGAGTTTATTTTTGAGACATGAGTCATCGTAACACAGCACTCACGGTAAGTCAGATTTGGTTGCCGCGAGCCTGCTAGCGAGCTAGCGTTAGCCACATCGCCGACGTTCAGATAACTGTCACGCCGCGCGTGTATTGTCCTGGAAACAATAGCGACATCGTGGCAGTAGCGTACACAACGGCGGTGACACGTTTACGAACGCTAAAAGCTCGGTCACGTCGTACGTTAGCCGGTTATTTTTACATTGACATTGAGTTCAAGAAGACCCTTGACTTAGTATGGGGTTTTACACGCAGCTAACCTTGGCTTGCCATGTCTACTCCAGTGACATCAGCTAATCAATTTAAAGTTAACCATTTGCTTATCAGCGTGACAAACAACAGGCTGTGGACTCTATTCTCGGTATCGTGAGTCCCTTAAGCCCCACCGTTAGGTATGCCTCATGATGCTTGGCAGCATGCCATGGAGACGGTGACAGAAACTCCACAACTCAACGTTTAGTAACTTAATATGAATCTCAAAATAGAGCTGCTAGAGACATTTAACTTGGAGTGATGGGGGAGATTGCAGCGAAATCCAAAGAAATCGACCCTACTCTCTTACTTTGTAGCCAAGGCAGACACCAGGCTGCCTTGACTGTGCCATTGTTGTCTGCCCTGCTAGTTGTCTGCATGCCCCATCTGTCACACAGACTCCTCCTGTTTGACCTGCTTATTGGAGACAGCTTGTCAGACGGATTAACCTTGTCGTGTACAGTATACATGACTGTTTTTGTGGTCTGAAATGTAACTAAATTATGATTTAGTGGGATGAAATGAGTTGTCTCCCCTGATACCACCTTTAGATATTCAGTTATTAACGCAGTGCAGTAATCAAAAACCACTGATCAAAGCCACTGCTTCCTTAATGTAAGGATGCAGGCCTGCTCTGACTGATTGAAATTAGCAATATGTGTAATCTGAATTGTTATCATGCTGGCACACATGATCAAAATGTCTTAGATAAGATGCTTAGTACATTAAGTATTTTCTGTCTGGTTGAAGACTAAAAAGGTGACAATGTACTCTACTCTACAATGTAGCCTGAGTACTCTACATTAGTAAATACATTTGTTTGCATGGAAAATAATCTTTCATTAGGGCTGCCTTCACCTGTTACCTAATCCCCGCTGCTCCTCATTGTAAAACTTCTTTGTTCTGCTTCCAACAAAGTCACCCCATCAAGTGGAGTACTCTCGGTCATTGACCCTGTTTTCCCTCATCAGTGTGCGTCTCAACCTACTGCCACAACAACACTACAACAGGACAATGGCTCAAAGTGCATTCATCCCCTCCTAGTCAGGCCAGAACATTTTGGTCAAGAGGCCTACATGGCTGCCAAATACCTCAGATTTATTATTCACAGGATGATGGGTCTGCACTGTCCCTCAGCTGACATAATAATCTGTACAACGTTTGGAATGAAAACTTTCATTCATAAAGTGACTCACTAACCTAATTACAAACTAATGAGTGGGAGCGGTCATGCCTTGGAGTTTTCTGTTCATTACCTTTGTACTCTCTTTGTACTTTGTGTCAGAAAGGCAGTTTATCTGTAAATATCACAGTTTGCATGTTAGGTGATATGTTAGCTGTGGCCTGTTGCTCCCATCTGATATTGCTGAAATAGGATACATAGAAGTGTCTTTTGACCAGCACTGAGATGTCTACAACATGGGGACAAACAAACCAATTCACATATGTCCTACCGGCGCCACCTGTTAATAAACAGACTGAAAACAGTGTTGTTGTTTTTTAATTGTCTTTTTATAAGTTCATTTGAGTTCATCTTTTGTACATTTGAAGCAAGCTTTCTGAGGGTTGAAGTCAAAGGTGGATGAAGAAACGGGATGAACAGGTGGAGAAGTCAGTTGTTGGATGCCAGAAGATGCTTCTGTGGCTTTTAAAATGAGGTGTGACTTAAATAAATAAAATTTCAACTGAAATGAGTAGATGATATTGAAGTGTGCATGAAGGAAGGGGCAAGTAAAGTAAAACCAGACTTCCTCTATGTGGTACTGTGTGTTCTCTCAACATTCTCACACTGTCTAATGTTTGGGTGTGTACTGTGCAGTGTACAATACTTTCTGCTGTGAGTTGTCGCAGCTATTCAAACTGTAGCAGACCAGCCCATAAATTGTTAAGTGAACAAGTGAAACAAAGTAACCTGTAACAATGTAAAGCAGCTCAGAAACGCTGGCCTAACTGGAGTGAACAGGTGTTGAGTAAGCCCAACTCATACAAGAAGGGTGATGCATCATGTGGGAGGCACCCATTCATATATATCTATATCTAGAGAGAGAGATATAGACATATGTATATATACATAGATATAGATATATAGATATAGATGACTTCTGGTTCATGCACTCCAAAAAACGGAAGCAGATGTGGCAACATGCGGAGAGCTACATGAATATATTAAACCAGCAATAATGATGGCTTTGTAATATAGAAATATGAAGCTATCCAGCTGTTGTACATTTTTGCAATGAAGGTTTCTTTCACCACTTACTCTAAAACATATTTCTTGTGTATTTTCTTTACATTCAGAGCTAAATATGTATCACCTGCTCTGTATTCTTGTAATGTTGCAACACCTTGTTGTCTCTCCATCATCATCAGGAGTTGGAGATTTGATTTCGATCTTAAATATCCGGTAATCTGCTTTTAGTGTGTGAGTAGTTTTTGGTTAAGATGCTGCATGGAGTCCATTTGAAGTACGATCTGACTGATGTGTTGTGCCACACAGAAAGCAAACGAAAATGTTGTCTAATTTAAGGTAAATTAACAAACAATACTCTTGTTTAGAAAATGAAAGCTTGCTAAATGACGTGATGTCCCTGTGCCTTTACAGCTTGCCAGCTAGTGCTGTGTGTGATCTGGAGGGAGAGGAACGGACAGCGGAGAATATGGAGGTGTCTGATGGCTTGTTGCTGCAGGTCAACAATGGAGAGCAGTGGTGTAACCGCTGGAAACATCCCAACGATGACTCGGTAAGCCACAGACCCAAATGTACAGTTTGTCTTTACGATGCCATCATGCAGTACGATTACCTTCATCAAGGATGTTCAACCTTGAAGAAGCTAAAACAGGTACTTTTACATGTGTAGTGTTAAGCCTTTTATTGACTTTTGTGTGTGGATGTGTGTTTCAAGGACCGCAGCACCAGCCCCTCGGTCCTGCGCTGCGTTGCCAGCACGTGGAAGGAGGGCCTGCTGAACAGAAAGAGGCCTTTTGTGGGCCGTTGCTGTCACTCCTGTACGCCACAGAGCTGGGTAAGGTTACACTGTCTAATTAACTCAAACATGAGTCCATTTGCCTAAGTCTTGTCAGTTCCAGGGTATGATTTGTTCTCGTGTAAATGTTAATAATAATATACAATAATAATACAATATGTCTTGAGAACAATTTGCAACAACTGCTGGAAGACACAACAAGTCCAGTCTTACTTTGCCACAAATACTGACCATGTAAGTTGCATAGGGCATGGAATGTGCAACATTATAGGCCACCTGCATTTTTTAAGATATATTTCTTTCTTTAAAGTACTACTTTATAGTTATAGCAGAGGTATTAAGTTTTCCTGCAGCAGTGGTAACAAGGCAAGTGTTACATGAACATGTGAGAAGATAATGAAATGGCAGCAGAAAGACAATTTCTTCAGAGCTACTGTATAAGCAAAATCAGACAAGGAAATAAAATTCAATGTATTATTATCTTAATTCCTCTGATTTACCACCTAAAGGTCTTAGCTGAACTTATGTCAATTATTCGAGTCCTTGTCGATGCTCTTCGTTAGAATAATTATTTTTGTTTGGGTCGCAGGAGAGACTGTTCAACCCCAGTATTCCATCTCTGGGACTGCGCAATGTCATCTACATCAATGAGACCCACACCAGGTAAACAAAGCAAAATATACTCCATTATGGTATCAGTTTCTTCTGTGACTGTGCCATCAGCGAGCTGGTTGGTTTTCATGTGTTTCTTTGGCATCTGATGATCCTTAAATCTAACTCCTGCTGTATAGCCGAATCAGCACAGTGCAGACACGTGGTGTCTTCCCCAACAAAGTGTGTATAATAAATTGCTTTAGTGAAGAGGACCCACTGTGAAGCAGTGGAAAGGTAGGCAAATTAATAATTTACAGTGTTTGTAAGTGGACGCCAGACACATGCATCTGGTGACTGACCTTACTAGTAAGACACATTAATAGCTCCACCCCAGATTAAATAAACATGATTTTTTAAATAGACAAGCAAAGCAAACAGAAACATCCTGTAGGGAGGGGGTTAATATGGGCAAGTTTGTATTGTTAGTTTTGTCTAACGCAATCAGTATTGGTCGCACAAAACTGACATTATCACGGCCACTGTTCCTGTTGAGGAAGCTGTGTGGAATGGATATGAGAGCCACGACTGATCTCTGGTTCCTTAAAATGTCTCAAATTACCAGGAAATCAATGGAACCAACAAAGACCATGTTTTGTCTCAGCAACCTTACAGTCTGTTAAACTGTGATATATTATATATTTAAGTCAACGCATCTTTACATTTCCTGCACAAAATGCGTCAGCGCATTTCGTAGTGTAGTCATGCATGATGCACGTTTGGGAATGAATGTGTTCATGTACTTGTGTCTGTGTGTGTTCATGCAGACAGCGGGGCTGGCTTGCACGCAGGCTGAGTTATGTGTTGTTTGTCATGGAGAGAGACGTCAGTAAGGACATGTTCACCAGAAATGTGGTGGACAACGTGCTCAACAACAGCAGGTAAGAGTCAACGCAACATGAAACCGAGTGTCATGAGCAGTAGCCACTATGGCTCAAAGCACACATGGAAGGGAATCACCTAACTAATGACAATTAAAGTGTACAAAAGGAGACCAGATAAAAGTACAAAGTATACAGATGTTTTGTACGATGGTGTTTGTAGGATGAGAAGACGCAGCCTTATGTTTGTGTTGTTTACCCGTCACAGGGTGGAGGGTGCTATTCTGAAGGTAGCCGCAGATTTGAGTGCTTCAACCAGCCAGCCTGGCCAGGAGCAGAAGGCTGTCAGTAAGGTGAAGCAGAAAGCCAGGGCATGCCTCCAGGAGATGGTGGCCAACATTTCACCAGCCTTTATCAGGTACATAGTGTATTCCACATTGTCACACTTACATTTTAAATTCTTTGTTTCTGGACCACGTCTTCATGTGTCTTTTTGTTCAGGATGACAGGATGGGTCCTCCTGAGGCTCTTTAATGGTTTCTTCTGGAGCATCCAGATTCACAAGGGTCAGCTAGAAATGGTCAAGAAAGCTGCTACAGAGGTCAGCAGCAGCTACACCCTCAAAGACAATGGATTTAGCTGTCACAATATGATCTGATACACATACATATATGACAGCCAAACACAGCGGCAATTTGCAAACTGACACAGTAACATTTTTTATCAGGACTGTCCATGTTTCATGCACAGTTTTACTCTTGACTTTGTGTTTATTACTTTATTATCAGTACAGTATTCAGATGTTGGTCAGTTTCAGAAGTATTCATGGTAAATGGACAGGTCAGATCAAATTGGAAGAGAAATTTTGGTGGACTTTGGTTAACTTCCAGCTAAATAATCTTCTGTGTCTCATTTTTACAGCAAAATGTGCCCATGGTTTTCCTCCCTGTTCACAAATCCCACATCGACTACCTGCTCATCACCTTGATCCTGTTCTGTCACAACATCAAAGCCCCACACATTGCTGCTGGGAACAACCTAAGCATCCCCATCCTCAGGTAAAAGACCTACAAAGCCTCGTGTCAGGTTTGATCTGGCGACAAAGTGTATTTTTGCTCTCTGTGTGCGAAAACACAAAGATTAAGTTGATATCACAAGGAAGGGACTTTCTTTAAACATTGTTCAGAGAGGAACTGAAGCTGAATTAAAGACCGACACTGATTTACATTGAGGGAATATAAATGACCGAGCAGCCAACCTGACTACAGGTTGTGAACCTGTTTTATCCTAACATG
Organism: Scatophagus argus; assembly: GCF_020382885.2. Lineage (NCBI taxonomy): Eukaryota > Metazoa > Chordata > Actinopteri > Scatophagidae > Scatophagus > Scatophagus argus. The sequence continues at coordinate 11,946,501 of NC_058513.1, read as the reverse complement.
CTTCAATGATATCAATGAGAAGAAGAAAGTGTAGAAATCTATAAATAAGGAACTGGATGGAAACTCGCTTATTCCAAACCGTAGAGACCACTTATGTTGATCACTACATTGTTGTTTAAATCACGCTGAACACCCACGCTCACAAAGCAGTACAGCAGAGCACGTTGATTCCTCCTTACTCACAGTGACCAACTGCAGCCAACTAAAAACGATAAGGATGCTACTGCTGCCAACGTAGAACGTTTAGTGTGGAAGCCTCTTGATCAGACTTTTTTCTTTGTTGTTGTTGTTTGTTTGCTTTCAGCACCCTTATCCGTAAACTTGGTGGCTTCTTCATACGACGGAAAATGGAGGAGACGGGGGATGGGAAGAAAGACGTTCTGTACAGATCACTCTTGCAAGCAGTAAGTCCCGAGAGTCTGTCTGTCTTCTGCAGGAAAGGCTGTTTAACATACCAATCCTACACATAGTTCATGTTTGAGAGTTTTTTTCTTTGCATGATTTGTGACATAACTGCTTTCCTCTACTGTTTTTTTTCATTCTGGAGTTGTATATTGAAAAGCCATTGTTACAGGCTTCTCTTTTTCCATTTTTAAGTCTTCGTTTTTAGGCATACAGTCCAGTCAGTCTTTGCACAGATTTATAATGCAGTTTATTATTTGGGAATTTTACCTTGCTGCTACTCTCCTGTAGTAATGTCTAAATAACATCTGTAAACTTAGATAAGAAAAAAATCTATTAAACTATTAACATATTGTTAGAGAGCATTTTTAACCAGGAGAAGTCAATGTCAAGTAAAAAGTCCGGTCTTTTGAGTGACACTGCAGTGTGCATTTTGCGTCTCAAGTCACAGGTGCAAAAGCTGATTTACCTGGAATCTGAACCTTTTGTTAAGCTCTAGTATTTGGATAATGTGGCTTAACAAGCTCCTGCTAATGAGAAAACCTGAAGCAGAACTGATGTGAATTACTGCTAATGTTAATATGAAAGCTCTGTCACCGTAAAGCTGCTTGTAACAGGAAGTCTCTAAATCTGATTTCTACTCTGTAGCTTCTTAGTCGATCCACTTAATTGAACTGTTTTGTCTGGGTTGAGTGTCGTTTGTTTGTTTGTGTGTCTGGAGTTTGTGGAAGAGAGTGGACAGTAATGATCAGAATAATATAGCGTTGAAAGCGTGTGTATCATTCTCTTAAAATAAGAGCTATCAGCTGAACACATGAGCAGATGTTGGAGATGATGACCTACATTTAATCCCTTTGTACCTTCCACCAAACAGAGCCTTCAATTGTGTGTAGTGGACTTCATAATACTTAAAGATAATGAGATTTTACTCTGGCATGCCTGCATTACTCACACAAATGTAATTAGCCAGATTCCTTCACAGGCAGAAATTAAAAAAAAAAAAAGTGCTGCTCTAATTTCATTTGGTCTTGTGAAAACTGAGCCTGGATGTCTGACCTCTTCACAGCTTACTCCAAATTCCACAGTCCATTTCAGGATAAAACTTCTCAAAAGTGTCAGCGCAGCAAGAGACAGCTGTGCACATACTGTACTCAGGTGGATACCGTTACACAATATGGCAGCTCTTAAGCACACGTCCTGGCCTCTGCGGTGCATTTGGGTGTCAAACTGTTGGTGTCCACCTCGTGGTTACAAGAACGTCAAAGACTGATTGCATTTTGTTCCAAAGTATCGCGACCTTTACATACAGTATGTGTACATTTGTCTCACCTTTGACATCCAGTCCCATCTTTGTTCATCTTTATCCCACCATTCTCGCTTAAAGATTTTTCTCTTCCTTTCAGTATACGGAGGAGTTGTTGTGCCAGCAGCAGTTCTTGGAGGTCTACCTGGAGGGTACCCGCTCCCGCAGTGGGAAACCATCTGTGGCACGTGCCGGCATGCTGTCCATTGTGGTTGACACACTATGCACTGGATCCATTACAGATGTACTGGTGGTGCCAGTTGGCATCTCTTATGATCGTATCATTGAGGGCAACTACAATAGCGAACAACTGGTAAGTGCTTGGATGATGTCTGTTGTTTCTGTGCTTTTGCTTTGTCTACAAATCTGTCTTGGTCATTCAAAAAAAAAACAGCATGGATGTAATATTTTGGAGATTTGTAGCAAATGAGTGGGGGGAAAAATTAACTCTAGAACGATCTGCAAGTCTACTGTGTAACCATCTGAACTCCTCAAACCCAACAGGGCAAACCTAAGAAGAATGAGAGTTTGTGGGGAATAGCATGTGGAGTCTTCAGGATGCTGAGGAAGAACTATGGTTGTGTCCGAGTTGACTTCAACCAGCCCTTCTCCCTAAAGGTGACTGCAGATCTACGTTAGCTTTTATTTGACTGCGACTACAACTGTTTCTGCTGTATGTGGACCTTGGTTTAGAGAAGCTTTAACAGATGTTGAGTCTCACTCGTGATTTTAAAGCACTTAAAAGTGCTGCAAAGTTTCAAAGTGTTGGAACCTTTTTCAACCTATTCAAATACAGAAGTGAGAAAATATTGAATGTGGCTTATGTGAGGTTTATAGTTTGAAATGTTTTTTGTAGCCAGCACACAGTTATCTCTTTGTCTCTCTGAGTTTGTTTTTTTTTTTAAACAAGCCTTTTGTATGTCAAATGTAGGAGTACCTGGACACCCAGAGAAGTCGCCATATTCCACCACCAGTGTCCCTGGAACACACCTTGATGCCTACAATTATTTCCGCACAGTAAGGGCACACACACACACACACACACACACACACACACACACAGACACACAACCCACCCCACTCTGAGCATCAGTTATATCCTCCTCTGACAAGTGCACATGCACACGCCAGCAGTCCCACAATCCCACCTGTAATATCATGAGCCCTCATGTCACAGGCTCGACTTCTCCCTCCTGCTGCTTCACAACAGGGTCTGTTCTCTGACATCTGAGCACAGCAGGTGAGTTAGCATAGGCAGTGGTCACTTCAGTTCAGCCCTGTCCTTCAACAGCTGATGCAGGCATAAAGGACGTCCACAAGGACAGCAGCATTTCATCCCATCAGCTGAGCTGACTGAACAACCTCTGGACACAAGTTGCAAATACTGTTTCATAAAAAAAAGTCTTCTACACCACCCTCACATGCTAATTAATAACCTGTACTGTCTTGAAGATATGAACTCAACTTCAGCTTCAGATTAGTATTTATTTAAAACACAAACAGCACTTTGCTTGCAGCATAGCATCATAGAGCAGAAAAATACTACACATGACAGGGGTCTAAGATGTCATTTAAATATTGTATCAGAATTTATATCGGCCGCTTCAGCCATTTGCCCCATCAGTAGCACATTTTGTGAAATAAACTGGTTTAGTGTTCATCTTGACATGGAAATTACCCTTTTTAAATTATGCTTACCATATCAAGCTGGCATTGTGAGACAATTGCCAAACTGTATCTTTTCATGTTGAGTTATTATTTTCCCAGGCCTGATGCTCAGCTGTTTGAGGGACCGGAGGAGGAGGAGGAGCAGCAGCTGAACAGAGAGCTGCCCGATGACATCTTGAGACGACAGCTTATTAACAACCTGGCCAAGCACGTCCTCTTCAGTAAGTAACTCACCACAGCCAGTGGATTTATTACACTCTAACTATAGCCCTTTTGCACATAATAATCAGGGGTCGTTATCAGCCCTGTTATATTTTTAGTTTGTATAACAGAAAGACAAGTCGCAGAGGTCACTCATGAATCGCCACACCACCGTCCTATTCATAGTCATCCATCCAGGATGCCATATTCAGCTAAATGTCACATGGCAGTATTGAGGTGCATTCCTCTTTTACCCTTTTCTTCTTCTTCTGCACAGGCATCCCCTTTTTTGTCTTATGTTAACAGCGCACCTGACTGCTGAAGCTGAGGCAGCACGTACGACCCATCATACTTTCCATTTATTGAAATCCTACACAGCGCAGCATCAGTCCATCCGCTTCACATCACTCGGGGCTTTTTGCCCCAGGGTAGCACTACACAAACCGGTTCTCCCCAGCTCATTCAGCTGCATTCTCTTTCACTAGGCCCATTTGCTCTTTACTCTCAGCCAATCACAGAGCCTCCAGCTGGATGGCATGTTGTTTTCAGCCAATAGGTTGAAGGGGAGGATAGAGAAGCAGAAGAGGGGAGGAATGCAGTACCAGTGCTCACAAATGTTTAACACGCCTGAACTTGAGCTGTGCTCAAGATGACCGCTAGTAACCCTCGTCACACACGCACAAATGCACACAAACACATACACACTACATTCTTTTCTCTGTTTAGTATGCTATCAACATATTAAAATCTTTTAAATCTTTTTACTGATTACCCAAGATGAAACTGATACAATGCATTTTCTAAGATATCAAATGAAAAAAAAAATTGCATAATGTGTATTTAAAATTAGATTGATAGATTGTCAGTATCTATACATCATTTTAGGTGTTGTCGTAATCCTAAGAGATGCCTAACAGAATAGCATTTACATCTCTTGTTGTTCTTTAAGTTAAAAAATAAATATGTGGGAATGTAATGCAGTCATTACAGTCAGCCTTAGTTAAGATGTATTCGTCAGTTCCTTCAGTCTCTGCTTTGGTCGCCAGTCTGTTGTGTGTTGTTCATTACTCCCTCTTTGTTTTTTCCCTCCCAGCGGCTAATAAATCCTCAGCGATCATGTCTACCCACATTGTAGCCTGTCTGCTGCTGTACAGACACAGACAGGTAAGCCTGACTGTCTTTCACATCCTCTCTGTAACATCCTCTGCTGGCACTTAGCCACTGTATTCTGCATCCACTTCCCTTTTTCCTTTCTTCTTCAACCTTCTGTTCCTCAGGTTTCTTCCTTATTTATTTAGTCTTATCTTTCTTTTTTGCCCCTTCTGCTCACTTCCTCATACCAAGGTGATCTAAATGTCAGGAGACAAAGCTCTGCAGGAATATTTCTCTCTGTCAGGGATCTCATTCTTCCTGCATCCTCTGTTACTGGTGGCGTGTTTCTGCTCTCTGCAGGCACACTGCTGTAAGTGACAGTGCAAAACAGTAACTTGAAATAGTTTTTTTCTGTCCTGAGGAGCTGTCCAGTGCTGCATATCAAAAACTCGTACCCGGTCTGGCATTTTATTAAACAGAATCATGTACTGAGTCACCAATTTCTGGACATGGTCCATGTTTATTTCAGTTAGTTTGAACTTGATCTTCTCCACTTTGTTGCAGGGGGTGGTGCTCTCCAAGCTTGTGGAAGACTTCTTCAACATGAAAGAAGAGATCCTTTCACGGGACTTTGACCTGGGCTTTTCGGGGAATTCAGAGGATGTGGTCATGCGTGCCCTCCACCTGCTGGGAAACTGCGTTAACGTGACCAGCAGTGCAAATCGCAATGGAGAGTTCACTATCGCGCCCAGCCAAACTGTGCCAGCGCTGTTCGAGCTCAACTTCTACAGCAACGGCCTTTTTCATGTCTTCATTTCTGATGCAATCATTGGTACGTTCAGCCGAGAGGCCGTTCTTGTGTTTTGCACTCACTGATTCTTAATGCTATATTTTCCTCCTCACTAAATTTCATTCTAATTTTTTCTCCAGCCTGCAGCATCCTGTCACTGCAGCGAGAGCTGGTTGCTGAAATGGAATCTGATCACCAGCCCGGTGGTCTCAGTAGCCTCCCTCTCAGTCAGGAGAGACTCATCCGCAAGGCCGCCGGCCTCTCCCACTTCCTCATCAATGAGGTGGCCGCGGCGCCAGTGAGTTCCGCATTCTCGTGATCTTTCTAAATTTTTCGCTGTGCAAAGTGAGTCCAGCAAGAGGACATTTTGAAATTACTTCTTTAGCATAATCAAACATCTTCATGTCTCAGTTGGCCTGTTTGCAGTGACTGAAGGAACTATAACAAGGGTTTAGAGTAAGACTACACTTGGAAAGCCCATACACTAGCACTGATATTAGCCTTCAGAATCTCAGATGGGCTGAACGGTTGTGTGGGGTTTGCTCATCAGTGTGAAGAATTTAAACAGATTTTAAACACAACTGCATGTGGTGTGTTTCATGTTTCACAGTGTCTCTCCTTCTCCTCCTTTCTTTCCCTCAGCCCTGTCAGACTGTTTACCAGGTTTTACATGATGCAGTGTCCCGGCTGATCCAGTATGGAGTTCTCTACGTAGCAGAGGTCAGTTCACTAACGATCGCTTACTGTATGGGTAATATGTGATGGAACTTTTCCATGGCTCAGATGGTCTAATTTATCTGTTTGTGTGCGTCAGGAGGACCAGGAGGAACTAAGTCCTAGTCCCACTGAGGAACCGTGGCCCAAAAAGTTCCCTGAGCCTCTTTCCTGGAGAAGCGATGAGGAAGATGAGGACAGCGACTTTGGAGAGGAGCAGAGAGATCGCTATCTAAAGGTGCGTGTTAATCATACTTAAAGAAAAAGATTATTTTAGACCGTCGAAGCAGAACTCACAAATTTTTGTTTCTCACTAATTATTTCTCTTTTCTCAGGTGAGCGTGTCCGCAGAGCACCAGGAGTTCTTCACCTTCCTACAGCGTCTTGTCAGCCCTGTGCTGGAGGCCTACGGCGGGGCCGCAATCTTCATCCACAGTCTGTGTCAGCCCATGTCTGAGTCTGACTACACCCACAGGCTCTTCAAATACCTGCTCACCCGCACAGAGAGAGGAGTAGCTGCTTATGGTAATACGGCAATGTTTGTTCCCCAGAAAAAATTGCAGAGTTAAACTATGAATTAACTAGTAACTGGTAACAAACAGAAAATATCTGAGCAGGTTGTGGTATTTTTTAGTCCCTTGTCAACATTTTTTCTTTTTTCTTTGCCCCCCAGGTGAAAGTGCAACTCATTATTTGGTTAAGAACACAGTGAGGACATTCAAGGAACTGGGGGTAAGAGTTTAACTTGTGGGTTTATTATAGGTATTAAAATACAGTATAGTGTTAAGAAAGTAAGGTTTGAGTGGTTTGAGTGGTGCTCAGGTTCCTCCTGCTGGAACTAAGGTGAGCGTCCTGTGTTGTGATGTGATGTTCTGTAGGTCCTGAAGGAGAGAAGAGAGAACAGGGTGACAACTCTGGAGCTGAGCAGCACCTTTCTACCTCAGGCCAATCGAAACAAACTCCTGCAGTACATCTTGGGTTTCACCCTGCTGTGATCGAGACAACCCAGCTCAGACCCCAGGCTCCTTCCGATGAAAAGGGCTTCTACTGGTTACTTCTTAACAATCCCAGGTGCTACTCTGTGGAAAGCTTTACCAGGAAGTGCCTTCATGCAACACCCGCTAACGGTTAGCTGTTAGCCAGACGAGACTTAAAGCCAGTCTTCCCCTTTTTGCCCCCAGTCTACGACTCCCTGTCTTAGAACTGTGCAGCTGATAAAACGTGTGTCATTCGTGGAAGAGGTACTTCAAGGAATCATCCTCTCTTTGGGAACTTTGCCAGTGAGTTTTAATATGATGAAGATTTTAAACTATCAGAAATATGTTCAAGCCGGTTAGTGAATGAGAATCCAAACAAAGCAAGCTGCCTTTCATCTTTACAAGTGAATAAGCAAAATATACTTAGAAAATCATGGTTAACAGTACCGAACACAAAGGACTTTTTATGTTGACACTTTCTGCACGCTGGCAAAACTGCTGTATTCTCTCCAGTGCACACTGCTACCATAGCATAGGAAAAAGTGTCAAAACGTATTTCGATGAAAAGCTAATTTTGAAAACAAATTCCTGTACATAGGCCACAAGAACAATGTCTTTCAAATGCACCGGAATACATGTTCATTTACAAAAACAGATGACAAAATCTAATCCTCCTCGCAGACATCTTTGATTTGTTCTACTGTACAGTTCCTGGTGTAAGATATCAAGAAATAAGCAGGAAATGAGTTCAGCCATGAAACAGTATCTACATGGCAAACACAAAAAGTACCTGTGAAAAGTCCAGCACAGTTGAAACTTATATTCACACACATCTGCAATCAAGTGCATTCAAGCCACTAATATCTAAGTGCATTCAGTTACACTTTTCGTCATGGGTTTTGATGAGAAGTGACTTTGATCTCTGTGTTCATGTAACACTTTTTTTTTTTTTTTCACTTTTCAATGAATGTGACAGCACAGCACTTAAAATACTCAATACCAGCCATCACATCCACTTAAGTTCAAATGCATCTAACTCAGAAACTCTTTGATCACGCCTTTCAGGGAGAGCAGAGATTTGGGATAACCACCATTTTTCCTCTATTAGAAACACACTGTATAAAAGCAGAGTTACTTTGCTGCAATGTCTGGGCATTCGCAAGACAGGGGAATTGCACAGTGGGGTAGGAAGAAATGTTACATGCCCACTGTGTAATCCATCTGAACTAAAGGTCAAGGTCATTTGTGAGAACGAGGAGGTATCTCTGTTGTACTGTCGACAAAAGAAAGGAGAGGACGTCTTTCTCCTTGGTTTACTTTGAAATGCAGACTGCTGTGAGCAGCAGTGATGTTTCTGAAGGTCCTCGACTGTCAGGTTTACCTGTTGTTTATTTTTCTTCACCTCATAATGCCAACACCACTGTCTTACTTTGGCAAAATCGACTACCAGAAAGTCATTTCAGTTTTTGTTACAAAATGCACTGAAAAGGAGTCAGACAGGCTGAGAATAAAAACTCTGTGATAACAGAATGTGTTGCTCTGAAAGTCGAAAACTTACCGTAACTACATCTGTGAAATTAAAACCTGATAGTAAAACCTCACTGCACAGTCCCTGTGCATTTAGCCGCAAAATATTTCCCAGTTTTCTTTTCTTCTCTTTTTTTTATTGCAAAATATCAGCAAGACTCAGTATTTAGATCTTGTCTGTGTGTAAATCTAAATCTGAATACATGTTGCTCTGAACATGAACCTAAATGTGCAAGCAAGTTAATGTTGGTGTGTGAGTGCACACCAAGTGAAAAAGAGGAAGATGAAGATGCATGTCCGGAAAGGGCAGAGTAAGTGTGAGGAAGCGTGGGCAGTGTTAGAGGGGATGCTAACCCGAACCTCAGACTGATAATGAGATCAACATGTCAGGGCAATAAAATAAATGGGAATTGTGTGTCTGATGGTATACATTTAATATTTATACTGAATGACTAGTGCTTGTGTCCATTAATTTTTCTAAAAAGAAAAAAAAAAGGTAATGTACTCCTATAATTAACATTATAAACCTGCATATTTTCATGAAGTTTTTCAGGCCTGTGTGTGAAATGTCCCTGAATTGGAAAAGGCCACTCGTTGAGGATCAGTGACTCCCATAGCATGTTGAAGAACAGAAAAAGTATGTTATTGAAATGGTGTGAGGAGTGTGATCGGAACGCTCCAAAAGGGAAAAAAAACAGGCCGTGCTCGAGTGTAGAGGGAGCATCTTGACATTCAAAGCATTTCTGAGCCCACAATCTGTGTAAGTCCCCCCCCACACCCCACCACCGAGGGGGACCCCAAGTTCACTTTACGTACTGTACTGCATGTTTCCTCTGATCGCCTTTAGTCATCAATACTGCAATGTGAACTTTTCTTAGCCTGACAATTGTATTTTACAGTGTGTGAGAAAGGTAGCCATTTGTGTATGAGATAAAATTTGTTACCTCTTGAATGTATCTCATCTGTCCCCATGAAAAGGTCAATGTGATGTTGTAGAATACTCGATGGAGTCGGTACAGATACGATGGGGATCGTTGAGACTCATTTCTCCTGAAGCTGCATTAACAACATCCCTCTACAACTATGTAACTTTGTAGGATTAAAACAAAAAAAAACAGCCTGTATCTTGGGAGCAGGTGCCTTTTTAATGCACTGTAGTGTTTGTTTTTTTGGTTGTGTCTTTTTTTTGTTCTGTTTTTGTGCATGTTAACGAAGGTTTATTTGCGTGGGAATCCAGAAGAATAATCTAGATTGTAACTTAAAAGAAAAACACAAGAGCAGAAAACTTGTGGTTAGTATAGGAAGAATCACCAGCTACTAAAAATAATAGTGTCACCATTTTGTTCTTGCTTTCTCAGTGCAAAGCACAATTGGCATTACTGGATTTTGTCTTTAAATAAATTAATGATAGATTAACAATGACATGCTGTCTGTCTTTTTATTTATCGGCTTGTTTACAAAGGCAGAGTAAATGTTTGATCATCAGTATAAGCAAACATGTAATCAGAATATTTTTTTTCAGTTTGCAAAAGGTGAAAAATGTGAAAAGGAATATATATATATATATTCATCAAAGCATGTTGATTTGCTTTAGTTTTTTCCCCACAAATCCATATCGCGTCTTAGTTTAACCATGTATTTTCACCATATGTTGAATTCGCCCCATCATATCCCTCAATTCTGACATTTGTGGTCTTGCTTTTTTACAGCCTTTTCTTAATTAGTTTCAAAGCAGCTGCTCTTAATATTCCTAACAGATGTGTCTTTTAGCTCCTATTTATCTTGCCATAAGGTTGTAATCCTCTACAGTTTTAAAACAGCATCCAGCCTGTCAAGCGTTTCCTCAGCGTTTACTGCACACACTTCTGAACTTCTGTTTTTGTCTTGCAACCCCTTTTAAGTATTCTGGCTTTTTTTGGACATGAAAATATCATGCAAAAATGTAGACGTGAATAGATCCCAAACAGATACTACAAAGACATCTCTGCACCAAGAATCATTTTGGGCAAAGTATAAACCATACTGGAGCTGAAACAATTAATCCCTATGCTCTCTGGTTGCAGCCTTTTTGTGTTTTACATCAGGAAGAGTCAGAACGTGTTAGGCTATTGGCGGCTGACTTGTTTTGGTCAGCCCATGGGAGGACAGTAGGAGGAGGAGGAGGAGGAGGATGATATATGGAGGCCTGAGATGAAGTGAAGCTTTTGTGACCATGAGGACAACGCAGAGACGACAAGTGTGCATCCTTCTACCGGACAAGCAGCACCTGGACTGTACTGTCGGGGTGAGTGAGGGCTTTCTTTCATGGCAACATATCAGCGTCACATGACTGATGCTGAAAAGTTTAATGTCACACAGAGTATTACACAGAGGCTGTACTTAAACGTGATCATTTTAATATATTTTGGAATATATTTTATGTCAAATTGTCTCTAACTGCAGTTTTAGCAGAACTCATTTAATTCCAAAATAATTAAACTCTAAATGAGGTTTGACAGATTTTTAAGGTAAGATGGTTGGACCTTTTAATTACTGGAACACATACAGTAAATCATCCAAATTCTTACTTGTAGCAAAAAAAAAACTAAACAAAACACAATTAAACAATGAAATTATAAATTATATTTAATGAAAATACATTTATTGCTGATTTTACAGCATGTGTCTGTATTCAGGGAGGAAAAGCCAAACTCTAATATCACAAGGCCAAAACAGTGTATCAGTGTACCACAAGATGGACCCTGAACGAGTCATATTTCTCATATTTGTGTTGTGTTTGTGTGTGTTTTTAGGTGAGAGCCAGAGGCCATGAGGTGCTGAACAGTGTGCTGAAGCAGGTCGGCGTCAGTGACCTCCAGGTCTTCGGTCTGGCTGTTCTCAGAGGTCAGTTAGCGTCTGCGTGGGAGTTCAAGAGACAATATTTTGAATTCATTTATTGTGGGATGCCAAAATGCAGGGAGGCTGCTGCTAATGACCGAACTGCCTGGATGTGATGGCCATGTATTCACTATCTTTATTTAGCGTGTGCGTTTTGTTCCTCAGATAATGAATACCTCTTTCTTAATTTGGAGCAAAAGCTGAGCAAGTACTTTGGCAAAAGATGGAATAGAAGATCCGTAACGGTGAGTATATTGCCTTGTATTTAGGGAGATGTCCAATAAAAACTGCACTATTATTGTATAAGGAAAATGCATTTTCTTACAACTGAAAGTCCATCATTTCTTTAGAATGTCTAAACAATGTGAATAATATTTCTCACTGACTCTTTTGAGATATTTTTTCCACATTTCCAGATCCCATTCATCTTATTTCTGAGAGTGCAGTATTATGTAGAGAGTGGGCGGCTGTTGTTGTAAGTTTCCCCATTCCTTCCTAAGAATATTCGTGTGTCTGCACAGTTAGAAACCATGAATGTTCTGCCCAAGAAAACTCCCATTCGGAGACAACCTCTGTAACTTAATGTTATTTGGTTGTTCAAGGAGCAGCAAAGTGCAGCAGCTCTATTACACTGAGCTGAGGCAGAAGGTGCTGCAGTCACAGAGTCGCCATCAGGAAGCTTTGTTCTTCCAGCTGGCAGCTTCTGCGCTTCAAGCTGAAGTCGGAAATCTGGAGCAGAGGGAGGGAATTGATGAAGAGGAGGGAGGAGGAAGACAGGGGAGGAAACACAGACATTACTTTCTTCCAGAAGATTACTTCCCCTCTTGGGTAAAAAAAATAAGTCGACCTAACCATGGAAAGCATAGCAGTATCTATGTGTGTTTTTGACGTGCTTGTGTCCTCAGCTGATAAAGCGCCGTGGGCGGGACTTCCTGCTCCAGCACTGCCCTGTGTTACATGACGAGCTGAGAGGTTTGTCACGCAGCCAAGCTGTCCTGCAGTTTATAAAGGAAGCCAGCAGCCTGCGGGATGGATCAGTCACCTTGTACAGGATGAGGCGGGTCAGTCACACACAATTAACCAATGAAAACCTCCAGGAAGTCGTGAGGCTGTTTGCTGTTGCGGCATAGAAACGCAATCTCTCCTGCAACCTCCGCTGCATGAGCTCACGTTTTAAGTTCTCAGCTCTTCTTCCTCATCTGTTATTTTGTTATATTACGTGCAGGAGAAGAAAGAGGTGAGAAGTTCTATCCTTTTCGGTGTGGCGTTGAAAGGAGTCCATATTTATCAGGTGCAACCACAGTCCACATTCACCATTAATTCTTGAAATGTTTTAATATTCTGGATGAAAATAAACTTTCTGGAACTTTCTTAAAAAAAATTCATTCCTTCTTTTGTTTGCATGTAAAATGAATGTAAACTGTCTTTTATTTTTCCCAAGGAGGTGGAAGGGAAACGGTGTCTATTGTATGACTTTTCCTGGAGGGATATTGACCGCCTCACTTTCCAGGTTGGCCCTAAACACAACACGCACATATATTCGCATAAACTTCCATAATGTCACTTATACAGCACTGACTTCTTTGTGGTATTAGATTTTAATATTTCCTTCACCACCTTTTTTCCCCTCTTTTTGGCTCCAGGGCAGCCGGTTTGAAATCTCTGCAGTGGGATCTCTGTGCCTCCCGAAGCTGGTGTATTACGCTCCTTCAGCCTTCCACTCCAAACACGTCCTGAGACACCTCAGTGACAGTCATCAGCTCCACATTAACACCAGAGGTGCAGTCAGCTACCTCCAACAGCTGGAAGACATGGAGGGTCAGCAAGCTCACCTTCATGCTCTTCAATTGTTAGAGAGTGTGTGTGTGTGTGTGTGAGTTAATATAACTCCAACTTCTGATCAGCCCTCAAGTCTTTTATATCCTAAATGTCTGCAAGAACTCACATCACAACTGGACTATGCCAAGATTATTTTTTTATACAAGTCAATGAAGCTGTGACTACTCAATTGCCTGCCACAACTACTCATGAAGTCATCCTCAGCAAAAGCATCAGTCGTGCCTTTTTCTTTTTCTCCTTCTCCGTCTCTTTGCAGCCAGCCAGTTCTACAAAGAGGCCTACATCTGTGACATAGCAGGGCTAACATGCAGACTGCAGAGGCCCACATCCCCCATGTCTGACTGCAGCGTTGCAATTGAAACAACCACAGCCTGGTCCAAAGAAGAGAAGGGGGATGAGGATGAAGAAATCTCATTCGCAGGTCAGCTGAAGCACAAAAAATGCCATTCTGTACTTCCCATTCATTCCCATACATTTTGTACTGCCAAATCAAGACTGCTATATTTCTGCTTGTGGGATTTGTGGCTGTAAAAGTACATTCAGGATCTCAGTGTTTCTGTTGACTGTGGCAGAGTTTGAGCTGTGTGTGGACGAACCAGAGGAGTTTCTTGCTGACGATCCAGCTGAGGTGCTGTGGCTTGCTGAGCTGCTCCAGGACATGTCTGTCGATGGACCTTTGGTGTTACCGTGGTCTTACTGGGATGGTTGGTCCAAAGACACGCGTCTAACATGAGCTAGATCGTGTGTTTATCATTTTATAATTTAATGTCCTCTTTTCATTAACAGCTGTCACCGTGGAAGTGAAACAGGTGAGCAAACTGCAGATCCCTCTGATTAAAGATTTGCAGCACATCAAAGGTTTCAGTGTTTTCTCTGGTCTGCGTGCAGGTTCTGAAGAGGAGAGCTGATGAAGGGGTTTCTGTGGACTAATGTACAGCCAGGTTCAAAAATGCTCTGCAGCTCAGCGGGACAAGACCCTCAGTGTCACTGCACTGAGCCTCACATTGCTTTTCAAATCAGTAATCACCGACATAATAAATGATGTACCTTATAAAAGAAATTATTCTAATAATCAACTGCAGCATGAGCTCAAATAGATGCCTTTAACATACTGTAATTGATGTAATCAATAATAACATAATAGTAATGTCAACTAGACTGTCTGTAAAATGAATTTTTGTATTTGTAGGTTCATGGGGTGTGTTGCATTTTGGGTGTATTTCATTTATTGATAAATTACATAATTCAGTCAGTCTTGGACACCCACAGTCCACTCCCACAGGTGTTCTCACCTATTGTACCTAATTAGATCTCCTCTCAGGACTTCACAGGAGTGTACAGACTGGGCTGGATTGACAATGCTCACACTCTCCTGTTGCACCTGTTAATGTGGGACAAACTTAAACTATTGTTTCATTGAGATTGGTAACCTCATGTAAATCTGAGCTTCAACCTAAGCAGTGGACTAATTGGCCAGAATAAGTGAAAACACTTGTGTGGGGTCCCATGTGAACAGTCTGACAATCCTCATGGAGGAAAAAGACAGGTTTTTATGACTGCACATATTATCACAGATTTTATACTTTTCTGCTGGCTTTACATTTGTACTGTTTGAAACCTTACTATTCAAAGAAAGTATGAGGTTCTGATCGCCAAATTTAATCTGTAAATAAGAAATTTGCCAAATAATACAGTTAAGATTTATAATTGCGAATAAAAGTGAATAATAAAGTAAATAATATTCTTAACTTGTGTTGTGTTTGGGTTTTCGTTTTTTTGTTTTTTGTTTGGCTGCGTGACAGAGCGGACAGATACGCCATCATGCCGTCAACCAATCAGCGTCCAGGCTGCAACCTAAACACGGAAGTAGCTCACACTGCTGCTGAGGCAAAAGTTAAGCGTCTTGTGTTGTCGCATATTAGCTACTTAAAACATTACTGTTCCTGTGAACAGTGGAAGACGTAGAAACGTTAGGTCACATTGTTTGTTTTAGATGGCTTTCTCTTGGTTTCGTGTCGCTGTGCCGCTTTGTTTTGCGGTTTTATCGGTGGTTGTCGCCATCATTGGACAAACTCGGGGTAAGTCGGTTCGATATGATGAAGATGAATGTGTGAGAGATGGGAGGGTCGCTGCCTTAGCCTTATGGAACAACAGTGAGGAGTTATCCGTCTTGACAGTAGATGAAACATTGCTGTAATGTTGTCTAACAGCGCCCCCACCCGGCTAATCTTCCTCTTGTGTTTTGCTTGTGTAACACCGGCTCGTCGCCACAGCCATGCCGCCTCTCCTTCCCGCTGCACTCGGTGTCTGCTCGCTGACCGGGATGGCGCTCATTTGGAAGGACATAAGCTCGAAGATGAAAGGTGACAACCGGACGTTAAGCAGTCTGCTCAGTCAGTATCTGGCGGTGAAGGTAGTGGGCTGGTTGGGCAGGCGGCAGAGAAGCAAACTTGAAGCCGATACTCTCAACGTGAAGCAAGTCCAGGAGGAGACTCTGCTGAAGCGCCTGGGCAAAAACGCTAACACTTGTTATGGGAGGCAGTATGACTTCAGCTCAATTAAAGGTAAGAAAAGTTATTTAGGACGAGTAAACATTTGTAACTTCTTGTCGCCTTGTTGTCCAAACACATGCGTGTGTTGTCAAACCGGTGGTCACACACCGATTTGTCCTCTGTCTGGCTGTGATGTAACACTGTGTGCTGTGTATTATAAAAGATTTTTACTTTGCAAGGCGCTTAACACAACCATGTAGTTATTTCCACACTATACAAATGAAATAAATTGCCCACTCACTTGTTACTGTCATATAAGACACAGAAATGCAGCGAATCCTCAAAACGTTAAACTTAAACTGTGTTTGAATGTTTGATGTTTTCCCTTGAAAGTAACTCAAATTATTCTTATCAAATTGAATACATTTCCTGTTGATCGAGAGAGAAAAGAGCTGTTTCAAAACTTTCAAAGCCAATGCAAAGTAGTGCAAGCGCTACTTTTACTTGAGTAAAAGATGAAATTGATTCAAAGATACCACAGTGTAGAAATCAGTTACAAGTACAAGTCGTGCATTCACAGTTTTACAGAATGCAACTTAAGTACCAAAAGTTTAAGAACTTCCAGATTAACATATATTAAAGTTATTGATGCATTGATTTGTACACCATTTTAATGTTGCTGTGCAGTTGGGTATAATATGTAACCACATCTCATCATCTTCATTAGTGAAATGAAGACTTTTTATGGTTATTTTTCAGACAGCAGCGGCTTCCGAGCACGCCATCCCATCACCACATACGAGCACTACCGCGAGCTCATCAGTCGCGTTGCGGCAGGGGAGGAGAAGGTGATCATCGGCGAGAGGCCGCTCATCCTGGCGATGACCTCTGGGACGTCAGGGCCCAGTGCCATGCTGCTCAGCACCAAGGACACCAACATGGAGTTCTTCCTGCAGGTAAAGCTTGATGATGATGAGTTGCTGTGCATATAGATATTGTTATATATACAATATTTGTTTGTGTGCGTTCACTAGGGAGTGACTTTGTGTTTGGATGCCATGCGAAGATCGTTTCCTGCAACTGACAGCCTCCAGCGAACCACAAAATTCTTCTACTCACCTACTTTTCGCCAGTCTGAGGCCGGTATTCCCATCGGTCCGAACTCCTCCACTCCAGCCTCCTCCCGTCACATGCTCAACCTCTACACCACCCCAGCACCTGCCTTTGAGGTACAAGATCATCAGCTTTGTTACGTATGGTTGACAGTATTTGAAAGACAGTGTTTATACTTTTGTCTGTTGTCTCTCCAGGTTCCCAGTGAGAAGGACACCCTCTACCTGCATCTCTTGTTTGCTCTCAAAGACTCCAGTGTGGGAACTCTGGAGTCCAACTTTGCTTCCACAGTCTTCTATGCTTTCAGTGCTTTACAGGTATTATCTCCTGTTTTATTATACATATAACTGTTGCATCGCATGTTAAACAGTTTCTATCTTACTTTTGCTACTTTGGTTTCTGTCCCTCATGCTGTTTTCTACTTGTGGTAAGAGGCATAAAACAGGTTAAAATATGCAAAATCTTACTAAAAATAAAAAAAATATATCAATAATTATTTTAAAAATACATTTTTACAAATCATTTTTACATTTCTGGAAAGTTATTCTGTGCTGTATCCTTCATGTGTGCCTGGTTTGGGTCCCACTGGGACATTTTGCAGTAAAATGGAATGAAAATTTGAGTCAGGTACGAGGCTCCGACTAAGTGGAAGAAAATCTCTCGTAGTTCATTGATGAAAGGAGGATTAGAAAAGTAATTTCCGTCCCATCTCCGCTCCGTCCCACAGGATCGCTGGCAGGAGCTTGTGGAGGACATTGAGCGAGGGAGGGTCAGCAGTGCTCTGGCTCTGGAGCCCAAAGTAAGGTCCAGACTCGAGGTGCAAATGAAGCCGGACCCAGAGAGGGCAGCTGAGCTCCGGGCCCACTTCCAGGAAGGCTTCCGTGGGATCGCCAAGCGGCTGTGGCCTCACCTCCACTTGGTACTGGCAGTGGACTCGGGCTCCAATCAGATCTATGGGGAAATGCTGAGGGAGAACTACTGCCAGGGAGTGCCTTTCTATTCGCCATTCTACGCTGCAACTGAAGGTGGGAACCTGCACATGAACACATCTGATCCCTGACACCACTGTGAGACCAACCAGTAAAAAATACCAATAAGAGTATTTTTTTACTGGTTGAGAGTTTCTAACGTGCTTTGAACATGTTGCTGAATATCCAAGAAGAAGCTCGTCTGTGTTTACTCGTGTTAGTTCTAATAGTGCGTACTGACCCCTGCAGGTCTAATAGGGGTGAACCTGTGGCCTCAGGAGCCAAACAGACGCTACGTGCTGTGTCCTCGTTCAATGTTCTGCGAGTTCCTGCCAGAGAGCAGCCTGGAGGAGGAGACGCCTCACACTCTGCTGATGGAGGAGGTGAAGGAGGGACACAACTACGAGCTTGTTATCACGAACGCTTCAGGACTCTTCAGGTCTGATTCCACAGAAGGATCTGATGATGACGCTAAGAACTGTACCCTTGAAGGATTCGTCAGTTGAATGTCTATGATTCTTTTCTTTTTTTTGTCTGTTATGTTTCTAGGGAGTAAATTCAGGAAATATAGGCTTATTATAGGTTTGTCATTAGCTGTCGCCTCAATCAGAGTGTTCAGTTAACTGCTCTTTTGTCAAATCTTATGCTAAGAAACGGGAGAAATTATTTTCAATAATTGCTTTGTGCCGTTAGCGTTATGATGTGGTTTCACTTGGCTGCACTCTATCAAGATAAAATGAGCAGCGTTTTATGTTCGATAAAGCTGCATAATACCATGGTTCATGCTCTGACTCCATAATGACACTGGTTTTTGCTGTTTCGCAGATATCGCATCGGTGACATTGTGAAAGTAGTCGGGTTCCACAACCAGTGTCCCATTGTTGAGTTCCAGTACAGGTACATTGTGACACAGAGTTCCTGTGCATATATGTTCACATACTGCACATCATCTCATGCTGAATGGAATGTACTGTACGTAGATTTTTTTTACAATATTCAACATAGCAAAATATTTCCCTCCGCCTTCTGTCAGACGGGGTCAGATGTTGAACGTTCGAGGGGAGAAAGTTTCTGAGATGTTGTTCCTCAGCGCTCTGAGGAAAGCCGTTTCCCAGTGGCCAGGAGCTCAGCTGGTCGACTACTGCTGCAGTGAGAGTGGCATCATGGGTAAGAGGTCTCACTCTACCTTCCTCAGTCCTCAGTCCCCCCTCAGAGTGGCCGAGTTTGTGCTATAATGAGTCCCTGTGGTGTTGCAGGAGATTCGATAGGTGGCTCAGATCCTCATTACCAGGTCTTCATAGAACTGAAAGGTGTGAGAAACCTCACAGAGGAACAGCGATACAAGGTAAGATGAACATAACATCCAACAACTACACACAAAACATTTTTTTTCCTTTACTGTAAAAGTCCTCATTTTCTTTCTGTGTGTGCCGTCTCCTCTCCTTCCTCTCCAGTTGGACATCTGCCTCCAGCAGGACTCGGCCGTCTACAAATCTTTTCGCATCAAGGGCAGCATCGGACCAATGAGGGTGCAGCTGGTGGGAGAGGGAGCGTTCAGGGAACTTCGCAAGCGCATGATGGCCTTTTCAAACACATCACCCAACACCTTCAAAATGCACAGAGTGCTGCGAAGGAAAGAATACGCCGACTTCCTCTTGGGGAAAACCATTTCCTGAAACCTCCCATTGTGGAGAACAAGACAGCTTATGGACTCTTGACTGTGGTGAGCGCTGACTGAATGAAATATCTCCAGTGTTTTCAATTAACTACTTATGGATGAGTTGATGAATTGTGCATTTGGGAACACAAAAACACAACATCCTTAATTTTTTAATATTTTCAAAAATGTTAATTGGACTGATTTATTTTCTTGACCATATTTATAACTTTATTAAAGTGAACTGTTAAACTGTTATCATAGTTTTATTTAATTAAATGAGATGATGTGCTTAAGGAGAAAGTGTTTGGGTTTTTTTTTTGTAATGGCAGTTAACAAAATAAAAGCTAGAAATCGTCCTCACAAACAGCACTGAGGCTTGTAAAATGTTTGCGTCGATACACGTCTTCGTCACCACTAGGGGGGGATAGTCCTCTATGTAAGGTGTGTACAGTAGCTGATCAGCAATTTACTACACATTGGTCTTATGGTCTCCCATTGTCTTAACTAAAACTGTGGATTTTTTGTAATAGCTCTCACGGTAAGTTAGAATTCTTAAAATCAAATAAAAGAAGAGTTTTCTGCATGCTGTGGGGTCATTTTCGCTGATCAGACTAACCCCAGCATCGTTGTTTATTTTCAAGTGATCTTCAATATAACCAAAGTTGAACCTCTAGTCGCGCACACATAATGTTGTGGAAGCTGAGGAAAACAAGCACATGAATACTAAACAAGCCCCTATGTGAAAGCCTGTTACTCTCCTCTCTTACGCGCAGCTCCCTCTGTTCACAAAGTGGGTTAATATTTTTAGCAACGTCCCATTTCACCGTGAGATTTCACACTGCTCTGACTCTGTTTTGGCTACACCTATAACATACATTTACCTCAGCAAACGGCCCCTTTCTGATGCTGTTCAATCTAAAGCTGTGAGGGTCTGTCTTCATGTTCTTCAGCACATTATTAGCTTATTAGTGACTAAGCCAGAATTTGTGTGTCCTACCTGTTCCATTGAGTGTGACACCAACCTGTGTTGTCCTTGGTTGCCTGGGCTGGTGCAGAAACCTAAAGGAGTAGTTTAACATTTTGGAAAATACATGTACTTTAGGGGTTGGGCTCGGCCCCTTACTTCCTGTGAAGGGAAATCTTAATGCTTCAGCATACCAAGACATGTCAGACAATGCTATGCTTCCAACTTTGTGGCAGCAGTTTGGGGAAGAACCTTTCCTATTCCAACATGACTGAGCCCCAGTGCACAAAGCAAAGTCCATAAAGACATGGTTGGATCAGTTTTGTGTGGAAGAACTTGACTGGACCGCACAAAGCCCTGACCTCAACCCCATCCAGCACCTTTGGGATGAACTGGAACGGAGACTGTGATTCAGGCCTTTTGGTCCAACATCACAAATGCTATACTGCATGAATGGACAGAAATTCCCACAGAAACAATCCAAAATATTGGGAAAAGCTGAGAGTGGAAGTTGTTAAAGCTGCAAAGCTGTCTGCATATTTAGAATGTGATGTCATTAAAGTCTCTGTTGGTCTCATGGTCAGGTGGCCCAATACTTTTGTCTATATAATGTATATAGCTGGAGACAGCACCTGGTTAGTTGCCCAGCATAGCACATTTTTGTTTGTTTAATCAGTGCAAAAACTTAAGTGTAAAGCAACAACAGTTTTACCAAAATGCCTGTTTTTATTGTGCACTTAGTTATTAATGAAAAGCTTTATTATCATTTCTGTAACTCGTGCAGTCCTCCATTTATCAATCTTATCTTTTAACTCTCCATCAGGAAGCAAATCAGCATATTTCCCAAAACGTCAAACCGCCGTGTCAAGACCAAAGACGTGTCAGTAAACAAACTGAAACTACAAAAGTGACTTAATTGTGAAATGTTTTGTTTGTCAGAAGCTGGCAAACACTTACTCTGCTGAAAACTCTGAAGGTCCACAGGGATCAAATTAGAAGTTAGGCTTTTTTAAAAGGCTCTTCTAAATGATATTTTGATGAGATGAAGTGTTCGCTGTGCAATCTGCCTCGACAAGAAGTGGGACAAATTAGGGATGAATAGGGATGGATGATTTTTCTGAAAATCTTATTGGTGCTTGAAAGCTTCCTTTTTATTGTGCATAATTTGTGTGGTTTCAGTTAAGTAATTAAAGCGAATTCCTTTTTTTTTTTGTAAACAACGCTTTCTTCGCTTTTGTTTACTCATGACAGATTGTCATCTTTCTCCGCTCGGTGTCTGGTGAGGCGGTTGTCACTGTGTGTCTTGCTGTGTCTGTCAGCCTCACGTGCCTTGAGGATTTACGCACACATAAACTCACAGAGCTTCTGAGCGCATCTGCTCAGCCTCGAATTAATTCAATGTAAACAGCCGAGATTTGAGAATGACAGGCCTGATTTCTCAATGGGTTTGCTGAGGGAAGGAGGATGTGTTTAATCGAGAGAGGGGATGTCGCATGTTGAGTCAATGATGCTGGCTTATCTCTCTTACAGTTTAAGTCATGATGAGGGGCTGTGGATTTTTTTTATTGAAGTTTAAAACAGCACAGTCCTTCATTTTTTTGGATGTTACATGATTTTTGAATTTACTTGTTTCAATAAGTTCCACCTCCTACGTAAATGAATAAATATAAAAAGAAAAGGAGCACCCAAAGAGCTGAGAACTGTGGGAAATGAAGTAGGGATAGTATTTCACCTGGCCGCCTCTGCGTCACTCTGTCGTATCAGACTGTAGAGTAGATAGTGAGCATGTTTAATGGATAAGCTTCTTTATTAGTGACAAGCAGAGATGGATGAACTACAAGAAGAAAGCACAATGAGAATCCATTAAAAATAGAAAGGAGTGAAGGGCTGCCAGTGCTTGAATGGGATCCGAGAGGGGGAACAATACCTTCTTACAGTCTGAGAGCCCGTCTCTTACTTTCACTGCTTCTCGTTTTTTCTTTTGTTTTTGTTTTTTTTTTTTCTTCTGCGTGGTGCACCTGTGCTGCCTGCTGGATGGGTTAATTGTGCATTTTTAATCACCTAAACCACCATCATTTTCTGGCTGCCAGCATAACAATGATGCACTCGGAAAATATCACGAAAGTAGTACCACAAGCTATTCTCGCCGCTTTTTAAGACAAATATAACTTCACACACACAGTAAAAAATACAACAACGTTCGTCATTAACATTCAATTCTTCCCTGATCTGGTTATTTTTTGGTTGTTTTTTTTTCTTTACCCTTAAGATTATAAACTTAATTTCTGGCTTCAGGGAAACACCCACACAGCTGCTGAATCAGCTCAACTCAACTTTTTCAAGGTTACCAACACCCCCGCAAGCGTATTTCTATTTCTTTTCTCATCCATTTTTGTTTACTGGACTCCCAAATTACACTTAATGCACGTTCTGGGGAAGATATTGTGAGGATATGATTTTTCTTTTTCCTTTGTTTTTTTAGACAGGCATACAAATAACAAAATGTTGTCACAGATTGTATTTTACATGTTGCTAAAACCACACTAAAGACCATCGGTCTCAGTTGTCTGTGTATAAGCTTCAAAATAATATATTGCTGTTGTAGGATCTCCAGGTTTTCTCTTGGCACCACATCCTCAAGCGCCACATAAATCACAGCGACAACAACAAAAAAAGAAACGATTTTATATCACAATTCGGTAAAACTTTTTCGTCCTGTCAGACTAAAGACCTAAAGATCTAAACCCGTGATGTCCTCCTGTCAATTAACACATGCACCACACTTACTGATTCAAAGAGGACAAGTCCTCTCTTCAAAAGTCATCCCTTAATCATCAGGCGTCTCAGTGTCCTTTCAAATAATTAATATTTAATGGCAGTTGCATTAATTAGAATGATAGCAGGGTCATCTTTCCCTGATCACTGTTAAATCTAATGAGATTACTGATGGCAAATTTCATTCGAAGTGTTACGATTTACGATAAACAAGCGTTCCTTTTTAAGCACCTTTACTATCTAGAGGTATTTCTCTCGTCAGCTAAGCTCTGTTATTTGCTCGGGTCAAAGTGAGTTAAGACACGACTTTACTTTGGTGTGTTAAGCATCAAGTCCTCATGAAAAACATCTCAGGGCTTATCCTTTTAATCCGCTCTTAGCCGCTTTTGTCCCAGAGCCTTAATTCTCTGATGAGGATGCTGTAGGGGTTGGAGGGCCAGCAGTGACCAGCTCCATCCAGAAGAGACGAGTTTGAAACAACATTAATCTAGCAGTGGTGTGTTAGGGCTACAGCCCTTATAGATCATGCTGCTCCTTCACAGGATGATGTATAAAAATACATCTGAATATTTCTCTCCACACACACACACACGCACACACACGCACTCATGTCCCTTGAATCTGACTTCCATGGCAAAACAGAACAATAGCTCACAGTCCAACTGAATACAATAGGCTGCATTGACTGGCATGCAGGTAATCCATCTTTCCTAGATTTGTGGACATGCACACAAAAGCCATGTGCTGATAGTAGCACTATGGGGTGTAATGGTGCTGTCAGCTGCTCCAAAAGCATCCTCCCTCCCTCCTCCAGTCGCTCTCTCTTTCTCTCTCTCTCGCTCGCTCTTTCTCTCTACCCCCACCACAGATGAGAACAGGTCCCCACAGAGGATGCCAGCATCTCATTGGTTGAGATATCACAGGAGTGGATGGGAACAGGAGAGAGAGAGAGAGAAGCAAGGAAGAGAGAAAGCTCAAGAAGATACAACTAAACCGCCACAGCATCCCGACACAGCACTGAGCCGAGGGATGCACGAGGTGCAGACACATGCACTGTCATTGTTGTCTTACAGATTTTCGGTCTTCCTAATGATGGAAAACACACTGGACTTAAAGGATAACTTTCTCCACATTGCTGCTGGAACGAGCTCTCCAGGTGAAAGGTGCAGGCAAGCAACAGCTGGGTTGACTGATGTGGAGCTTTTTGGATCTCAGCATCACCTGCACTCGTCCCTCCTCGTTGACTGAGCTGCTGCTAGCGATTACTCCTCTTAATTTCCACTGAGCTACACTACCCACACCTGAACCCCTGTATTTGTTGGGGCGAGCTATTTTAGTCTTCACAGTCTGCACTATTGTCTTTGAGAGAGGTGTCGCTTGGAGAAGGGTGGCTGTAGATGTGGGTGCCCGCGACCTGCACTGGACTGTCACCCTCAAAGTGTCCTCCTGCACCCACTGAGAGCCCCTGGAAGCCACCTGCTGTGCCTCTGGGATGGTGTGACCTCCAGCCAGCTGTTGGCCGTCCCACGTCTCGGTCAAGATGCCGGTGATGAAGGGCCTGCTGGCCCCACAGAACACCTTTCTGGACACCATCGCGACACGCTTCGATGGCACCCGTAAGTGCAATGGAAACACACTGAGGATGAGTTCATTTGGCACTTGTAGTTGTTCTGATTGCCCATTTTTGGTCAGCTCTCAACTTAAAAATAAGGATCTTTAGGAAGTTTGAAAAAATGGATGCCATGGCAGGAAGTAAGCCAGACTTCCTGGTTGCTTTTTGCTTGGTGTTTTTCTGCCACTTCCAGAAAAAAAAGGAATTTCTTTTCATCACATGCTTGAAGTTGATTACCATTAATAAATATCTGTCACCAGGTCAATCAATGTCTGGTGCTCAGTATGTGAGCCAATCCCCACATCAGAATGTGGGGGGAAGTTTGTTTTACAGTACGAAAGGAGCTGAAAACTGACATTCAGAAATCATGTTGTCTTTTCGCATTCGTTTCACACAGTTAGCTCCAAACTAACCGCTGCAGCCATCGGGCAGCACTGCCATTTCTGCTTGGCTTGTGTCTCTTGTTTTGTACCTTGGGCCACCTCAGGGGAGGTTGTGGCTCGTTGTAAACAAATGCCGTGGGGACATCTGTTTTGTTCTTGCTTGCCGATTCAGCATGTAATCTCTCCGCTATAGCAGCCTGAATGAACGGCTGGCTTGGGAGTTATGGCCTCGGTTTGACTTGGGGAAATAAGCGCAGTGAAATGGGTGATATTACCGTGTAATTGATGTGTATAGTGTGCAATTATAGATTTGACTTGTGAGTCAGGCATTCTAATGAGGTGTTAGGGGATCTCTTAAGAGCTTAAAGCACACCGACACATTGCTCATCAGCAATACATCTTCTCTTATCTTACTGCTGACTGAAAAATACAAATTAAGACACACACACTGACTCTAGAGATGATGTGCACGGTTCAGCTGGAGTAGCAGGGGTCATGTTGCATGCTGCTGAAGAGTCCTTGAGCTAAACATGGACTCTGCGCCAACTCCAGAGGGCTGCGTTCTGGTTGAACCTCCTCGCTGACCTCACAGTGGAAGCGAGCAAGAGGAAAACTTGCCTTCCAGGCTTAATGTCTTTTCTAATGACTGAAGCCCTTTCTGAACAAAGTCAGTCTTGGAATGATTAAAAATATTCATTTAACCATCCTGGTCTGGTAATTTTGCTCCTGTTGTTACATATTTATTCTTTATTGATAGAAACATCCAGATACATGTGATGCCACAGGAACCTTCCTCGTTAACATGTTGTGGTGCTTCAGTCGTCAACATCAACGCTTTTGCACCGCTATTGTAGCTCTGGATAGGACAGCTCAGCGCGCAAGCCACCATTTGCTACACTGCTACAGATTATTTTGCATTTTCAACATTCTCTTTATCTCTGTGTTTATTCTCTCTCCTGCATGCTTGTGAATAAATAACCAAATAGTGGCTATTTAGAGCAACAGGAGGCTGAAATAAAAGCGTGTCAGCAGCAGCAGGATACACGACTTTGTGACTACGTGCCAGTTTTTGCCACTTCTAAGCCATTCTCAAAGCCAGCTCAAGGCTGTGGCTCCAGGAGGGGTGGCAAAGTGCCCACGGCCCAAAATAGCTTCCTTCCTGTTGCCGGGGCGACTGGGTCCCGCCACTTGACATGGATGATGCTTGAGCAGTTTGGTCTTTGAGAAAAAGATGGTCCGCTAAAGAGAAGACACTTGAACTTGCTTTTCAAGCAAGGATTTTCAGAATGCAGCTGGTCTCTTGTTTTCGGGAAGACACATCTTAAAACAAGTGGCATTGTGGGTCGTGCAGCTGCGATGCATTTTCACTGTCACCTCAAGCTGTTAAAGTTACAGTACTTATTAAAGTCCTCCTTCACTAAAAAAAAAAACAAAAAAAAACAAGAAAGTGTTGTACTTAATGATAACTTGGATGTTTGATGTTCACTGTGCAAGTTAGACAGTTGAAGTTTTCACATTCATCTGCTGGAGATGGAAAATTTCAGGCAGCATCACGGTGGAAAATTTGTGAAAAAAAACAGTATCAGACAATTTGCTTTCAAACGACAGTATTTTTACATGTCTTAAAATGTGTCCGAGGGAGATCTTTCAATAATTTTTAACTTATTCTTTTACATTTCTTCATGAATTTAAAGCACTTGTCACTTCCAGCTCTTGTGTGTGTGTGTGATGTGCCTTTCAGCTTCAATTAAATTAAAATTCTAATCAATAAAAAAAATTCTTTTATGAGATGGTGATAGTTATAATAATTAATAGTTAATTAATAATAATCAAATGTTTAGCTAGGGCGGCACGGTGGTGCAGTGGTTAGCACTGTTGCCTCATAGCAAGAGGGTTCCAGGTTCGAATCCCGGTCTGGGCCCTTCTATGTGGAGTTTGCATGTTCTCCCTGTGCCTGCGTGGGTTTTCTCCGGGTTCTCCGGCTTCCTCCCACAATACCAAAAACATGCACATTAGGTTAATTGGCTACTCTAAATTGCCCCTAGGTGTGAGTGTGAGAGTGTGTGGTTGTCTGTCTTTATGTGTTGGCCCTGCGATTGACTGGCGACCAGTCCTGGGTGAACCCCGCCTCTCGCCCGTGGTCAGCTGGGATAGGCTCCAGCCCCCCATGACCCTGACGGATAAGCGGTATAGAAAATGGATGTTTATCTATTTATTTTTTTAATTGCTTGTGCAAGAGGACATAGGACAAAAATGTGACAAATGAGACTGACAGGTGCAGCAAAATAGACAGTAACCGAAGAGTGAGACATAACAAATAGAGATTATGATTTGATTTTGGTTTGTTTTTTAGACATTTTTGTTAGTGAAAAATCATATAATATATTATATTTCAGCTCAGTGACTTTATACATTTTTGTGCATATAAACTTATTCCTGAATTGTGGCCTAGAAACACGTTTCAAACAAGTTGGGACAGGGACAACAGAAGAATGGGAAAGTTGTGGATTGGCCCAAGAAAAACCTGTCTGGAACTTGCCACAGGTTAACAGGTTAATTGGTAACAGGTGTACTGATCATGACTGGGTGTGAAGATGGCACATGCAAAACACTCAGTCGTTCTCAAGCAAAGACTGGGAGAGGTTCACCACCACCCCCCCAAAAAACTGTGTGGGCATCTAGTCGAACAGTTTAAGAACAATGTTTCCCAGTGCAACATTGTAAGGCATTTAGGGACATAACCGTCTGCAGTTCATGACATCATCAAAAGATTTAGAGGATGTGGAGAAATCTCTGCAGGTAAGGGGCAAGGCCAGAAACCAGCACTGAATGACCCTCTATGATCTGATGCATCCACATTTCAGAAGATGATGTAACATGGTGTTAAACATGGCAATGTCCCGATTCTTTCTGGGTCTTTAAGGTGCTAGAGAGAGAGAGATTAGATAGATAGATAGATAGATAGATAGATAGACTTTATTGATCCCAGGCTGGGAAATTACAGAATGAGGGTATATTTGCAAAAAAAATCAAGTCAAGCTTCTTTGTACTGCATGCAACTAAGTATAAGTGGAAATTCACTACATTCTGTATATATTAACATTTTGCAGGTATGTGAAAAACACATTTAACAATAATAATAATGATAAAAAATGTACATCAAATCTTTGTATGCTGACATTTAACTTAAAATAAGCGATAATACATACACACATTAGTTTGTGTTGCCTGTTGCATTTGTACTTTTGCAATTAACAAATAGTTTTTAAATGAGCAAATCAAAAGAAAGCAGCACTGCTGAGCAGCCACACAGTCAAACTTTTATCTAATGTGTCATTCCAGCACAACCCTTTTCCCAGACTGCTATTAACAATAAGTACAATTTATATTAGACAATTAGACATCATTTATTTTGCAGCATATAATTACTCAAACTGCTTCCTGTAAGCAAAAACAACTCCATTATGTCTTTTTACAAAGCTTAAATTCTTGTAAATTTTTCTCTCCTGGGACAAAAAAAAATGCTGTTTGGTTTTAAAAGCTCCCCCAGTCATTATCTATTGTGCAGCTTTATATTCCACATTTTCATGCCATCACAGTTTTTTCAGTATAACTCAGAGGCTCTGAGCGAGTTGTTCATGCACACAGATATTGATTGGACTGTAGTGACTTTAGGAATAACCTTTGTAAAACTGAGTGCAATTTTAGCAGATTTTAATTTAACAGTTCCTGCACTGAAAGAAACTGCATGTCAGTAGCATTGAGACCCCCCCCCCCCCACACACTATAATCCAAATGTCACAACTGGTTAAATCAGTAACCTTTGGCAGTGCACAGCACAGCATTTGGCTCATGGCAATGTCAGCATTCCTGTTCCTCAGGGATTTGTGTTCATGTGTGTGTACATATGAGTGCCTGGGCTCAAGGCTTTGTGTTTGTTATATTTTAATTTACATGATCTGAGTCCTTATGTTTGTCTTATTGATTGCTAAGGGAAAATTCTCCGAAGTCAAATGCGAGGGTCCTTGCAAACCAGCACCTCTGGAGTCTGCTCCAAGGTACAGCATGGCAGATGATTGTTGTCACATGGGCTACAACCAGGACCTTTCAGTACTTGCACTGCCACCATGTCATGCCTGTCGTATGCATGTGTGTGTGTGTGTGCGCCTTACACCCATCCCCACCTCCCACAGCTGCTTTACACAACCTCCCCGATGGAGTTTCACATTGACAGCAGCGTTTGCCCTGTGGGGCAGTGTAACCACAGGGCAGCTGCAGACAGAGATAAGAACCAGGTTTATTTTTTCCCCTAAGCATTTTTTTTGTTAGAAGGCGACTGAAGAACCAAAGAGAAGACAGGGAGAACTGTCAGACTGAACCGTGTGGACCTCATTGTTACCCAGCTGACGAGCAGCTCTTAATAGGCAGCAGCAAAGGCCAGAGCACTGAAGACAGAAGCCAGTGTGTGAAACTATTGTGTGTCGTGGTGCTTTTCTGCCTCTTTTAAAACTCATACTGTTCAGTTTTACAGGTTTGATCAAAGCACTGGTTTGGTGTCGCCAGAGTTTACAGCCGACACTGAAATCATTCAGCAGGTGCAGCACTGCTGGTTTGATCTTTGGCTCCTTTTAGATGTACGATTTTGACTGTCAAGTCTAAATCTGCTCCTCATGTGCAGGTCTGCACCTTTTATGGCAGCTCCGCCTCCATCGGTGTGTGAATGTAGGTGTTCGTGGGTGTGAGGCTTTGTAAAGCACTTTGCAATGTTCTCGGATAAAGGCACAGCATAATAACACAGCCTGTTGAACAATCTATTAATCTATTAAAATTAATCACAATTTAGTCCTGACGTTGTCCAGTCTAAAGTCTAGAAAATGGTTTTATTGATCACTGACAAGTCTGACTTAAATACAACACTGGCCTCCAGCCAGTACATTGCTATACTCAATAAAACTAAATCTGACAGGATGATTTTTGATAGCAGGAAATCTAATTCTAAATTTAATTTATGTGTAATTGCTGGTTTTGATGGCACGTTTTGCAAACACTTGGGCCTGTGGCTTGACTGAACTCTCATTTAAATGCCATATTGTGAAGAAAATGAACCTCGGTGTTTCTTACAGCTCCAGGAACTTGCGTCATCTTACCAATATTGGATTATGCTGATGTTGTATGTCAGGCTGCTGCCAACGCTAATCACTACAGTTGTAATATAGTAATATAGCATGCAGATTTGTTCTTGTCTGTCCTCTTCATAATACATTACAGTGTACAATGTATGCAACTATTAATTTGCCCCCCCTCATCACAACAAGACAGCAACATTGTCTGAAGTTTATTTTTAAATGTAAACATTTCAATTACCATCTAAATTTAAAAGACTTTATGGTACCTTTCTCCTCCAATTATCAGTTAAGACAATCTATATGCCTACAGCTCTTAATTTTCTATTCTATCATCTCCCTGTAAATATTTAGTCCATATCTTGTCTTGGTTTATTTATAAGTCCATAAGAACACCTTTATAATTATGCTTTATAACTTTCTTACTAAAATTAATACGATTCTGTAATCCATTTTCATGCTCTGCTTGGAGTATGTTCTCCTGATTTTGTACATCTTATTATTATTATTATTATTTTGTTATTGTTTCTCACTTTCTCTATTGTTTAATTACCCTGCTGTCAATTTTGTTTTTGTTAATTGTGTTTAAATTAGAGGACTCCTTTGAAACCAAGACCTCAAGGCTTTATTCCTAATGAAGAATTTCCAAGAAATATCAGTGACTGACTGCCACTAAGTCTCCTCCTGCCTCTTTAGCAGTGCAGGGACCTTTTCCCCTCCAAGTCCACTTCTCCTTGCACTCTCATCCATCTGCCCCAATAAGTAATTACATGCTGCTGGGTGGTAATTAGTTGGTGGGGCGTTGGCCGAGCCTCGTGGGCTTCACCTATCTTTTATGCACTGAGGAACTTCTGTGACGTGCCGCTTGTCGTTAGCTGTACCATGTAGCGTCGTCATGTCATCTTACAGTTGTAGCAAGTCAGCACAGATGTGTAATTAAGGAAGCTGGCGCAGCAGAGCGGCCACTCAAAGCAATATCCCCAAGAGGATTATGGCCTAAGAATTGAGGCATTGTCACAGTGTCTCTCTCTCTCTCTCTCTCTCTCTCTCTCACTCACTCACACACACACACACACACACACACACACACACACACACACACACACACACACACACACATACAAAGTGTTTATCTATTGGGGCTCATGTGTGCTGGATTGCTTGTTTACAAAGTTGCCAGAGAAGAAATAAGTATGTAATTGCAGAAGCTGAAGTGAATGAAGCAAAATCCTGGAGTAAAGACTTGTCTCCAGGAAATAAAATCATGCCCTCAGAAACTGGTCTTGCATTAGTATCTTAAAGGAATTGTTCTACTCTTTAGAAAGTACACAGTTTTTTTACACCACATAGAAAGACTGACACCGCTCTCATGTCTGTATGGTAAATATGTGGCTGTAGCCAACAGCCAGTTAGCTTAGCATGAAGACGATAGGTAGAAACAGTAGTCTGTCCAGATCTGTCTATCAGCACCTCTGTAGTTTACAGATGAAGATAGAAATGTTAGATTGTGAGCTTTTGACACATGCTGGTTGTGGTTACATTCACAGAGAGTCAGCTGTTCCCACCTGTTTCCAGTCTTCATGTTTCGCCATCCTCCAAGTAAGCATCTGTGGCCATGTAGCAGTACACTTACAAGAAACATCCTCGAAAGAGTGAGAGTTTGGTTAGGGTTAGGAAAAGATCTCAGGAGGTGTGCTGCATGGTCTACAAGACTGGGTTCCTTCTCAATAAACCTCCTGCGAGCTGTGGCTTTATATTATCACTCAAGGTGGTGAATAATCGCATTTCCCAAAATGTTGAAGAATGGCTTGAAATGCACTTTACTCAAGCCAAACAGTGTAAAAGTATCAATCATCCCAGTTTGAATAACGTTACTCTGAATCATCATATATTGTATAACCCCAATGACCGATCCACGGTGTGTAGTAGCACAGTTTGTATACCTCCACAAGCAGCATAAAAAGTTTGAATAGATCTTTACAAAGTGATTTATGACTACAGCTGCCCTTGACCTATTTGAAGGACCGATTTAGGGATGCTGAGTAGATATGTACCTATTCTTAGGTAACATTACATAAACCAGAGATGAATGTGGTTGCTCTCCAACACTTGCTGGCTCACTGAGTTTAGGTGTCAGTAATTTATAGAACATGAAAAAGAGGACATTTTTTATATATAAAAAAAACTGGACAGGGTATCAAATCGTGAACAGCCATTGTTTCTAGGACAATTTGTTTTGTAAAAAGCAACAGTTATCAGTGCTTCATAATGAAGCCCATGAACACATGCAGCAGACTGCACAGCGGAAATATCGCAGTTTCTCCGTGTTGAATCTGGGGAGCAGCATCAGCAGTGATGCACAGTTCACACATAAAACCTCCTCTGCAAGTTGATAGATCCGACTAATGCCTGTCTCTTTCTATAATTCCACAGTGACAGTTTAGTTGCTGCTCACTGCACACCATGGAAAGGTTGTCACCGCTCAGAAAAGACATCCCCTGTGGACTGCTTTCTGCTTAGCCTGGCCAATTAAAGCTCTAGATTGTGGAAAGCGCCGTAGCAGCTGCTTAATACTCCTCCCTCTTAGGGCTCGCTCTCGGTGGAATCAGGAGAATTCAGACTGATATCTGTGTGTGTGTGTGTGTGTGTGTGTGTGTGTGTGTGCATGCGTGCATGCGCATGTCAGCTGCCACTCTGATTGGCAATCATAAAATCTGGAGTTTGATGGTTTCAATTAAGCAGTAAGAATTAAGTCAGTTACCACGCAGTGAAATTTGATGCTGATTAACTGACTTTTGCGTAGAATTAGCAAATGAATATGCATAAATATTTCCATAAACATGTAGTTACTACTAATCAGTATATATTTAATGTGGGGCTTTAATCCTCCGTTTACACAGTGTTGGCCACCAGGTATCCATGAGATTCCTCTGCAGTAATTAAAGGGTTTCTGAGTCATTTCCAATGATATGAATGCAAACTCGATCAAACTGACTAATAAGGGGGAAAAAATTAGCAAAGTCAAAATGTAGACAATTTTAGGATGTATTGCATGCGTTCACATCATTCACCATCGGCCTTTTCTTTACCTATACACTTGTACTGTTCCACAACCATAATGACAAATGGACATGATGAAGAGATGGTTGAGCCCATTAGACAGGACTGCAGGAGTGTGTTGGGAATATCCAGTATCTACAGAGAATAGGCTATATAGCAGCACAATAATGCACTGTGAAGCTCCCATGTTGTTCTTGAGAGGAGCCGAGTCAGCTACAGTATCTGTTTTTTGTTTTGTTTTTTTCTTTTTAAAAATACGTTATGTTCTATTCATCAGATCCTGAAAAAATAGTGGAACTCGGTGAAAGTCCCTCAGTTAATTTTTATCTTATTTTACCACCAGACTGAATAAGCCGCTGTGTACCCTGTTTTAAAAGAGAAGAAGTGAAGAGACTGTACTGTGTTTAAAAGTTTCTTCCACTGGCAAGACAAGTAGCCAAACTGTCTAACCAAGAAGCCACACTGCTGCAAGAACCTGCTTCAGCTTATCAAGGTCACACGCGTCTAGCAACCGAGGGAGAGTGTGACATCGAACTATCATCAAGATTAATATATGTGTAGGTATGCAGAACAGAGAGCGGGCGCTGGGGGACATAATAAAGCAAGAAAACAGCACGTGGTACAGGCCTTCTGCTGGAGAGCTGTCCATGGTGCTGAAAGCAAGGCAGGAAACAAAACATGTTTCGCTGCTGGCGTCATATGGTCTGCATTATGTTAATAATAATCCACCAGCATGCAATCATGGATCTTCATCAGGTTCTGGAGGCATTTCTCCATCTGCAGCTTCACAAGCAGGGCATTGCACTAAGACGAACATGCAATGAGCAGGTGAAGGGACGTATGAACGGGCGCTGACAATCGTCCAGTGTTTTATTGGATTTGACACGAGGTTCAAACCAACATCGGACCTGAATAAAGATTTAATATAAATGCAATTTTCATATGCATATATCATATGATGTCCTCTAACTTGAAATATCTTATACACTAATAGAGAAAGTAAATATTAATAGAGAGAGCACATTAAGTATAGAACATTAGGTTGGGTTCATCTGCATTTTACTCAAAATCAGTTGCATAATGTTGTAATCTACTGTATATAACCTTTCTTAATATTTTAAAATTGCTTTTACCTCTGTTTTACATTAAATATTTTGAACAGAGTGCAGTCACTTTAATGTTATATGTTAATGTTAATGTATATATATATATATATATATATATATATATATATATATATATACCGTTTACACAGTGATAGCATACATGTATATATGTTATCACATCAACCATCCAGTTAAAGCTATTGGTTACATGGGAATTAAACACTAGCCTCTGTGCTCTTTTTAATCTCCAGTCAGCTGTTTTTATATCTTGCTGTCTGCAGCCCAGGATACTGACTCATTCAGCCAACCACATCAATAGTCCTGACCGGCACCAGACAATCACACCCAGGGGAATTTAATTTAGCCCCGAAATTGAGTCTACACCAAAGTCTGATTCATGTTTACTTTGAACTTCTAAACTAGTCCTGAATTCAGCCTCTAAAGCTTTGACATTCGTTCAAAGAACTAAACAGACTTTGACTCTAGTGCAAAAGAAACATTGGCACCAAACCACAGATTAAATATGATCATCCTGACTGGATGATTTGAGCAAAAAATGTCACTCACAAATGAGAAGATCAACCAGTTCTTCTAACGCATTTTTATGTCCCCCTTCTCACAGATAGTAACTTCCTGTTGGGTAACGCCCAGGGCCACCGTGGCTACCCCATTGTCTACTGCTCAGATGGCTTCTGTGAACTAACAGGCTTCACAAGAACTGAGGTGATGCAGAAGAACTGCAGCTGCCGCTTCCTGTACGGGACTGACACCAGCGAGCACGTGGCCCAGCAGATGGTGAAGGCTCTGGAGGGCCGAGAGGAGTACCAGGCCGAGGTCCACTTCTACAAGAAGAATGGTGGGTGCACCACAAGCAGGATGGGGAGGAGACTGGGAAAGCCTTTTTCTGCATAACGTGTTGATCTCAGGACATACTTTGCTTCATTCAGAAGTAAAAAAGGTCATCTGGCAATTAACATTCTTGTCATCTTTTGTTCAGCTGATCAAAGCCTTCAGTTAACTGGGCTGTTTCCTAGATCCTGTTCTAGTTTGATCAGGCTGTGATCATCTGTTCAGTTTCAGGAGTGAAAATTAAATTGTAAGATTTGTTTTTATTATTATTTTTTGGTCTCGACATCCTGAAGAGCACATTTATTTTTAGATGAGAACTGAACATTACGGTCCAATTATAAAACTCCACAGTGCTGCACAATTTCTAACACAGCAGGCCAGCAGCTCAGTACAGGCTCTTATGTTAGAGTTCATGCTCATTTTTGTTAATACAAAACCATCAGATTGAGTTGCTGTCAGATCATTTTATTGATTTCTTCAAAAGGTGCAAGAAGGGGTGAACTTATAAACATTAAACACTTGAGATAACAAGCTTCACGTCACCCTCAAACACATCATTCCGTATTTTATTCATGTATGGAAATGCAGGACAGACTGTCTCCTTGTGTGTTAATTACAGATATTCAAATCCTGAATTTAGCTATTTCCTTCTGATTTCTAGTTAATCCTTCTGGCAAAGTCTTGGTCTCAAACAATATCTCAAAGAGAACATACAACACTGTTTAAGCCTCCCTGATTGGCACACAAGGATTAAGTTCCCTCAACAGACCCAAACCTGCAGCCTCCAAGTGTGTGAACTGCTAATTACACTGGTGGATTACCGAATCTGTACTGTAGCTGAAAAACGCAGGGTTTTTTTTGAGAGAATAAGCAGTACAGCAATGCCACTCCAACTAATGAGGGGAAAGGCAAAGTCATTTGTAATACTTCCAAAAATTAAGATCATGCAGTTTCAGACAGATAAGGAAAAGAGAACAAAGACAGATAGATGGCAGATATTCATGACGGGTGCAGCTTCTGCAGGATTTTCATGATAAGGTCAGATGTTAATATAAATGCAGGAGACACACACACACACACACACACACACACACAGTCCTCCCAAGTGTCTGCTTGCTGCTTGCAAAAGCACAAACTGCACACAAATGGCTTCTCTCTATTTGTATTTACACCCACAGCCTTGTGCTAAAACACCACCATCTACACTGTTTTCCTCCCCTCTATCCCTGTCTGTGCCTAACACACACAGAAATGACACTAAAGGAGATGTGAAACATCTGTTTGGTTGCAGAGCACAGTTTCTGCAGAGTTGCTAATGAGCACACTATGGCAAGGTCTTGGATCTGTGGTGCTCCTTCCCTTCCCAACTTGTTATCACCATCCCTCTCACTTGCTCTTTGTCTCCAGGTCTCCTGAACATGATCCATATCCAGTTTGTGGAATATTTTTTACAAAGGGTATGCTGTAATTGACAATTATCCACGGCTCAGACATGCTGAGAGCTGATATGACAGGGAAAATCGCAGGCCTGGATGTGTCTGTTGGGGATTTGCATTCATTCACCAAAAGAGATCAAATTAAGCCTGCTGTAAACAACCATTTCTGATTTTGTTTCAGGTGTGGCTTTCTGGTGTCTCTTAGACATTGTGCCCATTAAGAACGAGAAGGGCGAAATGGTCCTCTTCCTCTTCTCATTCAAGGACATCACTGACACCCATGGAAAGGGCCACCACAGCAGCAAGAAGGAGGGTAGGTTGCAGGCCCTGTTTACAAAACTTCCCCCTTATTTGCTTACTTTGAGTGTGATTTATGAGTGGACCATCCTCTGGCCCCGGCTTTCATTTCCTCCGTGCGCTCTTGTTCATCACTGTCACATTGTACTCGGCAGTTTTGCCTGGGCTGACTTTCGTTCACTGAACTCAAACAATGTTTTTGCAATGAGGAGTTTCATTTCGGCAAGAGTGTTTTGTCAAGTGGAACATGGACACGGTCTGCTGCAAATACCAGGCACTATGCCAGGGGAAACGTACATATTCAGGCTCATAAAGCAGACAGAGTTCAGACATAGCATTAAACATGGCATTAAAATACACGAGATTCTCCTCTTTTTGTTTTCTGCGAAATTTCTGGATCTAGCTGACAATGCACTGACCTGAGTGACTGTGTGACAGGTTCAGAAGACAAGAGGCACAGGAGGAAGAGCGGCTCTCACTTCAGCGAGGCCAGGAAGCGTGGACGCACCATGTTGTACCAGCTCACCAGCCAGTTTTCAAGAGGAGGCAAAAGAGAGGTCAACCTGGGTGGCGTGAGTACTTTTCCCACCATGAAATAGCTCCTGGTGCGGCTGTGATGGTGTTTTTATGGGTGCCCTGTCGTATCCCCTAAGAAAACAAACAGACAAGAGTTACTTAGACATGCAGCACCCTCAGTCCCCATCTTGAATTATTAATGCTGATATCTAAAAGATGAGTTTTTAGGAAGACAATATGAGGGAAGTCTTGACCCAGATTTCCCAGAGTGAGGCTTATCTCGGTGGAAATTTCAATTTCAAATGGGTTTTCTATTTTAATCTTGCTTCTTTTCTTTTTTCTTTTTTTTTTTTTTTTTTAAATCTTTTTGCCCTTGACTTGAAAGCTGTAAATTGACAAACAGTAGCAAGGTCACTGTGACGATGGTTGCTGGGAGGTACAAGATGGTTGTCACGGACAGCGAGGTGTTACAGGTCAAAGGGGAAGCTGGATGCATCATCATCATCATCATCATCATCACTTTTTTGGGGACTGTCTGGATGTGTTAACGCCTTGCCAGTTGGAACTCTGGGATATAGGTCAATGTGCCATCAGCACGTTCCCCTAAATGACCCATAGGTCCAAATGAGACTGCTGTGTCTCATACTTCTGTACAGTATCACATTTATGTGTAACCCACTGGATAATGTTCAGAAGTCAGCTAAAACAGGCTCATTCCATATGGATTTCAGACGCTTTCCAATCCTCTTAAGTTAACCGTGTCGTTTTTCTCGTGACTTGTTCGCCTTCATCTGCACTTCAAGTGTGTTTGCATTTCAAGTACCTTGAGAGGTTATTTGTTGTGGTGTAATACATCCCAGCTATGGTCCATTTAATTGCCACTTGTCTTATTTCTACAGGACAAATGCCTTTTTAGATTTTGAATAATAAATGCACTCTCCAAGCAATGTTATTCATGAGAACAGGCTCCAGTTTTGCTCTCTAACCGGAGCAGTTTTTTCTTGCGAAACACCATTTTAAGATAATCCCACTCCCTCTCTCCCTCTCTCCCTCCCTCCCTCCCTCCTGCCCTCCCTGCAGCGGCTCAGTTACCAACTGGGTCTGTACTCAAACCTGTCCTTCACAATGTGGTGTTTCATCCCAGGAGGCTGAAAGCAATTCAGAACTTTTCAGGGGTTAAATTAAAATGGGGGGAAAAAAAATGTGAAAGCCTGTGAGACATGTGTAATTCAGGAGGCTAATAACATAGCATTAGAACAAGAAAAACATGGAGGACAAAAAAGGATTTTGTGTATTTTTTGGAGATTCGTTTACCTTTTTAGGTGCTGGTAGAAGTGAAAACATTTCAACACAACGATTTCATTTTGCCATTAATATTGAGAGGCTCATAAAAATTTACCAGAGTAGCACTATTTTTTTAATGTGCTTCTGCCATTTTAAAGACACTGTTCCTTACCGGGCACCAAATCATGAGGTTCCATTCCTCAGTGCTGATGCATGTATTGTTAACATGCTAACTAAAACATGATTAAAATGACATTAAAACTGCCCTTTGCTGATATGATTAGTCAACTGACAGAAAGTAAATTGCTGGAAATTAGATGAGATTTTGCTGTTTTTATATATATATATCAACATTAAGAACTTTCAAATAAAACTGCAGTGAGATGTGAAAAGAAAGTGATTAATACCCTCACATGAACCTCTGCTGTCACTTTCAGCCCAGACCTGCAGGTGCCTTCATGGAGATCAATGCACTACACCTCACCCCACGTTTGCCAAACCTCCTGCTGCCGTGCTTCCAATCCCACCTACTTACAGATGGCACCGTACATTGTTCTAATAATACACACACATGCACTTCCACAAACACATTTACACATATACAGCAGACATGCAAATGATGGCTTGCCCTCTGAGCTGAGCGGAGACAAACATATGGCAAAACGTCAACACACTCAAAATCAGATGCACAATATTTATTATTTAAATTTTATTCCAGGTCTGTAAGCCTGAGACTGTAATTATGCACAAACAGTTCCTCTTTCATATAGAGAGATGTAAAAATATTCTATAATCAGAGTTAATGTGTTCACAGCCCACTCTCATTCCCTCTCTTTTTCACACACCCACACATACGTTGAAATGACACTTTCCCATAGCCTCCACTGGTCAGCCGTTCCACCTTAAAGTGTTTATTAATTCCCATTGAGATTTGAATTTCTTTTTCCAAGGTAGACCTTCCTCTTCACAAGGAGTTGAACAGGTTGCAAACGAACAACCTCTAATTCACAATTTGACATATAAATCATAATAAGCATGATCACAATCCACAGCTTAATCAATATCCTGCACTTTAGTCCAAACAAACTTTTTCAGCTTTTGAGCCACTTTTCAGTGAATTCACTTGCAGGAGAAAAGCACTTTTGCCTAATTTATTTATAACCTTAGGGACTGGTAGTAGCATCGAGCACACAGTAATTTCCAGCAGGAGCATGTATTCAGAACAAGCCTGTGATCATGTAGTTTATTAAAATGTGCAGACAGCCAATATGTTTTTGGATGCCAAAACAAAAAACATTTACTAATTAGAATATAAATCAGATATATTTCTGTAGGTGTTGTTGCTGTGATTCTATAAAAGTTTTTGGAAAATCTTTATCATGTAGGCCTGTCACCAGAGTGGAATAGATACAGTGGAGTTTGCATGGGAATATGAGATTCAAAGTGATAATAACATTCAACATGTTCCAGATTAAGCATGTGAGTGCTTGTTTGTTTACATGCATGGTCTTACCCTCCGCATTGTGTCTTCATGTTATATTTTGTACATGTTTCATGATAATATGGGTGTCCATACAGTAGTAAGCTAATATAAAACAGACATTTTCTGCAAGTGCATCCGAGTTTTTATGGGACACAATAACACTGGAGTGCAGATGGCACATTTCATTTCCTAAAATTGCCTCTTCAGAAAACACAATACCAGTTCTGAGTGAAGTTGCTTCTGCTGATATTAAAAGGATAGTAAAACAAATACATAAATCAAAAAAAAAAAAAAATTAAAAGTTAGAT
This sequence comes from Scatophagus argus, assembly GCF_020382885.2. Taxonomy (NCBI): domain Eukaryota; kingdom Metazoa; phylum Chordata; class Actinopteri; family Scatophagidae; genus Scatophagus; species Scatophagus argus. The sequence goes on along the minus strand of NC_058513.1, from coordinate 11,905,682 downwards.
GGACACAGACAGACAGATGTGAAAACAAAGCTACATTATCACCAGGAATTCATTGTGACAGCAGTGTTAATGCAATATACTCACCGATACATATCTGCAAAGGAAGGAGTTGCATAGAAGAGGAAAAACACAGCAGTAAAGCAGAATAGCAAATTAAATTTTACAGGATGTTTTTAAGCACCAATACAATGTATGTTCAGAATCAGTTTTGCTTTTACCACTTTCCAAATCCGCATGGGCGTTACATTAAAACTGAGGTAACCATAGCAACAGCAGCCGTTTAGGAAGTCAAACTTAAATGAGCTAATTCTGATTGATGTAGTTTAACAATAAGGTTAAATTAAACTTGCTACAAAGGAAAAAAAAAATACACCAAATGGCTGACTATTGGAACGTTATCTTTCAGGTTAGCAAGAGACATGAAATTCTGTATTTTTTGAGTTATCCTGAAATATGTACTGCACTGTATGTAAACATGTACAGTTTACAAATCAGTTTAGCAGACCAAACTGTGCCCACGCAGTTTGCTAATCTGACACGGGGGGCTCCGTGTGTCTCCGCATCTCTCATCCTCATCATTTTCAGTGCCCTCAGTTCCTCCCTGTTCTGTGAAGCTATAAGCTACCCTTCTCTTTCTCTGCTGCTTTAACACATTTCCTCTCTGTCTCCATCTGTCACTCTAACCTCATCTTCTTTTGGCTTCATCCCTCTGGATCCACGCTGCCCCGCGTGCTGTCTGTCAGTCTGTAGCCCCCAGTTTCTTCCACTTTTCAATGATCTCTCCCTCTTCCTGTTTCTTTGCCACTGCAGCTCAGCTATTGAAGCCCTCCATCCACACCAATGCTTTATTTTTCACAGTACAATGTTAAAGTACTTGTACTTCACTAGAGGATTTATGCATCAGTAAAGTTAATGCTTTACTGATGCATACTAACATCATGATTAGGTTAATAAATTATTACTTTACTGATATATATATATATATATATATAGGCTTATTTACACTACAGTTTTATATATGACAGATGAGGATTTTACATAAAACCTTTACATAACCTGACCAGTTTATAAAGATTAAAGATTAATTCCAATTCATGTAGTCAATAGAGTGTGTGTTTTACTGATAATACCTCTGAGGTTTTGAGTGCAGGACTTGCAGTACATGCAGTAGAGTATGGTATGTGGTATTTCTACTTTAACTGAAGTAAAGACTCGAAACACTTCTTTCACCACTGCCATCCACCCACTCGGACTATGTCTATATTTTTCCCATTCTGTTTTCCATCTCCTTTCACTTTGTCTTTCTGTCTGTCTCACAGTAGCAGTTAGCTAACAATGTGATCCTCTGCCTCCAGATCACAGCCAACCAGATCTATTCTGACTAGATCTCTATTTGTAGCCCATCAGAGGGGGTGACTGTCTTCCACACACTACATCACCTCCTTAAAAACATGTCAAGCTTGGATTTTATGTTTTTTTTCTGAGGTCTCCTCACCAAAACACAAACGCTCTCTGAGAACAAGTTGTTTTGTCTGTTCTGGCAATTTAGATGCTGTCACCCCATGAGCTTAGCAGCTACTGTAACCAATCCAAGGCACACTGACAAGCAGCTCAGACTTGATTTCAAGCATTTCCCAGGGGAGAGCCACTCTTGCCTCTTTTCACTTTAATGCACTTGTCAAAGGGCTATGAAAGAAAAAAAAAACAGTGCAACCTGGAGGCATTTTTTAAGATTCGATGCAAATACGTCTTTGACTGACTGTGGACTACAGAGCTCATACTTTGTGTCCATGGCATCTGTTTGGCATATCACTTTCCCTCAGTTTGTGTTTTCTTCTTTTTTTTTTCCTCTCGACTCACAAACACATATTCAGTGATTGTTTATCTTTACTCTCTTACAGCAACACAATTCAGTGGAGGAGGGAAAAGGGATTATTGAAATTGAAGATCACGCTATAAAATCTAGTTGTTGTTAGTGATCTGACAATCGCATGAGAACGAGATGAATCAGAGTCAACTGAGAGTGGTTGTGTTATCTTTCCTGTTGCTCAAAAGGAATCACTTGTAAAAAAAAAAAAAAAAAAAAAAAGTTTAAGGTGGGTAAGCCATTCTGGAGAACGATTATTGATATTTGCACTCAACACTTGATCAGATACACCCCTCCATTCAGTGCTCCAGAAGCTCCGTCCCCTGTGCAATATTTACCATCCATCCCGCTCCCCTTATCCCCCTTCCCCTTGTCATGCGCATGAACATGAACGCCACCTGTTGCCAGTTTGGCTGCAATTACGATGCGTTGTTCGGTCTGTGCCATTTTGTTTGCTTCCCATTTACAGAGCCACGGCTGTGTTGTACAAACATGGATTTTTTTTGTTTTTTTCAAGCCCGCACAAAGATCTAGCGGACCACGAGAAGATATTTGCTGATATTTTTTTGATTAGAATGGCTCACTCCTCCTTTAAGTAGTATTTTGGGGTATAAATTAAAGGCCAATGATCCTGTGCAGTAGTCTAGATACTGTCTTCACATGGCAAGCCACGTGCATCCTCTTTCCGCATCAAGGACAGGCTTTTATCAGTGCAACAGCCCAAAGGATGATGGGAGATGTAGTTTGGAGCAGTGAGCTCTTGGCTATAGTGTGACTTAATGAAGTGAGAAGACCAGCTGTAGCTGTGTGACATGCAGTCCCATGTGTCCCCACAGTGCTGGGCTTTTCTTTTCTAATCACTGGACGTGCTCGGCTGACCTTCTCAAGTGCCAAAGGTCAGATGGCCTTCCTGACCTTTGTGATGTAAGGCAAATTAAAAAAAAAAAAAAAACAGCCCAGCTTTTGCTGACATAGCTTGAACTATCAGCCACAGCTGTTGATGACAGTGAGCAAAGTCTTTCCTTCTCTGCGGTGGACTACACCCGCTGCAGTTACAAATGTCTGGAATACTGTGATAAATTCATGTACCCTTTGACCAGAAAGTGTATCGTTGTTCTCTTGTCCACTGTCTCCCAATTACTTTCAAATATTCTGCCTGTTCCCTCCAAGTCAGCCAAGCAGCTTAAGGGCCCTTACAAGGAAATCTCAAGTAAAAATTGTATTAACCAGGCTCTCTTGTTGCTTACCCACACCTGTTTGTGAAGTGGCCACATTGTTCCTGGATGGATTACTGCTCATTTATCTCCCCTTTCTTTTCCTCTCTCTCCACTGTCAAAGGTAATAGCTTCTTCTGCCTCCAAAACATGGTTAAGGCTATTATATGCCAAGTGCATGGCCCCATTTGAAGAGCTGCAGTCTCATTACATGCCGAATGGACTCCCCCACCTCATCAGCAATAGCAGCTCATTCTTTCAGCAATTGGATTTTCTCCATAAAAAAAATTAAATGAGTTGCATGAATAAGTGACTTTCAGAAATAAAATCAGCTGATGTGTCTTTTTTCCCTCGTTTTCTTATAATGGCTCAACTGACATTGTGTGATAGCACCTGAAACTTAAAGCACTAAGGACATTTGGAGGGATGAAGTCAAGCCAAGGCCAAGTCATGTATGAAATTATCGGCCCTCATTGGTGGTAATAAGTTTCCCCCTCACTGACCACAGTTTTATCGCTGTCACATTGCACTGATAATGCTTGGCCATTTAAATGCTTTATCCCTGTTTATAGAAGGCTGTCAAGAATAGATAACCAGCAGCATTACCGGATCTGTTTCACTTGAGTTACCTACCGTACTGAATCATCAGCGGTCAGAGCACAAGAGAGAGTGTTGACATTTATATTGTCTGTTTCTGCAAAATTTTGGCACTGCAATGCCTGTCTGATTATCATTTATTTTCACAGCAGTCTACCTCGTGACCATCTGGTTATTTAGCTATTCATTTGTGCAGCTTCCCTAATGTACTTTGTGTGTGTTGCATGTTTATCACCATAAAATTTCAAGAGGCTGTTTTGTGTCTACCTGTTCTCTTACAGAACATTATTGACAAGCCTTCAATACCGGAGTACAAGGTGGCAGCAGTGCAGAAGTCACGCTTCATTCTGCTCCACTACAGTGTGTCCAAAGCCCTGTGGGACTGGCTCATTCTGTTGGCCACCTTCTACGTGGCTGTCACTGTGCCCTACAATGTCAGCTTCACGCCATACGACGACACCGTCACAGCCGCACGCTCCACAATTGTCAGCGACATTGTTGTGGAAATGCTCTTTATTTTAGGTGAGTATTGGTAGAAGATGCTGGCTCTTCTGGTTGCTGGTTCTTCCCAATGTTCTTGAGCTGTGTTCATCTAATTGCTAAATAGAAGCACCGTCAAGAAGATTCAGGTCCATCCACTAATCTTGTGTGTCATATTGGTAATAATGCTTTGAAAATTCATCCAACATTCGTCCATTTTCTTGCTAGTGTAGTGAGTTCATGTCAGATTGCTGAGTTTGTGGTCCCTCAAACAGGGAATGAACGGAGAGGAGACCAGCCATGCTAAGAGGCAATCAGTTAATTAAAATTTCTTTTTTGAAGTCATGTGAAAAATTGATGGATTGCGTATTATAAAACTGAAGCAGCTTCATTGGAGAGGACGGTTTTCAGTTTTGATTATCTTTAGAGCTAACACTGGTCTGCACATTGCCACACGTGCCCTTTAAAATTTAAAAATCTCTATATTACCAGCATCATGATCATCACCTTACCTTTTTATTCTCCTAACTGAAATTCTACTGAGTGACAAGCTATCGACTCTGCAAATATCGACAGCTTGGATGACAGATGAGGTTTTGCTTCATCAGACACACACACACACCCTGTTATATGCTTGCCACATTCTGGCACTAAGGGTAGATGATCTTTCCATCAAACTCACTGATCCATATGGATGCCTTAAAGCGATGACATATTCCAGGTCCATACATCACTTACAAGTGAACCACTGGGACTGAGCTTGTGACACTTCATCATTCATCTTTCCTCACTGCATCTGTTTTATTTTATCAGCTAGTTGAATGAATATAAATATGACTACCTGTAAATTGCCTTTTATTCAAAAAGAAAAAGACTTTCACCTTTTGCCTTTGCAGATATTATCCTGAACTTCCGCACCACCTATGTGAGCCAGTCAGGGCAGGTGGTGTACGAGTCACGCTCCATTTGCATTCATTATGCCACCACGTGGTTCTTTGTGGACCTGGTGGCTGCCCTGCCCTTTGACCTGCTGTATGCCTTCAACATCACAGTGGTGAGTGCGACTCAACATTAATATGTTGTGCAGGATTTTTGTCACTCTGTGACCGCTGACACAAGCTGCAAATTGACGATACATACAGTCTTTGGAAATACACTACCTTGCACCTATTGTGACTGCCTGTGTGACAGCTACTCCGTACATGGTGATTTTTAAACAGGATAAGCTCATTTGTTTGAGAAAAACAAGTCATTGTTTGTCCAAGTTGTGACATTCAGCTGTGTCTATGTGTAGTCAAAGAGTGTTTCCAGATACACCAATGCAGAAGGATTCACTTTCTCTCCTTTTCTGTCACTATGCCCCCTCCATACTTGCCTCTCCTCTTCAGACCTCCTTGGTCCACCTGCTCAAGACTGTACGCCTGCTGCGTCTCCTTCGACTACTTCAGAAGCTGGATCGCTACTCCCAGTACAGCGCCATGGTGCTGACCTTACTGATGTCTGTGTTTGCCCTTCTGGCACACTGGATGGCCTGTATCTGGTACATGATTGGACGTAAGGAGATAGAGACCAATGAGAACTGGGAGATTGGTGAGTGTCACTGAGGCTTTGCTGTGGTATGAAGGTCAGGTTTGGTGTGGGAAAAATTCCTTCTCTGCGCAGGGTAAATGAAGTAATAGTTTTAACTAAGTGCCAACATTAATTCAATGTACTTGTACTAATCTAATTTTTGCCAAACTGCTCATAACTTGCATAACTTCATTCAGAAACCATATGTGCTGTATAAGACAGTTGTTTCCTTGTTGAAATAGGCAGAAATTCCTACATTCCTTGATTTTGCTAAAACATTGAGCATACATTTGTTGTGTCACCACACATCTATAAATAGTAGCGGCTCACCTATCGGGATGTCTAGCCCTGCTCAGCAGTGAGATGGTGCTGGCGCTCTAATGAGGACTGACTGAAACCAGATCAAAAGCTGATACAAAAATGACTGGTGGAAAGCAGCTCACTAATGTCTTGTTTGTGTCACAGTTTGAAAATGGTTCAACATGGAGAACAGCAAAAATCCATAACCAAAAACTGACAGGGTTTTCTATTCCATATATAAATCCAAGAATTCAGATCAAGGAATATAACAATGTTTAGGCTTTAATTAACACAAAAAAGGAATGCAAACAAGTGATGATCTTAATCTTGCAGTGTAGCTGTTATAGACGATTTTTAAACAACCACAAACAGCGACATACATTCTGTGATGTACTGTAGGATGTAGAAAAATTAAACATCTGGCCCGGTCTGCTGTGCAACGTGTGTGTCTCTGTGTGATTGTGCATACTTATGGAGGCTAGGTCATACCTGCTAATTAACACACAGCCTTATTTATCCCTGGAGGAGCCAATCTAATTCTGCCCTGTCCTGCACTGACACGCCAGCCTCCTCACACTGCTGGAAATCTTCTTCCAAGACACATAAACTCTCTTCCTCTCTCTCACACACACACATGCAGACCCAAACATACACTTTTTTTCTCCCTGTGACAAGGTATTACAGTATTACCATCCTGCTACTGCCATCTATCTCTGAGCTAACAGAAGACATAACGATAGCATGAATCATAATGTTTGGACATTGTCTCATGCTCTGGCTGCTTCTTCAAGGGTGGCTCCATGAGTTGGGCAAACGTCTGGAGACACCCTACATTAACAGCACGGTGGGCGGCCCGACAGTGCGCAGCTCCTACATCGCTGCCCTTTACTTCACCCTCAGCAGCCTGACCAGTGTGGGCTTTGGCAATGTGTGTGCCAACACCGATGCTGAGAAGATCTTCTCCATCTGCACTATGCTCGTCGGCGGTACGTCTGACACTGGGGTACACTCTCCCTCTGGCATCCTGGCATGACAGAGCCTCTGTTTGGCATGCCAGAGCAACAAATTCAGCAGGAAGTGGGTTGGATGGTTTGGCTGGCCTTTAAGACGCAGCTTGTTGCTGTCATTATATACCAATAAACAGATTATTTTAGCTGAGGTGGCAAATATTGTGCAACAACCCAGAAGATAATTGTTGTTTGTTTATTTTCTTCTGATTTCTTTTCAAAGAAGTGATACAAACAGAACTGTAAATTACTGTGGCACCCGTGTGGATCAATAACTAAATACATGGCAACATGACTGGGGGGGGGTGTTCCATACAGAATTTTCATTTTAAAGCAGGAAGTGTTTTAAAGGAGTGAAAAGTAAAAGTCCCATTAAAAAGTTATTTTTTCTTTTGTTGCAACTGAAGAAACAGCCTTCGGAGGGAAATTTCAGCTTGTGTTATTTTTACTAAAAATTCAGCCTTTATATTATTATTATATTATTATCTGCTTCTGTTTCTCACACAGCGCTGATGCATGCCCTGGTGTTCGGTAACGTGACCGCCATCATCCAGCGTATGTACTCACGACGCTCTCTCTACCACACACGCATGAAGGACCTGAAGGACTTCATCCGTGTCCACCGTCTGCCCCAGCAGCTCAAACAACGCATGCTGGAGTACTTCCAGACCACATGGTCTGTCAACAATGGTATAGATGCCAACGAGGTAGGAGTCCCTCTCACTGTTGTTGTCATGTAATCCTTTTTGCACATGGTGCCGCCTGCCCTCAAGAAAGTTCAGGTTAATATTTAGATAATGCTTGAAGACTGACATCTGCTCTACATTCAGTCCTTTGCAGCTGTAGTCATTTATGATCTTTCACAACACATCCCAACACACAACTCCGCCTGAACACCAACCATTGACATCCTATTGAAATTCAAAAGAGGATAACTGGTGGCAACACAGTCCATTCCCTAATTACCAATCAGTGTCACACCTCATTACATCTGTCACACATCCTCAGCTCCTGCACGACTTCCCAGATGAGCTGCGGGCCGACATCGCCATGCATCTGAATAAGGACATCCTCCAGCTGCCGGTCTTTAAGGGGGCCAGTCGTGGCTGCCTGCGCTCGCTCTCCCTCCATATAAAAACCTCCTTCTGCGTCCCTGGAGAGTACCTCATCCGTCAGGGCGATGCGCTGCATGCCAGCTACTTTGTCTGCTCCGGGTCTCTGGAGGTCCTGAAAGACAATATGGTGCTGGCAATATTAGGTTTGTATTTTGGTCTATCACCACATTTAAGGTGTTAATGTGGGTCAAGAAAGTTAATATTTATTATTTTGATTTCAGGAAAAGGGGACCTCATTGGGTCTGACCTGCCTGGAACAGACCAGGTGATAAAGACCAATGCTGACGTGAAGGCCCTGACCTATTGTGACCTCCAGTACATCAGTGTGCGTGGCCTGAGGGAGGTGCTGGAACTCTACCCCGAGTATGCCAGTGTGTTCGCCTCCGACATCCACAATAACCTCACCTACAACCTGCGTGAGGGCAGCCAGGATGAGGTACAAAATACACTCCTACACAAAGAAAACCATCTTTGCTTAGGGTTCCTTTTCCCACAATGAAACCTGTTGCAGTCACATATTTAAACTTTTTTTTTGGTGGTTGGGCAAAAGTGGAAATCTAAAGCTATCACTTTAGGCTCAGTTGATCCTGAACATAATTGGCAGATTAATCAATAATGAAAATAATCATTAGTGGCAGCCCTATTGTATGTTTAAACACACAACCTTCCTTCAACATGATTTCAACTTCAGCAGTGGATTTCAATCTGTACAGTTAAATGTTGGTGCAAAAGAGTAAGTAAGCTGTCGCTCTTTGATTCTCAAGGGCTAACAAACCTCTTACAGCTTGAAATCTTCTCCTGTTACATGTCATTGTGTTGATCCCGTTTGCTCACTAAAATGGACCCAAATATCTGTTTTAAAATACAAGAAGTGACCATTGTTGTAGTATTGTTGTATCTCAACAGAATCTACAACCTTACCATTCCTGCCTCCATTTGTCTGACTGGGGAACAGAGCATACGACACACTAAACAACACATTTGCACCCCCTAAGGTGCCTTTGTCACTCTCCTTGACACTTGTTCTACCACAGCAACCAAAGGGCTGTTGGGGGCTTGATTGTCACACCAATTACCATGCGTGGGTGCCACTGTCAGGCAGCCGTATCACTTCCCCGGTGCCACCCCAAAGCACAGCAGGATGACATTACACCCAGAAACCGGCCTCCTCTCAGTACTGCATGTTACCTCTCACAGTTATTTAAGAAAGCATTACGTAAGGCAAAATAATCCTCCGTCTGTGAAGACAAGGCACCTGATGATGTTACACATGTAGCCATCTTTTCAGATATTGTTATATAATCTGATTAAAGGTACTTCAGGTACATCTTGTAAAAATTGAATTATTTTATTAATTACAGAAAGAGTGCTACAAAGTTCAACAGCTGTGCAGTGTGGCATTTTGCTGAACCATACGATCAAAACAAATTGCTGCCAAGATGTCTTCGATGTGTGACTGACAAAACTGACAAAGCTCCCCAAAGACATTTCCAATCTTATTCGTATGTTCAGTCTTATATTTGGTACTGGCTTTAAGCATTTCTCTTGGTTCCCACAGGCCGTCCCATGTGTTTGAAGGTTTTGTTGCTCATTAGATGCTCATTTTGTATGTTTGTTTGTTTGGTTGGTTTTTTTTTGGTTTGGAAAATGAAGAACAGGACATCTGTGGTGATTGTTTTAATTATCGGATGTCTTTTTGTCAGTCAGGCTGAGAGAAAACAGCTTCAGTCGTGCTGACAAGGGCTTCAAAAACATAATGAAAATAAATTATTATGTTTAACTCCAAAAAAAGACTTCATAGCTCAAATTTGGCACCTTATGGAGTCCATGAATATATGGCTGATTATTATAGCCAAGTTAACTTTCATAAACTGTCAGTGAAAAATCTGGTGTGTGTGTAGATTTCATAAGCACACTCATGAACATACAGGTACACTTCTCTGGGGTGTGGCTGATCACGAAAAACCAGCTCTCAGTTTCTCTCACACCATCTGCTCCGAGTTTATGCTCAAGTGCAAAGCCAGGCCACCGGCGCTCACTGACAGGATGAAGGAGTGTTCAGGTACCTGGTCAAGCTGCCAGGTCCCACAGACTCCTGACATACACACACACACACACACAAATACAGATACAGACAGATTTCATGCACCTCCTCACAGTGGGTGGTTTGAGGTGGGAGTTGCTGTAGGATGGGAGATTGTCTTATACTCAAGAGATACTTGAGATTGTATGCTGACTGTACAGCAACCAGTCAACTGTGGTGAAATACTGCCAAAGAAACAGATTGTAGGAATGCCTATTACAGTATAAAGTATCCAAATGGGACTACTTTATCTTGTCTAAAAGGGAAAAACCCAGACTGCCAGACGGAAAATGAGAATATTTTTTTTTTGTCAACTCTGTCGTTTGTTTTCAACTTTTATTGCAGCGGTGTCAATTAAATTTTTTTCTGTAAGTTTTGGTACAGAACATTAAACTCTTCAACCTGCTTTGATATTGACATTTCAAGCTCGCATTTTACAACCGTAGCAAAGTGTCCTTCCTGGAGCATCTTAAAATTCCAATAACTTAACACTGATTGATCACCAACTTTCTAAGAAAATAAAAAAAACAATATAAATTGGTATTGTTTTTAAAGCAGCTTTAATCAATATATTGAAATAACAATGTATGCAATGGCATTTTAAAAATCATTTGACGGTGTGACAGGGCTCGTTGATAGTCATATAAACTAATGAATGAACCAGCACCCAAATCTTCAGCTTCCCAGAGCTTTCCTGTCACTTTCTGTTCATTGTTTTGCTGTCCAGCGCTGCAGCTTTACTGTTTTAGTTCACTCTTACTGCTCTCATAACATTGTTTTCAGCACCAGCAGCTCTAAAAACCCCTTCTTCCCTACCTGTGACACCAATGGGTGGCAGACAGACATGGCTAGTGGCTAGTGGCTCACCTTTAGCAACTTAAGTGCCTGATAATTCCCTTAGGACTTGATAGAGACTAATGCTACTCTATAACTGTTGGATGTGTAATGATATGTCAAAGTCTTGTTTACAGCTTCTTTCTACAGCTCCCAAGTGGCCAAAAAAATTGTTATTGTAGGTTTATGATCAGGTTGAATGATTCTGTATGCGCTCAGTCAAAGATGTGAGGGCATGGCTTATTTCTTAAGGGAAGTTTGGGGAGGTAAAGAATAACTGTGGTGTTCTGGGGAGACTGGGAAGGTCATTCCATCACCAGGGAGCCAGCACTGAGTCAAAATTTGTTGCACTGTAATGACTATGTCGCCACAGGGAGAGCAAGGAAGTCAGTAGTCATGGAGTGTAAGGAACAAGCCGAGAAGCCTCATATGACAACAACAGTTTAACAAAGTTGACAAAGTGGTAACCAGTGGTGGCAGTGCACATGTTGTATGAGATAACAATACCAACCAGGAGCGTTTCACTTTCTACCCACAACATGTGGTTTTAGAAGGTTGTTCATATGGCGTAGGCTGATTTGCTTTCTTGTATTTCAGGTTGTGTTTTACTGATGCCCAGACTGATCCCATGAAATGAGCTCCGGATTTTAAATACATGACAAGTGCACATGATACAAAACTCTTGAGACTCAAGTGACTACAATGGCTTTGTAAGAAGCATGTGTTCTTATAAAAAGGCATGCATGTGCCAGCACGAGATATCACACTAGTGAGTGACAGGAAAAACTTTTCAACTAAGTCCCTGCAAACCCACTTTGCTATGTGGGACACTTGTGGCATTGGTGCCCCATTAATTGATATTGATGTTCAGTTAACGTCATTTGGCACCAATATTTCATGCTGGCTAGTTAATCATTCCATGTTGCTCCAGGGTTAGTTTTTCCCTTATGAGGGGAATTCGTCCCTGCTTTGAATAGACTCACAAATTTGTCCCCTCTGCCTCTCACATAGCACCACCATCTTAAGAAATGCAAATTTTCACAGCTCGGGTTATATTTTTGCTTTAATTGCCCTTTTAGTAGTGCTGATTTTTTCTTTTTTTAACTATTGATTGCTTCAATGAAGGATTAAAATTAACACATAGCCTCAGTGAAATGGTTTCCTGCTTCATAGAACATTACTGGCACAATACTAGAAGAGCAACAGACTGCGGCTTGTGTTGTCACATTAAGCCACGTCGCCAGGAGCACATTTGTCACACAGTTTCATTTGCCATCCAGCTGGTGATTATGGCAAATTGTTAGCAATTTCTTCACACGCCAGAAGAAAGACAAACTTTTGCTGAAATCCCCCCTGCAAACGAGTGTAAAAAGGATCTGTTCTGTGGTACAGCTTGTGTGTAAAACAGGCCAAGGTCGTTCAAAGCAAAAGGAAAGAGGGATTCCTGCAGATAAAACAGTAAATAACAGATTAAAAATTTATGTTATACATTTTTGCAAATGCCAAGACATCACTGAAATTACTCAAAAGTTCGCTGTGACATGTAGAAGCACAATGGGGCTGTTTTTGTGTGAGTGGCTCTTGGTTTTGTTTACCCCATGCACACCTGTGAGGACACACATGCACGTGTGGAAAATTAGGTTTTAATAAATTTATATATTAATTTGCTGATATATAAATTGATAGACTAAATTATAAATGAATTAATTTTTGTATTACAGTGGCCGGTGACACAAGGAGTTATAAAAAAAATTAGCAAATGAAATACTAATTCTAACACTGAACATAAATATAATTGTTTGCATAAAAAGTCCACAGGGCACCTTTAAGTTCCTAAAGATGTCATTGTAAGGGCTTATTTTAATTTTTAAGGTTTAGTACAGAAGATACAAAATTGAATAAATACATAAAGTTGCCTGAGGGTGTGTCTTTTGTAATCCCTGCTGCTTTCTGTCTGTTCCCACAGGGCCACAGCAGGTTGTCAAGGTCACCCAGGCTTTCCCTTGTGAGTTCGGTTCAAATTTAGTCTTCTTCTTCGTTCAGACATGACATCATTCCTTTTCCCACAATGCAGAGTTTCTTTAACATACTTATGACTTCACAAAGCCCGTTTAAGAGTTCTTGGCAGCACCACAACACAAATGTTGTGAAAAGTTTATTTGTGTCAGGCATGTCTGTCTGTTTTTTTCGAGGTAAAACCCCTCTGTTTTTCTGGCACATACTGTATTGCTAGTGATTACTGTGGGAGGGTTTGTGCAAGGACTTCCCCTACAGATTGAAACTCATTTGGAACAGGGAGAGCAGTTCAGTCCCCTGAGTTAACTCACTAACTGGGTCAGTAGCTCTTCTAATGATAAACCTTATGAGCTACTTTTCTCACTGTGTACTGTATGCTGCGTGCCCCTCCTTATTTTTTATTAAAATGCTGTTTACAGTGCTTGCTTTGTCTGGAATTAAGAGTTCAATATTTAGAATTAAAAATAAAATGTCACCAGCTGTAACTCATTAAAATCTAATATTTATATACCATCAATATTTGCTCTTCATCTGCAGATTTTAAAATGAATAAGGATATTATGTGCCAGATTACTCCTAAAATGTTTAAATGGGGAATTGTATCGTGAGTGGCACTTTAACTTTGGTTTAAAGTGAATTTTACAGTATTTTAAAATATTTCAGTATAAATGTAAGTATCCCAGTATTTCCAAATTGTATTTCTGCTCCAATCTGTTTTCATACCCTCTGGGTTTGTATTAAAAAACACAAATTAAGTAGATTTAGGATTAGTTCAACCCTCAGTAGTGAAAACTGTGATTTCACATTAAGATGCATAGAGGTATTAATGCTGCACATTATATTTGCTGTTTTTTAGGAACCCAGGCTCCCCTCCATCGTGGAAACAAAGGGGGATAACCCTGACGACTCCTTCCATCTCTCTCCAGCAACTCGCTCCCGTCGCAACCTCCTGCTGCCCAGCTTCAGCAGCCCAGTTCGCCGTACCTCTTTGGGTAACCTCCTGGGGGATGAGCTGCGGCAGTTCAACGCCCTGCGACGTTGCCGTTCACCAAACCTCAGCCGTGGGATCCACGGGCCGAGCTCGTCCCCTCAGCCACCATCAAAAAGAGAGCACAGCGGCCCTGCAGCCGCTCCAGCCTCACCTTCAGCCCAGAGAGAGTCAGGGGCTGAGCAAAAGCCTGCAAAGCTGCTTATCCCAACTGTCACCTGCTTTGGACCCCCAGATCTTAGTCCCAGGTACAGTGAAAGATATCATCAAAATAAATATTTAAAATACAAGCAGAAAACAAGGAAAAATGTATCAAAGTCTGATGGCTAGTAACCAAAAAAAAAAATAAAATAAAAATGGAAAATGGAAACACCTGTTTAAAGGTCCAATAGGTATGATTTAGGGGTGTTAGGGGCAGAAATGGAATATATGTTCACAATTATGTTTTAGTTAGTGTACTAAAAATAATATTCCTTGTGTCTCTTCCTAGTAATAATAGCTTTAGATGTCTGAGATTTAAATAAAGTATTACACTGATGGACCCCTAAAGTCATACCCCAGAGCCTTGCTACTCTACTCAGTTTAAAAGGAGTGTATTTGAATTGCATATTTCAACAGATGTCGCTGCATTTCATTACCAGGGCACCTTATCCTCCTGCCCCAACCATCTGTATTCATAATGTATCTCCAAGTCATCCAGTAAGTCCTAGATATGGGTAAGTGCTGGTTCAGAGAGCTCAGGTGTCCACCCCTCCAGACTGGGCTCTTCTCCTCGTGTTCAAACCCACATGGGCGTCTGCCAGCAGCAGCTCCCATGGCACATTTCTGGGTTATCTGCTGGCTCCAGTGATAATTGAAAAAGCTCTACTGTTACATTAACTCCTGCTTTCCTCCTCTTCGCCCCTCCCACCAGGGTTGTAGACGGCATCGAAGACAATGGACACACGTTCCATTTCAATGTGGAGCACAGCGGGCCTAAAGCCAGCACAGGAGGCGGCACCCAAGGTAAGCCAAACCGCCTCCAGCTGTGAAGGTCACCCGGGTACCAGATGGCAGGAGGTACACTCAAGAGTTCAAACAGTGGTTACAATGATGCTGCCCTGCCTCCTTCTGGGGAAATATGAGAGTGCTGGGGAATGAAATGAAAGCCAGGTGCCCAAAGAGTCAGAGAACATGTAGAACATGTTAAAAGCACAACAGGGGTCAAATGAGGGTACCGATCATCTGACCTCAGCTTCCACAGATCATTATTCCAGAATGAATATCCAGTTCAGTTCAGTTGAAGTCCAACCAAAGTTAATTACTTTAGTATAATGAGATCCACAGTACAGTACAGAGTACACAGCAGCAATCTAAACACAAACATGTTTTTTGGGCTGTTCTAGCCAACCTACAGTGCATCCCAGAGGATTGTCTTCTGCCTTGTCGACCTAACATACTGGAGCAACATCACACAGTCAAGAGTGAAGACACTTGTGTAAACCATTTCCCAAGATACACAGACAAAAAGGTTGACATAATAACATGGAACAACATGGAAGAACACCAGCTTGAACTGCAGAACTGTGCACCTTAGAAAACTGCCAATTCATGTAACTCCTTTTTGACACAGTGTCAGCAAAACATGACATTTGATCACCCCTAATCTCTGGGTCTTCTGGGGTCACACATTAAAATGTTGTTAATATTATCTGTCAGCTACTTTCTATTCCTCATTTCTCTAGACTCCACACAGGCTAATGCCGCTCTCCTGCTGGAGACAGAGGAGGTCAGACAGAGTATCAGTCAACTCAACCACAAGGTACGGTACAGCCTCTTCACCCAAGTTAAAACTGAATGCATCCCTCTTGTCATCCCGTCTGTCTCCTTTCTGTAAAGGTTTTTGAAGGGACTGAATATAAAATACATTTCAAGAATGAATTCGTGATAAGAAAATATAACCTGTGTGCTATTTCATTGTTAAAGTTTTAGTTCCTGCTTCAGTCTTTCAGTGCAGACCAACAAAATAAACACTCATAAGCTTTCCTCTTAAAATGCATTTCTGGCATCTCATCCGCAAGGGTAAATATATGGTGAGATTAAGCAGACAGTTTTTTGTCTGTGTCTCAGTCTGTCCCTGCACTCTTAATTTAAACATAGTGAAGCAGGTGCAGCAGGAGGATCCAGATGGGCCCAGGTAGGTGCTGACTGAAGTCGATATCAATTAATCAGTAGGGCGCTCTCTGCAATGCAGAGGATATTCGGGAGTGCTGACTCAACAATCTGAAGAAGAAGGGTAAAAAAATTATGACAACCTAGCCCTACTTTTGGCCCTTCTGCGGCCCAAGTTTCACTGCCTTGTACCCAGTTTTCTGATTATTTTCTTGCCTATTTGCGTCAGTTATCTCAGCCTGTGTCCCCCTGGATTTCAATACTGCATAGAAGCCATTTCTTAGAGTCACAGAGGGCAATATAAATTGTTTCTCTTTTGGGAGGTCGCCAGAAAATTACATCTGGACATGAGTCTGAGATTAAACCTTAAAGACAGAATCTGATTAATTTGTCACTGTGCACCCAGACTTAATTGGATGGAGCTGTTTCTTTTTTGTACTCTGAAGCTGTACTTAATTTACCACATTTGCTTGGTGTAACTACAGCATATGAAATAAAGGTGAGAATATGATTCAAATCTTTCAATGCTACAACTAAACTCTGTACACTCTCTACCCAGATGGGCACATTAAACCAGGAAGTATCTGAGCTCACCAAGGGCCTGCACCACATGATGCACCTCCTTCAGGCCCACTTATCAGTGCATCACTACAAATCTTCAATCCCTGCATACCCGTATGGCATCCAAATGGTGTCCAGCCCTCCCATAGGCCACAACACTGACCCATCTTTCAATCTAGCCTCAACGTACCATGTCCACAACGATTCTGCAAATCATGAAGGCTACAGCCGCCAAAACACCCCACCCGCTGGACACTGGGGCTACAGTGCAGCTGCTGAAGCACAAACAGAGAACCACCACCGACCTCAATCCTCTAGTCCACCTGCTAACTCTTGTCCATCGCCCTCTGTAAACTCCCCACCACAATTAGCTCCCTGTCATGGCTCTGAGAGCGTGACCACACATCAGTGGACCAGTTCATCTCTTCTTACTGTCAGCCCAGGCTTTCAGAGTGGAAGTCCAGGCCATGCACCCCATACCGGGCATAAGGACTTTGACAACAAACCTCTCAGTGCTAGTCCAACTACCATCAGCCAGTCCCAGCCCACTTTGTGCCTGCAGCCTCCCAGTGAGAGTGATGAATATTCTTGCCTTTTGTCCAGTGCCCTTACAGGTACGTCCACACACAGCCTGCTGGACTCATCCCCCGGTTCTTACCCTCATCTCTGCCTGCCTTCTGAGTCCCATCTGAACTTATCACAAGCCACACATGAGGACATTTGTGTTTTGATGTCCACCCCGGCTTCACATAATCTCATGCAGGATACCTCCATCTTCCAAATTGAGGACTCACACCCCACAATCCACCCTGTGTCTGCCTCCCTACCCACACTACCAGTCCAAATTTGTGGCTCTTCACTGGATTCAGGATCACCTAGAACAGATGCTCTCGAGCCCCACCTTCCACTGGGCGACCCATCCGCCATAGAACACACCAGTCTGGAGTGCCTACTGGGGAACAGGGGCTCTATGGAGAGCAGGGACAGTGAAAGTGCATCATCGCGAAGGTCCAGCATTGGGGTCCAGACCCAGAGCACAGAGCAGTCGTGGTGTCTGGACCTCACAGACTGAACTGTTTCAGGGACAGATTCGCCGACTGGAGTGACAGAGTTATTAACGAGTTATAAAGTTGTTAACATGCAACTTCTGACAGTGTTTAAAGAGAACCTGCTGGAGATTGTCAATATGTGCTCTATTTACACCCTGTTAATGTCTAGCCTCTCATATTTGTCAAACTATGACACCATTTCTATGCAAAAGCATGTCATTTGTGCATTATCTTGGCTTTACTGAAGTGTGTCTTTTAAACAACAGTTGCACAACAGTGGGTTCCAGTATATACTGTATATTTTTCCAGCACCTTCACACCAATTTGCAGTTGATAATACCTGTTACCTCCTTGCATGGTAAAGTTGTTTATTCTTTTTCCTAAGGAAAAGGTTTCCAAATCAATGTGTACGCATTTTACATGACATGATTGTGTACACAGATACTGTATTTGTATGGCACACAGGTTGGTTGGATGATTTAACATAGTGAGGAACAGAAATGACACATGGATCACCTTAGATATGGGGAATAGAATATGTGTATCACACAGCATAGATTGTTTATTGTTTTAAACTGAATGTTTTTCTTAATTCAACATTTTTATTTGTGAGCTCTCTGACAACAAACATTTAATATCCAAAGATTCTTCAAGAGATGTGAATAAACTTCCTAATTTTCCTTCATCAAGGCATTAAGGATAGTGCTGTGAAATAGCATGAAAAATTCTTTCTCAAGGATCTACAGCTCTTTAAAGATAACATAGCTACTGATAAACGTAAATGTTGTTGAAATGTTGAAGATTGTCACTAATTAAAAATTACGAATGCCTTCTTGGGGGGGAGAAAAAACAGTAACTCATGATACTCGTAACATATTCAGAGCACTCAAGAACTTTGTTCTTTTGGAATGATTTCTTCTTGGCTGACAAAATAAAGTATGCAGAAATGTATGACTGTGTCCTTTACTGTGCTGTCAGGCCCACACTTAATGTTAGCCTACATAATATTTCAAAAACAAGTCAGAATAATTAATTCAGTGAACAACTGCTTATGGTTGCAATAGAGCATCCCTTGTTAGTGAGAAGCTTAAATACTTTTTGGAAAATATTTGCTTCCAAACTGAAAAAAGGTTGCTGACCTTTCTGTGCACTCATCAAGGTGTGATTCGCACACCCCAAAGTGCTGTTGCATACATGTATTATATGTTATAGGACTCTGATGTTTCGTATGCTGGGTTGTTGGAGTTTCGGTTTCACTATTACAAGTACAAACATGAATATCTGAATGTGTTTGTTCATTTTGTCCTGCTCCCTCACTGGACAGACAGTGTGCAGTTCTGACACTTGGACAAGATCAGTTCTCCATCTTTAGTTCTTTGGTTTATTTGATGACTTTACAGTGAATCTATTAAATGCTTATTTCTGAATGTAATGCATATTGTGACAGTTGACTATTTATTTATTAGTCAATTTATTTATTTATTTTTCGACCAAAGGCAACATGGTTATTATATGTATGTATTTTGAAATTTATATACAGTGAGGCAAATTCACTTATAACTGACAATCTGATGTAACTTGCTCAGATGTGTTTCAGGGATGTTAAATCAACATGCGCGTTTTCTGGTGCTCTGCTTACACTTTTTTTTTTTTTTTTTAGGATTCATCCGCTGCAACCATATGAAACTAACTTAAATCAAACCCTTAATTTTCCCAAGCTTTCAGAAATTAGTGATCCAAATTT
This sequence comes from Scatophagus argus, assembly GCF_020382885.2. Taxonomy (NCBI): domain Eukaryota; kingdom Metazoa; phylum Chordata; class Actinopteri; family Scatophagidae; genus Scatophagus; species Scatophagus argus. The sequence continues at coordinate 11,886,107 of NC_058513.1, read as the reverse complement.
TTTTATTCCTAGTACACTCATTGTGCAGCCACTGGGATGTCCAGCTTTCTTTGAAAAAGAAGGATTTGCGGATGTTGTTTCTTTCATCAGTGGCTGCGGATTCAATGAGTTTTTGGTGGCCGCTTTTTGCTTTATCCCTTTTTTTTATTTGGGCTGATCTTTCTTGCCTTCTTGCCTTCAATCCGATTATATAAGTGTACATACAGTTTCTTTCATGTATTTGATGAGAGGGAGCTTCTGGACTCTCCTTATCATTATTATATTATTATATAGATAGATGCAGCTGTATTAACTTTGCATAATTTTTATTCCAACAGTTTATTTTACAACCCTTTGATGTTCACTCCAAGAAAAAAAAAATATTATTTTTATTATTTATTTTTACTTTTTTTTTAGCATAGCATACCTTGACTGAGCGGTGGAGATGGCTCAATAAAGCTGATTTAAAATCAACAATTTTTCTATGAGATATAGTGACTCTATGAGAATGTGCTCTACCAAATGGTTGAGCAGACAGTCAGTACACATTTATTTATTTTGAGTTTGTTTCATGTCCACTGGCTCAGTTTCAACAGGCCTCTCGTGTTGACAGCCCAGCTTCCTGTCAGAAAACAGGCTCATAAAGTACAACCTGTTTACTGATTTTGTAAGAAAAAGGGAACAGGTGTTCTTTACTTTACTTGCCAGTAAAGAGAAAAAAACAAATACTGCATCACACTGTCAAATCATAGTGTTTCACCTAGTTTTAGATTTTGGTTGACAATAAAAAAAAAAAAAGTTGACAATACTGAGAACCTTATTACCAGTCATGGTGGTCTTGATATGTCCTGTTACTATCTGTAGGGTTAATGATCTATCATACTCTTCAGTACCTTTCCTGTAAGTCAGTGGTGTAAGTCCATGTTTTGTGCCTTCCATGAGTCACTCTGTGAGGGAAAATCCAGGTGACTGTTTCATAAGTTTAAAATACACTGAATTTGCAATAGTGATGTCAAAATTACACAGCAAAAGTGGATATAAAGGAGACCAGGGTATCTGTTCTCCAGTAGGACAATTCGTCTGGGTCATCCTTTCTTGTGTGTCAGGACGTGACATCGTGAAAACATGAAGACTGTGATTCTGGCTCTTTTTGTGCTGTTGGTTGTCAGTCAGAGTGAGTTGATGTTTTTTTGTTTGGTTTTTTTTTTGTATTGTTTACTGAAATCAAACTGAAATTGCTCATTTAGTTTGATGAGTACAATGAACAACAATTCTTTTTTTTCCAGGTGAAGCATTGAGGTGTAACTGCGGAGGACAGAAGCACTGTTCAAGTCCTGTGGAGACCTGCTACGGTCAAAACAATGTCTGTGCGGGTGTCATTATTTACGCTGGATCCAGTAAGTGCTTCTAAAGCTGATCCTTCTGGACCTGATATTTCTGAACCTGATCCCCAGTGGTCAGTGGTCACAAAAATGCATACAGGCAGTACTGTTACTACTACTACTGGTACGATGAAGTAGAAAAAGAAACAAGTGTCTTAATGATACATCCTTTTGTTTTCCACAGGACCCAGCTACTTCAAGAGTTGCATGAAATTTGAGGACTGCATGAGGCTGAATCACCCAGGGATATCATCTGCCACATGCTGTAGGACTGATCTGTGCAACTGAAGAATGAACATCGTCACCCTGACTATTAACACATTCTTTGATAAATACTTTATGTTGTCATCTGGTATTGTCATATTAAAGAGCAACGTGTTTCAGATTTTGCTGTTTTTCTGTCTTTGTGCTTCCTTGTATATTCATTATTTTTCCTTAAAGTTTAAGTCTATGGCAGTTGAACAGCATTTTGTTTTTTTTATTATTATTATTCCATAAGCCTTGAGGCGTAACAGTCAAGGCCATCAGCACTGTTTCAGACATGTGGAGACCTGCCACGCTTTAAATCCTGTCTGTGCCAGCATAATTTTTTGCTGGATCCTGTAAGTGTAAGTTATTCCTTCAATGTACTCTTAAACTTAAAAACTTTACATTTACAAAAACATTACTTCGACCAATTCATTACTTTTCATGAAAACTTATCTTGTCTAGAAGAAGTTGTCTGATGGCTTGTTCGGCCAGTCGACACATAAAATACATATTCATGAATTTAAAAAGTCGTTTTGCAAGTCTTTTAAACTGCCCATAAGACCCTGAACATCCATGTCATACCCACACAGCTCGTGTTAATTAGCTGGTTGACATCTCTCTTTGAACTTTAGGTTATGCTTTTAAAACCTTTGTGTTTTAGATTCATCAGGAGTCTCATGTCATACAGACTCTTCTCAAGGATTGTGAGGTACATGTTACACTTTCTCTTAGTTTATGACTGATGAAGAATCTCTATCTCTCAATCACATTGCACCACCTTGTGGAAGATGAGATGCTGAAGATAGTATTAGGAAACACATTTTATGAGTGGGTGTGTGGTGTTATCAAGTTAAACATCTGGGATTACATTTATGGTGGCCAAAAAAATGTCAGTTGTTAATTGTTACAAAATATGTATTAAACCTCAAATCAATCATAAGGCTCTCATATCCTGTTCATTATTTCCAAATAGAAAGTCAAGGTCATTTGTTAAGTAGAACATCTTAAACAAAACATCTGATTCTGATTGCTTTATTATAAGCATATATTATTAACAACTTCAAAAGGCAACGACCTTACGCATGATGTAGAGTTGGCCCACTATCCGGCTTTTTGATTGGTTGTGACATTGCGTCACATGACGGACGAATCCAGGAAGTATTTTGGTTCTACAAGGCGGAAGCGTATAATTTACAGAACCTGAAAGTGTTTTAGCAGAAAACGTTGTTAACGAGGAGCAACACGGTTACAACTCACTGTTCTCCAGGCGGAGCGGATATTGGCTTTCGTTGCTGGTAAGAACGCTAACGTGTTATTTGTTACCTGTTAGTATTTTTTTCTTGTTAGCCGAGGTTAACATTGCTAACACCGTCTCGCCTCGTCGTTATTACAGATGAGCTTTAGCCTCGTAGCTAACTTCCAGCTGGTTCTGTTCAGTCTGGTTATGCGTTCAAAGTTAGAACAACAGGTTTAGCCGGTTTGCTGATGTAATCAGTTTGTTGAGAGGCTTGCTATTGTTGTGTTTTATCTGTTCCCCATATTATTTGTGTTAGAAAAGTGATGTTCACAAAGATCACAATTTAAAGCTCGCGAAACAATATATTAAAAGCTGTAAGTCAGTTTAGTTAGCGTGACATAATCAACTTTTTAAACTGTTGGGTTTGCACTCAGTGCACAGTCAGTGTTGTGCGGACACCTGATTATCTAACTCGCAGCTACAACGTTTTAGACCGTTATTACAGATACGGTTTGGTGTTAGGTCGCTGGAGAAAACAAATTGGCATGACATGAAATAAACAATGATGAGCACACATTATCACGAATTGGAAACAGGGACGGAAAGCGTTTCCCTCCCTCCCTGTTTTCGTCAGAGGCCCTATAACAGCGTAAGGGGCCCTGGTAGTGAGAGGATCCTAGAGAATGGAGGCCCCCCTGAAATAGATGGGGCCCCTGGACCCGAGGGTGCCTGGGCGCCGGCCCTGCTGGCCCGGTCCATAATCCGTCCTTCAAACAGAAAGTAGCAAAAAAATAAAAACATCAGATTTCCCAGACCCTAAATTGACATCTTCAAACATCTTGTTTCGTATGGCAATTTGTCCAAAGTCCCCCAGATTCACAGTTAACTGTAAATATTATCATTATCATTAATATTATCATTAAAGCAGCAAATCCTCACAAGTAACAAACTGGAACAGGGCAATATTTTTTTTTCTTGAAAAATGATTAGTCAGTTGGTAGAAAAATTGTTCAGTTAATTTTCTTATTTGACAATATTCAGCAGATCAATAATATGAAAATATAATGAAAATAGCCTTTAGCTGCCGCCCCCTATATAACATAGGAATGGTTGAGGTAACCAATCCTTTGATCGAATCAAATTAGATTTGATTTGAAAGCAACACCAGCTCTGTTACTCCATAGTTTTGTTTGTGCAGAGTTTCTCAGAAGTAAACTGATTTGACATGGCTTTATTTTTCAAGGTAGGCCGGTCACTCCACCACTGCTGTCCTGATCCAGTTCTTACTAGTGGGAGTTTGGTTTCTGACCTCGCTCACCAACAGTGCCTGTGTGTCCAGACTCGGCTCCTGCCACTGTACCTCGTTCACTTGTCCTTTCAGCCCGTTTCAGACCATCTCATCCATAACAGTTCCTGTCTCTGTCAATGGCTGGCCGCGGTGGAGGAGCAACCAGGCCTAATGGTGCCACAGTAGCAAACAAAATCTGCCAGTTCAAACTGGTGCTGCTGGGGGAGTCGGCTGTGGGCAAGTCCAGCTTAGTGCTGCGCTTTGTCAAAGGCCAGTTTCATGAATTCCAGGAGAGCACCATTGGAGGTAAGAGAAGAGCATTATATTGTTTGAAATGTGTCAATAGCAGTGCTAGTGCTATACCTAAGAAATATAAATATGAACACATTGTCGTTTAAAATCAGGAACATCTCCATCAAAGAATAACTCTAGGAGATTATAGATCTGACAAGACATCCGCTGCAAGATTTTGATACTTGATGTTACACCCATATTCTCATTTTCATAGTCTCATTGTAGGTGTACTTTACTAAATAAAGCCTTGGACAAATATTCCCACATTCCAAGTACTATATTGCAGTAGTACTAGATACATCTGTCAGAGTCTCTCATGGTAATTAAAACCTAAAAAATTGAAATTTAAAATTTTAGTCGTAAAAATGGCTTGGACCCGCAGGTCCATATTATATTGCTGCACGTCTGCAGGTCTAGCAGGCACAGACTGGCACAGATATGTTTGTTGTCATGCCAGTTTTGAAGTGATGTGTTTACAGCCTTTCTGACTACATGAACAGGATCTTCCAGGAGGATGGAGCATAGTGCCTTATCATTCCACTGATCTTCATTGTCCTGTTCTCCTTAGCTGCTTTCCTCACTCAGACTGTCTGTCTGGACGACACCACTGTGAAGTTCGAGATCTGGGACACAGCAGGTCAGGAGCGCTACCACAGCCTGGCTCCAATGTACTACAGAGGCGCTCAGGCAGCCATCGTGGTCTACGACATTACCAACACAGTAAGTTTCACCTGCAGGGCAACAGAATAGTAGGTTGTTGCTTTCTTATTGGTTTTTGCTGTACTTTAATGTTTTTTCCATGTTTCTGTTTGTGACGTATAAAAAGTCTAAATACAAGAATTATGAGCGGGGGGCAGCCGTGGCCTAGAGGTTGGAGAAGCGGCTTGTGATCTAAAAGGAGGGTCACCGGTTCGATTCCCCCACCGGATGGGCAGGAAAAATTTGGGTGTGGTGGAGTGATTAATGCGAAAAATGCCCCCCCCCCTTCCATTAGCCGGCTGATGTGCCCTTGAGCAAGGCACTTAACCCCCCAATATGCTCCCCGGGCGCTTGATGCTGCCCACTGCTCCTGTGTGTGTTTCACTGCATGTAATTTGCCGGGTGTTGCATGTGTGTGTTCAACTAAGGATGGGTCAAATGCAGAAGACGAATTCAGTGTGTCAATAAAGCTGATTCTTCTTCTTCTTAATTAACTGTTACTGGGAATTTTAAAGTGTCTTGTGGAAGTGTATTTTGTTAATTTGGAGCTATTGTTACAAAGTAGAGCAATAAGGTCAGGACTAGGATACAAGTCACTCTCCCATTTTTGGTTCTATGTTTAAAATGTCATTACAGCTAGTGTAGAATTAGACCTTTAGATGTTAAGACTTGCAGGTGTTTTTACGAGGTCACGTCTTTGGGTAAGGTGCTGGTCAACCTCTTGTAAATTTATACAGATGTGTACATGCTGTACAGTGAAAATGTTCCACCGAGGTTAATTATGGTTGTCATGAGAACGTGACAGGTGAAAGAAATGTTGATAAATTTTGTTTCTCAATTAGGACACTTTTGCACGAGCGAAAAACTGGGTGAAGGAGCTGCAGAGACAAGCCAGTCCGAACATAGTGATCGCTCTGGCTGGAAACAAGGCGGACATCGCAAACAAGAGAGCTGTAGAGCTTCAAGTATGAAATATGAATCAGTTTTACATGTACAGGAAAACAATATCAGTTATTCCAAGTCTCATTCCTAAGGTAGCATATCATAAAATCATAGGAAACTTTGCATGGCAGTAAGTGGTTAATATTATCCTCTATATCTAAATTTTGTTCTTAGGAGGCACAAGCATACGCTGATGACAACAGTCTACTCTTCATGGAGACCTCGGCCAAGACTGCCATGAATGTCAATGAAATTTTCATGGCTATTGGTAAGAGCATCATTTTGTTGAGTCAGATGTACCTCGATGGATATTTCAGGCAGCAGCACAGTTTATCACGGCTTTACTTCTGCAGAAAAGTTGCCTTACACACAAACTTTCAGATGGCTGGATCTTAATTGCACTTTAAGAAATGTTGGGACATTTTGGGCCAATATTTTGCCTATCAGAAGTAGTTATTGTGACAGGGCTGCACTCGGGTCAAAGAGATTTTGGGTGGGAAACGGATAACTTTATTTATTTAGAATTTTTATTTGTCTTTATTTTTGAAATTGTAAACATAGTGAATAAACTACTTTACATGATGGCAGAAATCCAGTGTTTGTGGGTGCGAAAATTCCCCCAAAAAATACCTGCTAGCCTGCTGCTGACACTCTTGGTGCTCCTTATTAACTGAGCTGAATAACGTGGCAGTAATTAGAGAGAGAGAGTTTGTGTTTTTGCATTTTTGCATTTATGCTTATTTGAGAGGTAACCCTGTAGAGATAGACAGGGAACACGGGCAGAGAGGATGGTTATAACCTGCAACAAGGCTCAGTCAGACCAAGAACCTTGTGGTTATACAGTGTAAGTATTAACCATTAAGCTTTCAGCTAATTCACTAATTCTAATTTATCAGTTCACACAAATGTTTTTTTTCCATGATGTCGATCGCACCTCGAAGGAAAAAAAAACTCTATTTTCCTTTTTTCTTCCTGCTAGTGGCAGAAGTTTAATTGAATGAACTATTCTAACCTTCGTTTTGTGTGTTGCAATTCTGAATTCTTACTTTTGCTGTGTTTAAACATCTGTGATCCTGTTCCTGTAGCAAAGAAGCTGCCGAAGAGTGATCCTCAGGGTGGAGCTGGACAAGCGGGGCGGACCAGGACGGGAGTGGATCTACAAGAACCTGCTCCTCAGGGGCGCAGCGGCCACTGCTGCGGCGGGGGCAACTAGCAAGTATGAAACAGAGAACTTAGTGAGCGAGCCCTGAACATCGTTTTAAGGATGGCACGTAGCTAAATCCCAGAGAGGCAGGAGAGGGCAGAGCCGCTCGCCATTCCTGCGCTTAAACTGAGATTACAGATGAGATTATCTGGATCCTCTTTGATTTAAGGAACATTTTTTAAAAAAGAATCATAAGCTAGAGGGAATTACCGAGATCCCTCACTCCTTCTCTTCTGTCTTTCCCCCCCCATCTATCTACCTCCCTGTTCATCTTTAGCTTCTGTCTCAGTTGATTGAATTCTGTCTTCAGTAGTTCTTCAAAGGGTGATGCTGAGGTTGTTTGCCATTTTCACTATTTGTTGGAGTGTGTGTCTGTGTTACGCATGTGTATGCATATGCTCCATACACATGCAGGTTTATTGGCAGTTTACTTTTCTGCTCTTGTCATTTCCCTCTTCATTGATCATCATTATGAAAGACACAAGACAATACCCATCTGTTTTTGCTGAAGTTGCAATGACAGAGCACTTAATCGTGAGGATTTTTGTCTTATTGCGATTTAGATTGCAGCAACCTGGTCATGGTGCAGTTATAAGAAAAAAAAACTTGAGACTTGGCTAACTGGAGCTGGTCGTGAATTAACAGGCTACACATCTGATGATGTTTCTGAACTGTCCAACAAATGCATTTGTTTGCATTCACTGTGTATTGATACCTGTAACACCAGAGTTGTTAGCCTTTTTTTAAAAAAAAAAAAAAAGAAATGTGAAAATAACTTGTAAATCTAGTAATAAATAACATACAAGATTCAGTTTGTTTTTGAGTTGTTTTGCACTGGTCTGGTATTTCTGCAAAGGATGTTTCTGATGATTATTTGCAAGTGTGTTTTTTAGACTTTTGTCAGTGTGCATTGGCTGCTTGGTGGGTTTAAACCATTGTGGCCTGCTTTGCTGTAAGAAGCAGTACACCCTCTATGACCACAAGCAGGGACGATCAGGACAATCAATACAGTCTGTCCAGATTCTTCATATAACACACTGATAGTGTACAGCTGTCAGTATGTTTGATGCTAGTATAGCACAGCAAAAAGTCCTATTTTTAGTTTACCTTTTTGTTCCCCAATCCGAAGACATTTTGTTAAAGATAAAAAAAAAAATGTATAACATTTTTGTTGACTCAACGTGTGGCTGCCACAAGATGCAATAAATCATTCCTGGAGCCGATTCCATACAGTGATAACACGCTAATTTAATAAGATATTGTTCTACTAAATACACATTTGATTCTACATAATATTCTTGTTTGTTGGCTGAAATTTGTCAAGTTGTGTCCCAGCCTTCTTCTCAAGGCTATTCTTCAGTATACCTGTATTTCATCATCCTGCCTCTCACTCCAAGGAGCACCAAGGAGCTTTAACACAGACCAAAGTTCAGTACAAATTTCAGCCAAGTTAGGCAGAAAATAGTAATATGGAACAAAAATGTGTTTCTTCATTGTTTTAAACTTGTGTTATTCTGAAGGCTTTGTTATTTAATCTAGTCACAAATGATTTTTTTGTTTTAGACAGATATTTTGCCACGTGTCCTGCAAAGGAAGCTCGAGAATGTACATTCACTAACAGAAATTGTAGCAGTAAACATTTTAAACCACCAGATGGCAGCATAACACTTGAATTCAGATTCAAAGACACTTGAGTCAATTCATTGAATGCATGTGTGGCCATTAATTTGCACATTCATCATAAGAAAAATAAATAATAAGTAAGAAATCAGGAAATAAAATTCACATTAATTCAGCTGGAACCATCAGAAGATTAAATTATTAGTCCACTGATATCAAATTAATCTGCAACTGTTGTGATAATTGATTCAAACTTCAAAATCATTCTTCAAGAGAAAATGTCAGACACTGTGTGTACACTTGTGATAGAGCTGTTAGTGGAAATATTATCATGTTAAAATGAAGGAAAGTAAAAACTCTTACCCGCGCTGTAATGGACTGAAAATTTTAGCACAGCTGGGATTTGCATTTACATGCATACCCATCAGTGTGTGTGAAAGTCTGCGCTGTGTAGATTGGCTGCCAAAAAGCCATTACTGGCAAAGCAGGTAAAAAAAAATAAATAAATAAATATGCTGGCACATTAGTCGTGTGCTCCATTTTGTGTTTACCTGATTATTCTACACCTCATTTTAAAGCAGGACTTCTCTGGGTTAATGCAGCAGTTCACTTTGTTGTGATGAACGGTGACCTTTAATAGAGACGCCCGAAGCTCTTTGAGGTTTAAAGTCTATTAGTTAAAGAACGTGTATCATAAATTAAATGGCATCCATGCGGAGGAGGTGATCTGAGTGTGTTATGGTTTTATAAATGTATTTTTAGCAGTACTTGAGAATACAGATGACAGTATCAATACAGTGAAAATGCTGTGAGCATACAGTCACTCTCACTTTATTTGGTGCACCTAAACCTGGTGCAGTGTAGTTCCAAAGTGCAATAAATCCTCCCTGTATGAAGGTTATTATGTTGAGTTGTTGTAATTATTTAGAAATGTGTTGATTAAACTTTATGGTCATTTTTGTGCTGCCGTTGAATTATGCTAAATGATTTGTATGGGTGTAATTAGTGGGATCCGTAACCTGTGGCAGTAAAGTGGCTAATAATATCTGCTTTCAAGATCTCAGCGTTAGTGTTATTTTAGAATACATTCGTGGTAATAGCACAGAATATGAAGTATAGCAATAGTGTGAAGACGTGATCTCAAATAATGTATTTTAAGGCAATACAGTAACCAAGCTTCATCCACACTCCATCCAAAGTGCATCCAAATTCAGCAGAAATTTCCAGGAAATTGACAAAAGAAAATGCAAAAGAAAAGGAAATTAACAGTTAGATTAATTCTCCAGTCATGTCCCATTAAACCAGTGTGAATAGAAATAGAAAATACTAATATGTTTGCTTTTAAAGCTTTCTTTATGTTTCCCTCACAGGCGCAGCAGGTTACAGTCTGTTTTGTCCGTCTGACCATCTACGTAAACATGTAAAAATGAAACTACAACCAAGTAAAAATTTTTACACCAGAAATGGTGCAAGGCTGACAGCCCTGCTTTTGTGGTTTTGATGCCTCAGACCTAACATTAAATCCGCTTTTAAAGCCGTTTCAACACTCACTCGCCTCAGAAACAAGCAGCGTCTCTGCCAAAAGCTGGCAGCCACTCTGCTCACAGTAAATGATTTCTCATTTGTCGAGCTGTCACTCAAGATGTATTCTGTCAGAAAAGAAACTAATTTCATATTTGGCCTCTGTGAATCATAATGGTGTAAGAACTGGACTTGGAGGAGCAGATTCGCAGAATAAAGGATACGTGCAAATAAATGCAGCCAAAAACCTTTTACATTTCACATGATTTGTTGTTTCTTTTGTTGTTCATAACAACAAATGAAACGGGTAAAATAGCATAGCTTTAGCACGTTGTGGTCGCCATAACTGCAAGGATGTTTGGATTTGCTTTATTACTGTAAGTTTGTTTTTGCCTGAAAAGCCACTGGCCCGATTGAAATAGGCAGAAAACAGTCAAATGTTTCCAAATGCTCGCTCTGATGGATTCCCTCTATCTTCCTGGACAGAGAGAAATGTCATTAAATACCAAGGGCACAGGGACACGTTATCTGGATTGCATTCTGTGGTTTGAGATCGAGATTGAGATAGTATGTTTGATGTGGTGCTATAATTGTCTCTTATCTAAAATGAAACATCGAACTGTGTCGCCACTGAATAGGGCGCTTCTGAGGAACAACCCAGGCTAAAGCACAATAAATAGCTGTTGAAAGAGAAGTGATTTTTTATCTTCCATTTTGTTGCTTACACATTCACTGATTCCTTATGAGTCAAGCAGTTAAAAACCAGGCCTATTCCAAATACAGTGCAGTTAAATATTAAAGGAACAGATTGTCATTTTGGGAAATTTGCTAATTTGGTTTCTTGTTGAGAATTAGATGAGAACATGTTTCATGTCATTCATAAATGTGAAGCCAGTAGCAGGTTAGCTTAGGTTAGCATAAACACCGCAAACAGATGGAAACAGTTTATGTCAGTTTTACATTTTATGTCTTGTTTGTTAAACTTGCACAAACACTGAAGTGTACATTTTTCACTCTTGCCAAGTTTACAATGTTTAACATACACAGAGTGCAACAGCACAGCTGATGGGGGGGGGTGTTCTTTGTAGTCTCCCACTTCCTGGGATCAAGAGGGCAAAGGAAGGAGCTACACTTGTAAGATTTAAAAATCTGCCTGGTCCAGATCCAACAATATGTCTCCAAATGAAGGGAATTGGGAGTGACCATTGACAGATCCTCCTTGGAGATCGTCGAGAGCTCCAAATTCCTTGGCGTCCACCTGGCGGAGAATCTCACCTGGTCCCTGAACACCGGCTCCATTGCCAGAAAGGCCCAGCAGCGTCTCTACTTCCTGAAAAGGCTGAGAAATCTTCATCTTCCACCCCTCGTTCTGACTGCATTCTGCAGAGGGACCACTGAGAGTGTCCTGAGCATCGGCATCACTCCCTGGTTTGGGAATCGGACCATCTTGGAACGCAGCTCCCTGCAGTGGATAGTGAAGACAGAGGATCGCTGGAGTCCATTTACACCACACAGTGCATCTGTGGAGCAATCAGCATTGTAGATGACACCACTCATCCCTGACACACACGCACACACACACTCTCTTCACCCTCTTGCTGTCTGGTAGGAGGTACCGAAGCATTCGGACCACCACCACCACCACCAGACTCCGAAATAGTTTCTTTCCCCAAGCCAGCAGACTCCTAAACTCCCAGGGACAGGACTGACTCAGTCATACACATACACAAATACACACATACACACATACACTCCACACAAACACACACCCAAAATTTTACACACCTCTGCATTACATGCACTTTCGCAACCATACTTGAATGTCTAACTGTATTGCACTGTCTTGTGCTTAACAGTGTATATACTGTGAGTATCTGTGCATATTTTTTTTCATTCTATATTTCTATTTTTTACTCTTTCTTTTTTATATACTTTTGTGTTTTTTATTTTATTTCACTTCTATGTGGTTTTCTGTGTAGCACTATGTAGCCTGCTGGGGGAATACTGCTTCATTGCTCTGTGTGCTGCACATACATAGTGGCTAGTGACATGACTAATAAAGCTCCTTGAATCCTTATACGCGTCTCACGATGCAGGATTGTCATTGTTTTTATATTGTCACTGAAGTCTATTAATGATTTTTAACATCAGCAAGGCCTTCAACACTTTAAAGATCAAGAAAAAGTTAGACCTAAGATGTTTCTGTGACTGTCCTGGATTTTAAATAGCATCAGCTTACGTCTAGTGACTCACAGGGCAAGAAAAATAAAGTACTCCAGTGGAGAAATTCAGTAGTTTCTAGCTCTCATTGTCCTCCCGTTGGCACATAGGAAGTCATTGCCATCTCTAGCTTCCATTACTGAGAAAACTCAAGTGGACTTTAGGGACGCTGGCCCTTAAACTGTGTTTCCGTGCTGACCCCAGAACCGAGACACCGATAGAACAATGGACTTCATCTTTGTTCATCAGTTGCTGTTCTGAAAAGCTTTTCCCGTCATGGATATTTGTGACATATGGATCACAAAGGACTAATTTGTAGACCACTAAACAGCCAATAATAGATATAAATTCAATAATCACTCAGGTCTTCTGACAAATACAAAAATCAGAGAGTGTATCTGCTGCAGCCACCGCAGTGGATTAATACCTAGTCATACTATATGCCTGAGTCAGAAGATGATTATTATAGTCACACTCAAATACTCTTATACTGCAGAGGGATACACTGTTCCAAGCTTGTGAACTGCAGTTATTATCCGGCTCCACAGCATTCACATTGGTGCTATTCTTCTCTTCCACATTCTTGCTCCATCTTTTTAAATGAACCACTCTTATCCTTCAGGCGCCATCTCTATCAAACTTTGAAGTCAAAAGAAGAAAAAAATAAAAGAAACCTTGACAACGCAAACAAGTTAAATTGAAATGTGCAGTGCTGAGCAGCAGCTGAGTTCTTCATAATTGTGGAACCATAAGACTTAAAATGTCCCTTTAATGAAAGCACTCAAGATGATGATGGAGCCGAGCGCTGGTTTTAGCTTTGATGCTGGGAGCAGGTTGATTGGACTCGAGCGTCATGGAAAAGGAGCAACCAGAAATACCCAATAAATCCTCATGCAGCCTTAACAACAGGAGGCTGATTCTACTACTGTGGGGGTATCGAGTTTGAGTTGGCTTTGTGTACACGTGTATCTGCTTGTAAGTGTTGTTTCCTTTTGTATCCACACACAAGCGCTTGACTAGCTGTGATATCTTACACCCTTGTCTCTGTTTGCATGTGCACGCAAGCACATGTGCACCTTTATTTTTAGGGTGGCTGCCTTGCGGCAGGGTCAAGCAGGGTGCCAAAGGACTTCAATGAGAAGGACATAGCTCAAACTCCAAGTATGTTTCCACCATGCATCCATCACCGTCCGGCTGACAGCTGCCCCGAACGCGCACCAGCAGGTTGACCGCAGCACATACATTCATGCGCCCACTGTACTTCCAAATTCATCTGCAGGCATCTGCTTTTGAGCGCAGCCCAACAATGTTAATGAGGGGGGTCTACAGGGGGGGTGCGATTAGGGGATGATGCCTGGTGAAAGGCCATGCAGCACACAAACAGGGCCTAAAGGTGGGGAGGATTTGACATGGGAGAGCGATACAACATTTTCCTTTGACCCCTGGACCAATTTATCTTCCCTCAAGTGGCTGTTATGTCGTAGACGGTTTTAATAGAACTGTTTATGGAGATACATTAGCATTGTTTCAGGGCTGTCAAAATACTAGTAGGTGTTTAACAAAGATTTTAAGTGAGCTCAGGCATAAATGTACTGCAAATAATAGAGCAGCTAAATCTTAAATTGGTGGTTAAGGAGTTTGGCCCATAATGGAGACTAAAAATCGTCAATCTTGACTGCTTTTTTAGAAATCCATCTCTTTCAAGTCACCCCATTTTTGTCAAAGTGCAATATTAACCAGCTGGAGAGACCATTAAATCTTCACTGTTATTCTGTTATTAAGCAGAGCTCAGGTCTGCCAGACAGACTGGCTTATATCAGCTTATCTGGTGTTGCCATGTGAAAGTCATGTGGTTTCGGTAATTCAGACACAAAGTCACGACACATAACATTTGTCAAAAATGTTCTTTCACTTTCGTCAAGCGTATAATTATCAGATTATTCGGAACAATCAATATTGGTGTTGGGCTTAAAAAGTCAGTATGTCAGTCTGTACTTCTGTGTCTCATTGTGACATCGCATAGCCTGCAGAGCAGCCACGTTAAGGAGACGATAAGTCCGTATTTATTTATGATAACAAACTGAAATTTACTGGGGTAAAAGTTTAACAGTGTTAGAAGTGCGGCATGTGCTGGACATTTCTATTCACGTGACTGCTGTGGCTTAAATGCAGCCATATTTATGCAGTTCTGCACAAAGGCTTTGAAAAGTTACTTATGTTTCAAAAAATTACCTTTTCGTACAAGTTCATACCGTTTTACCGTGGCTCTGTTTTCTAACGACAATTTGTCCCCTCTCTCTCTCTCTCTCTCTCTGTCTCTCTCTCGCGCTGTCTCATCCTCGCGCGCGGTGATTTGGTATCTCAGCAGAGCAGGCGGGCATTGGCTCAGCGCGCGCATACGCACACACACACACACACACACACACGCCGCCCGCGTGGTTTATCTTTTCTTGAGTCGCTCGCGGGACTGGAACGCCTGCAGCTGAGCTCGCGCTGTAATCTGTGACAGCTGGAAAATGGACAGCGACAACGGAGGAGCCGTGAAACCGTCTCACACAGGTAAGGACACAAACACACAAACAAACGTCTTCAGTTTCTTCATGCCGAGGCTGTCTCTCTCTGTTTATGCCATTTTGGACACATGTAGCTCTGCTCCCGCCTGACGAGTAAATGCTTCTACAATATGTCAGTGTTTGTTTCGAGGTTTCAAATAAAAAAAAAAATAAAAACAATGCAGGTGATTTGGCTAAAGCTGTCAAAAAGTATCAGATGTGTTATAATGTTTGCTAGTGAGAAATCGCATTAATGCTTAATCAATCCAGTCAGGATGACTGTGTGTGTAGGTCTTTTGGTTTCTTACTTTTCTAAACACACACACCTCAGTAGCTGCATGTGTAGCCTACTTGTGTGTGTGTGTGTGTGTATGTTTTAATAATGGCAATACTTTTTTTGAAAAGTAGCTATGTTGTAAATGTTTGAATAGCTCTTTTAAGTTCTTAAGTAAGGGTCGAATTGTTGTCTTCCATTTCAAATAGTAAAACATTTTCAAGGGTACAGAAATTACTATTGCAAAGTGTTGCCGAGGCACAAACGTGATGTTATTCAGTTTTTCTGACCCTCGATGATGCGAGAGGACAATTTTTTTGCCCGTTTCTCAGATGTAACCAGGTTAATGAATGGAGAAATTATTCAACCTTGTGCAGCTGAAGGATCTGTTGGCTCTGACGTAGTCAAGGTGTGACTGCCTGTTTGTGTTCTCACACATATTTTCACTATAGTGCCATGTGTGTGCAGATGTACATGTGACCTGCCACCTGAAGTATTCTTTGGACGAATTTGGAAATTAGAGGTAGACTGTGGGCTCTCTTCAGTCTGTTTTCAGTGTTTCTTTGAGGTCGTCAAATGTCCCTGGTCCTTTGCAAAGTTCTCTCTTAAAGGCACAGTTTGCTTGGGTTGGTGGTTCAGTGCTGTCTGAGCGAGACCGAGCACCAAATCGCTCTCTGTGATTGTTTCTTAAGGGGTGACAGAAAAGTGATTTCTGCTGTTTCCAAGACACACATATGGAGAAGAGAGAAAAAGTCTGAGGAGGTCAAAACTCCAGCAACAATTGTGGTATGCAGACCACAATGACAGCTGAATCGCCTTGGTCCGACAATAAAGTTGTTCATGCTTTGCTTGAGTTTTGACCATTTCAGTAGGCCTATATGTGAGGGGATTGTTTTACATGAAAGCATCTGTCCAGTGAGTGTGTTCCTCTAAGAAGGGAAAAGACTGAACTCAGCGACTGATTGCCATTTTTTTGATCAACGTATTGATTGTTTGATCCATCAGTTTTAAGAAAATTACTTCAATATGCAATGGAAGTCGTTACTGATTCATTTTCAAACAACTGACTGATTGATTGGCTTAAAGTCGCGTGCGTCTCACTCGGTCTTTACTGCGAGCGTTGCCATGGCATGCTCAGCTGCACCTAAATTCAAGCAGAGCAGACCCACTTAAACAACCAGCGCCAGCCACATCATCATCTTCCGCATCCTCTTTAAATGACCTTGCTCTCCTCCATCCCCCTCTGCGTCAGCTCCAAACCTAAATGGCTCCAAATGACGCCCGCCTGCCTGCCAAGCACCGCCGCATCACAGAAGAGATGTTCTTTCCAATTGCATGCAAGCAGTCATTTTCGCTGTGAACAAAAGGTCCCTGATTCATCAAGTCCTGCACCTCCTACTGCCCACTCTCCAGAGTGGTGCTGTAATTTTCACTAGCACTCCCCTGTGTGAGTCTGGAGGGGTTTTTTTTTTCATACCTTGGGTGATTCTGTTGGTGTCTGAGGTGTGTTCACAGCTAAGCCAGACTCACACCATCCAAGCAGCATGAAGACGCAAATTCACAACACACGCTTACCAAAGGCAAAGCTGACGATTCATGTAACGCATTTCCAGCACGAGATAAACTCAACAGACAGACAAACATATGGATAACGCAAAGAGGAGACAGTCTGAGCACATCTCAAGTCCTAAAACTTTCAGTCACCAGACTAATACAGAATGAACTGAGAGATCTGTTTGGCTTATAGCTTTCAAGCAGGTAAAACAAACTGATGCAGGACCACCCTGTGCTTTGTGGACAAAAAGGGATTCTTAAAGGCAGTCATTTACCCGTCCACCACCCAGATTTATATTTATTGTCGGGTTTCAGTGGCTTAATTTCACAAAAGTGACTGTAAATAATAAACTCAAATAATCATTTGTCATTTTTAAATCAAAAATACCAAACATTTCGTAATGGTATTGCTGGAAGGATTTCCTACTTGTTGTCTTTGTTTTGTATGATGTTAAACTAAATATTGTGGGATTTTGAACTTGTTCAAAGTCATCAAATATTTTCTCTTCTGCCCTTTAACTTTTTATGTATGTTATGTTCGTCTCAAAACTTTTATCTTCTTCAGTTTTTAGCAAGGAGTAAATCATGTATTGGTTGGGGCACTGTTTTCAGCTGCAGGGCAGTGTGTGTGTGTGTGTGTGTGTGTGTGTGTGTGTGTGTGTGTGTGTGTGTAAGAGTGTGAGAGACTGACCCAGTATAACCCACGGTGCCAACTTCATTGAAATCTCTGATGACCGGAGTATAAACCACTCTCAGGTGTTTCTGAAATGACTTGAGTTAACATGTTGTTAGAGTTCATTGTGGTAATGAATGTGTTGTGGTGGAAAGTAATTAAGTACATGTACTGCAGTACTTAATGCAAGTGTAGAGATTTGAGGTACTTGGGTGTTTCCATTTTACATCAACACATCTCAGAAGTTTACTGCTACATTTATTTGACAGCTGTAGATTTTAGATTAAGAACATTTGATAAGATTTTGTACTTTGACTTTACATAGGAATTTGAGTCCAATACTTTTAATGCAAAGTATTTTTACATGGTTGTATTAGTGTTTTCACTTAAGCAAAGGATCTGAATACCTCTTCCACCGCTGTCAAGTTCACCTAAAGCCCGGCTTGTACCTTCAGACAAACAGCGAGAAGCGCCCCGCATCCCTCACCATCCTGCACCTGGCAATAGGTCACATTCACAATTACTCTATTCCAAACACTAGTGATGAAGTTGAGTGATCAGCTTATTTTTTTTTTCTCCCTTTCTAACTTTCTCCCCCACCTCCGAGCGTTCCCCTCCGTACTTTGGCATTTGGCTTCCGCCGTCTGTCTCAGTAAAAACCATCAGCTGTGAAATTGAGAATAATCATGTGGAACGAGATCGGGATGGGAGCAGCTTGAGCTCTAGTCCTTCACTGTCAATGGGCTCATGGCTCCTGCTGATAAAGTCCACCAAGGATTGAGCAATCACCCGCAAAATATTTTTTTGTTCACGTGAGAGGAATTGTGCTTTTTGTGCATGTTTTTGTATAAGACTAGCTCTTAGGCCTTTAGTGTCACAGTGACAAAATGACCACTAATTATCCAGAGCTGTGTTTTCTCTGCGTTTTAAGAGATATCCCATTGATACGTCCTAATACTTTAGCTACCTTGGGTTGTGGCATTCCTAATGTGTGTTACTATTCCAGACAAAGTATTCAAGTTAGACTAATGCTTTACTACACGCGGCAGCCAACTGGCACACAAATCTTTGTCTTTATCTGAAGAGCCTCTGGATATTTGGTAAGATAAAATGCAATTGAACAAGCACAATACTCTATCATGAAAAATAACAGTGCCAACACTAACATTGTACTGAAACCACATGAGAAAATAACAAAAATGTGTGTGATTCACAGAAGGAAACAATATGTGTGATAATCTCATAATCTGTGATATACTACACAGATGCACATGAGTTTATGCTAAACTGAAATATTGTCATCACAATATCATTTTGTTAGATAAAAGTCAAGTTTAATGTTTTTAACATGTTAGGAATATTATACGCAGTTTGAGTTAATCATCTAACTGAATGCTGTGCCCAGAAAATGAATCAGTGAGCTGTCAAGATTCTTTTTCTTATTTTTTTTTTTAGCAAACGTAACCTCTTGTTTTCATAGTTCTGAATAATGCAAACCAAATTACGGAGAGCAGACTACATGAAGGTCACAGTTCAGTAGTGCTGAATAAAATTAGGCTGCAGCACTAATAGACTCCCAGCAGCACACACCTGCCAGTGCTTTCCAAATACAGACAATAGCCTAATCAAATGGGACACTTCAGACTTAAATTAGTTTAAACTAGCCAGTTTGAAGCTGTCAGAGATGTTTTTGTGAGAGAAATAAAAATGATTTAATGTGTGAAAAGTCTACTTACCTCAGAAGGTCTATAACTGACAATTTCATTGAAGTCAAATAACATCATGTTAAGATTTACAGTATAGCAGCTTATGTAGCTGGGAGAGAAACTCACAGTATTATCTAAACTAAAGACTTCCGGGTGTAGACAGCTCTCTACTGAAAACTCTGTAAAACCACTTTCTGTCACATAAATAATAAAATAATAAGATGTCACACTGAAATCTCAGTCTTTGGAATTATGTAATTTTCCCTTAATTTTATCACAATCTATTACAGTTTACTCAATGACAAATTAAACATTGAACCATTACAGGGTGGTCCTCCATCAGTAGGAGGCAGATCACAGGTTCTGGTGCTCATCTCAGCATCGTCACTTCTTTCCACTTTACGTGTCAGGACTTCCATTTCTCTAATTTCACTTTGGCCTATATCTACATTAATACCCATATGATTTTTTCCTTTTTTTTCTCTTAAATTTGTGAAACCTTGTTAAATCCAGTTAAAGATAATCCTAATTTTTTAGTAGAAATTTTCTTTTTTTTTTTCTAGCTAATTTCTTTCTGAGGGCTGTCCTGTCCTTCAGTGAAAATTACTGCCAAATATTCAAACAGGATGAAGCTTTTCCCCATCAAGAGAGATGCACGAGGTCCAGCAGCTTAACTTCAATGACTGCTTAAATCTCCCAACCTGATCCGTCAGGATCTAATATTAATTAATGTTCTTACACATCCCAAAGGTCACACAGACACACACACAGTCCTGTTTCATACAGTGAAATAGTTTGGAGTGAAGCAGCCATCCTTCTGTTCAATAGATAGAATGGAGAGTGAAAATATAAGTGCGAGACAACATGTGTATATGATCAACACAAAATAACAGTCCTGTGGTCTCGCATTCACCAGATTGATCCCTAGCAGCCATTTTCTGTGTTGTAAACACACACATTTCCTCTGCAGATGTCTGATAGTAACAATGAAGATGACAAATGTTTAGACAAAACACTTCTATCTTCCTTCTGTCAATCTGGTAAAAACAAACAAAAAAAAAAAGTTGGTGAAATTACAGACTCGTTCCCCCTTAGAGGAAGCTTCCACCAGAGAACCTGCAGCATATGCACCTTAACATAACAGACTGAAAACAGATTGCTCTTTCCAAACCTTCCCCTCTGAGCCTGTCTCACTTTGCAAACACTGAAATGTATTTCTGTTTAAGTTCCCAATCAAAGATGTAATGGCTCTCGGACTGTGTCATTACAAGTCAGATGACAGCGTCCTTCACACTGTGGCAGCTTAGACCTGCCTCCAGACTGATAACTGAGATCTTTACCTGAACAAACGCAGGGCGAAGCCACCGCTCTGCCATTCATGTCACGCTGTTTACACTGGTTGTCATCTACGTGGGTGTACTTCTGATGTATTTTCCCATCAATACCGATGCCTTTCATTGCCATTTAAGTCATTCATTATGTTATACTGAACTTGACAGCAAATATTTTAACCTACAAGGTCAACTGTAAGAGGTCATAAAAATAGAAAGGAAGAAAATACTGATGATACGATAGAAAAGCAATGCCAATTAAAATGTTAAAATAATGAGAAAACCCTAAAATATACAGAAACTTGTAGTTAACATATTAAATTTGAAAATAATGGATACATTAGGTAAATACAGTTATTCAGTGCCTTTTTTATTAACCATCAACCTCGTGTTTGCACATGTATTGGTGAAAAAATAGACCTCAAACCTAGATAAACGCTTCAGCTTGTGCTCTTTCTGAGATGCAGCCGAGGCGCAAGCTTGAGCAGAGCCAGTGTAGACAATTTAAATTGAGGGCGTACCTGTTGTGTTCGATGTGTCCGATACACTTGTGGTTTAGACACAGAGCAACACCTGGAGTAACATCTGTCCACCTGCAGATATATCAAGATGCCCGCAAAAATCGGTATAAGACATGTAATGACAACACGAGCAGGTCAATACTGGGCTGTAAGAAACTGAAGGTCGGCTTTCTGTCTTGAAGTTAAATGTT
Source organism: Scatophagus argus (assembly GCF_020382885.2). Taxonomy (NCBI): domain Eukaryota; kingdom Metazoa; phylum Chordata; class Actinopteri; family Scatophagidae; genus Scatophagus; species Scatophagus argus. The sequence goes on along the minus strand of NC_058513.1, from coordinate 11,864,670 downwards.
TGGTTACGCCTTCTGTAAGTAGTTTGCACAGTTCATCTATATCATTACACTGACGCCGGATCATCAGCTCAGCAAGTGAGTTAACACACATAGCCACTCTCTTCTTATTCACACACAAGAAGCTTTCCTCTGTGCTCTAATATCACCAAAGAAGGTGCTAAAGCTTACACTGTAAACACATAGCACAGAGAGTCATTTGATTTCTCCATCTCCTGACAAAATGCCTTTCACGTGCTGCTGCCAGAGTGTTTTGCAACACCTCCAAAAATGATTTTGTGCACATCACATTTCAAACCAACATTCTGAAAAATCATTTTCTACGTCCGTGGTGATGTCTGCAGTATGTAATATAGTGGCTCTGATGGATAGCTGCTTTTTGAGACCGTGTCACATGGACTGAGAGATGGACGGACACCTTGAGGGCTGTGTGGGAAGTTGAATCTTCATATGGTCCATTAGTTCTCCATTCCCCTGTGGCCATATTGCAGGTACAACACTGCAGCTAGCTGTGAAAATCTATGTGTGTGTGTCTATGTATGTATACGGGTATGTCCACATATACCTGTGTGTGCGTGAAGGTGTGAGGATACACAGAGAAAATGTCATCTATAATGGACATGAACAGAATTCCTCAAAAACAGTTTTCTGTGTATTTATGTGAATTTGTTCCCTTTTATCTACTAGTTCGGTGCCTCCTGCTCAAAACTAGTGTGTGTGTGTGTGTGTGTGTGTTTAAAAGTATGAAGTGACACATGTATCAGTGAGTCATGGCGTTGAAGCTGCCCCCCGCCGCACTCAGACAGTTTGGGGGGGGGACACTTCCTTAGCAATACACTTGTGTGTGTATGAAGTCATTTAGATGAGCAGTCGCTAAGAAAAAACACTTGTCTCACTCTTGCGTGTGGCTGCTCTGCGTCGCTGTGGACGTCTGCTGGATTTCCACTCAACTTTCCACTCAACACCGCATTTGCTTGGGTCCACTGTAAAGTCAATCGAATGAACGGTATAGTTGGGCAAGAATGATTTTGACTTAAAAGTTGACAGTGAGACAAGATGCAGGATATGAGTGGCTTACCATGAGGTCTGTACTGTTGTGAAGCTTTTTTGTGAAGCTTTTCTCAATCAGCATTCAGTAGATCATGATTGTTTATTCCAGTTTCAGCTACATGTGCTGCTCCAGTCTGTATCAGACATCATATACCGTCAAACCTCAGCCGCCAAGGCCGCGCCCAGGAGAGAACTCGTCCTCGCTTCGGTAAAATTTGGTAAATTGTGGCATCTGTTCAACCTCGGGCGAATCTGGCAAGAAAATACACCGATAATCAATTAGAACTGGTATCACAGCTGTTTGTGATTGTGTTTTTACATGCTTATTCCACAGATTTGTCAGGTGTGTCTAAACAGAGAGGGGAGAGAGACGAGCAGACACACACACACACACACACGCACACACACACAGAGGCTGCAGACAGTAGAGAAACCCCACCTCACAGATTATCACACACCAACATGGTCCCTTTTTTTGTTTTTTAAAATCCAGGACCACATATAAGGCTGTATGTTATAAATTATAAATCAGCTGTATGTGTGATTACATAAGAGGAACAAGAGATCAGTGATCAGTGTTGAAAAATGCTATTTTAACGTGAACAACCAGGCTACCGCACGCAGTCGCATTGACCTATTGTAGTGTTTCCACCTCCTGTGTGTCTCTAGCATCTCTCAGAATCAAGGGGGGGGGGCACCATGACGGTATTTTGCGGCTGATTAGTTTTCCTCCTTCTGAATATTTCTCAGCCCACAACAAATGCCGTAATTTTTAAAAATAACAAATAATATTTATAAAGGTGTCTGTGTGTGTAATGTGTGAGTGCTGGTGCAATTTGTTTTAAGATAGATTTGCACAACCTCATTTATCTGAGATGAGACTCCTAAAAAAAAAAGGAGCACCAGGACCATTTTGAAAGCATTTCTGTCCTCCTCGGTTTCCCCTCGGATAAAATAAAATAGCTTTGCTTCACACATGATTTGACCTGCTGTCTTTTATTCTGCAATAATTTAGCTTTTTTTCCCCCCCTTTCATTAAATGCTGTGTTATAGAGTCTCTAATGGTTATTGCTGCTGAACACAAAAGGCCAGTCAAGCAGGCCAAATTAAATGGTCTTTAATTGAAGGGGCCATTATGACTTCACTCTGCTGCTTCTGGTTCAGTCATGACTGAATCACAGGGAGCTGAGGGTGAAGCCTCTGGATTGTTATGTCCATTAACAAGTTGTGGTCATTTAATAAAATGATCTCCTTTTTTATATTAAGAATATCGTTCTCTTCTTCATTATTCTAATGTGCTCTACAGGCCATATTAGGTAACAAGGCCTGATAATAAATTGTTACATTTACCATTTTATTTCTAAAAGAGGAAATGTTTTGTCTATTTTAAAATGTTTTTAAAAAATACCACTGGAATATATCAGTTCAATATCTTTTTGTTCAGCACTGTGCAGGAACGGTATCTGTTGGTTTTGATATTTGATTTAATATTGACTCACACGTATTTTGCCATCAAAGGCAGATTTCAAGAATTATCTTAACCATACTGTCAAGAAGTACAGTAAAAGTTGGTTGGCTGTTGGTGTGGGGAGTGTCTGTTGTGTTGTTTATCAGATAAATCTCATACGGTGGTAGAGCGAGAGCAGTAATGTAGACAATTCACAATTCAGGGGTAAAGATTGTATAAAACACTGAATATAAAACACCGATTACCTCAGTGAGGTGAATGCTAAGTCTAAGTGCGACATATTGTTGACATACTGAGAGGTTACACCACATGCACAGGCTCTGCAGCTCCACCACAGCTGACGTGTGTCCCCTCAAAGACATACATGTCAAGGCTGCAGAGATTACATGTGGACACTCTAAGGACTGTGATCGATCAGCTTGGGCTGCTTTTATCTCACAAATTTCTTAAGCCAGTGGGGAAAGAGTTGAAATTGAAGACAGCGTTAAACTTTCAAAACAGATTTATTTTTTTATTTTTTTATTTTCGCCGTTTTTGGGCAGCAGAAACAAGTTATGAACGCAACATTCACATATCAGTTTTCTGCTTAACATCTCAGTGTTGTGTTTTTTAACAAACAGTTACTTATTTCCACATCTAGCAATTCAAAATGATCCCTCATTTGGGGTTGTGTTTCAAGCCACAGGATGAATCCAAATTGGGTATTCACGCTCTTTTAACCCTGTTTTTGGGTCTGTTTTGCTGACTGTTGCTGAGCAGGTAGTGTAGGTAGGTGGTAGTGGTTTTAAGAGTTTCCACAATGATAACAGCTGACTGCATTGGCCAAAAAAAACGATGCTGTGAAAGTGGTAAGAGTCCGGTCCGGACAGCTACACAATAAGCCGAAACCTGGTATACATTTCTGTAAAGTTGGGTCATAATTCTGTTTCCACATGATGTATTCAACTAAGTCAGTTTTATTGGTAACCCTGAATCACGTGTGTCATACGAGTACTGAACAAGGTGAAGAAAGACTCAGGAATCCTCTCAGTAACATATATCAAACATTTGTATCACACGCCTGTTCACTGCAGCCGCAGCTCTCTGTCATAGTGAATAATGAACGTAAACACATGGATAGCATGGTGTTATCCTCTTTTCTGCTTGAAGGCATTGTGATGCCATAGTGCAAACTCAGTGAAATAGTGTAAATGCAGTTGCTGCAGGATAAGGCCTGAGTTCACGCATTTAGTGTTGGGGTGCTGTTAATGAAATCATCTCATGCTCTAGGTATCCATGGCAAAACTGTCTTTAACTTCTTGGATCAAGAATAAATCCAGACATGTAAATAATTACGTAAAGTTTGACATTAAGTGCCTTTATTTATCAGTTTAATTATAGGAATCTGATTCAAACTGACTTAACTGACAGTCGGACTGGTTTATTTGTTGAAAAAGCTATGCAGGTGCTTCTCCTTGCCCTACCACCTTATGGACCCAGAGAAAAAAATTCAGGCAATTAAACCCATTTTACCTAGGGAGTACAGCTAATTAAAAGTCAATCCAATTTAGCCTCAGGTTTCCAATTCAAGTCAGAACAGATAAGAACTTGGAGGATGGATGATTAGGGGAATGGGAGCGAGAAAGAGCAGTGATCTTATCTGCAGTCATCTGTCAATGTTGGAATGATTTGCTCCCAAAATAAACCAGCATTGAGATTCTTTATCATGTGATGAGATACCTCAGCAGGTCTCACTGAAGTGAGCGGTGATTTAATCTGAAGTCTGGCTAGATAAATACTAATGCAGGCGGCAGGGCTCCAGACTAACTTTTTTACACTGGAAACACTGGTGCACTTTTGTATTCCGGTTCACCAGCATTCATTTGGGTTATCTCTTTGGTAACATATGGCAACTAAGACTAGTGTCTGTATTAGGTCTCATGTATAAACCTTCACCATGCCGCCTTTTTTGTTAACTATGATTATCTAGTCATGGGTTGCTTCTCCCACCGTTGTCCAGGTGCTGTCTCACTCCCTCTTCCTCTCCTCCTCTAGCCGGCCATGGTAAAACGTTAAACAGAGGACTGGGGAAAGTCAGGGGAGACCTTTTAGCTCTGCCCCTGATGTCAGGTCAGGGTCGAACCTTTCAAGAAGAACAGACATTTCAGTTTTCTCTACGAAAGAATAATCAGAAGTCTTATTTCAAATGAAGAGAACTATCTCACAGTTTCTCTTGGTCACGTGCAAGGAATGTGGAAGCAGTGCATGATGTGGTCACACGTACACACACACACACAGACATGCTCAGTAAAAGTACAGGTTGTACATAAAGTCTTGCTATACCGACAAATAATCTTACAGAAATCATGTTTACAGGGTAATATTTGTTCAAAGGCACCTGTCAGCACATTCAGTCGGCATTTATTGGATGGATGCAACCGATGAAAATGCTGAGTCAAGGGCTGCTCAGAGTGGGGCCTGAGGGCCAAAGTTGTCCTTTGGCTTGGGCTTTACTTTGCCTTTTTTGTAGTATAGTTAGTGAAGAAATATAAGTTTCCAGACAGTGATGATGTGATACTGTAGTTCAGCACAAATTAATCTTGCTGTCAGTATGCTTGGCAAAACTCACTGATATATATATTTTTTTCTCAAAATTATTTCTCTGGTTTTGATTTTATGTAGTTGGTGGTACAACGTAGTATTGATATTTGTTCGACTGGGATGTCCCAGTCTAGTTGTTTTTGGTCCCTGATACCTTTAATATTGGTCAGCTGTCAATACCGAGTCAGATGTGACATATGCATGTTGATGTAATATGTATTGCTCACACTGAAGTAACAGCTGTGGAGTACTTTTAATCTGACATATTACATACAAGCTACTTGATCCAAATGCAGAAGACATCGAAGTTTATAAGCTTAAGTTATTGATATGATATGAATGAAACTTTAACAGGAGAATATGATTGACAGATTGATTTCAAGGTTCTCTTATTGCTTATTCCTGACTCGCTCAGTGCCATCTATATAAAGAGCTACTTGCGCAGGAGTGTCACTAGCAACCCCTCACACTGTATATCAACAGATGAGTTAGACACGGGCTAGACAAATGACACGGAAACCCACCATGCATACAACTCTTAGTCATCCTCATTAGTCATCCCGGCCTCCATGTTTCCCTCCTCCCACCTCCTGCTATCACTCCACATGGAAAGCATACGTTTCCCCTCCAAGTGAAGGATTTTCTACTTGGCATGCCATCAGTTAACATAAACATATTTAGCATTTTGCTGTTCTAGAAACAGTTCTAGTTTTAGAAACAGTGACGCTAAAAATGCACTTAGAGAGGGAGACAAGTTGAGATAAGGTGCACGTCTCTATAAATGAGATTTCATAGGTCCTCGATTCAGTCTGTATTATCAGTGTCAGGAGAACGAAACCCAATGGGAAAACAGGTAGAAAGTGGCTTAACTCTCCACTGTCCAGGGATTTGATCCAAATGTAAACATGTGTTTGTGTGTTGGAGCCAGGAGTATCCAAGTCCTTTCCAAAGAAATTTGGAAAAGCTGTTGAAAGACTTAGTTAAATGTGGAACACCTATTTATAAAACAAGATTTACTTGTATTAGATGGTGGCTCCTCAGCCAGAAGGAAGATAGAGGCTGTGAAGACAACTCTTAGAAACTGAAACCTTTGCTGAATGACTTTTTCTCCACCAATGGTACTTGTCGCTTATTTAACGTGTAGAGCTGCCACGGTTAGTTAATAAATCAGTTTGTCGATCAAAACAAAATTAGTTGGCAACTATTTTGAAGACACATTGGCTGTTTCAGCCATTTTTACAGTCAAATTCATGAGCAAGGACCCCGCCATTATCGTCGTTAGTTGCGACTTATTATTTCCTCTGTGATTTCTGCTTTTGGGCTTGCGTTGTGAGGAACCTAAGCCAGGGAATCCGCCATCACGCCCGGGCACGACGAGCACTAGTTTCAAATGTCAAACATTTACTGGCGCCAGCTTCTTTAAAGTTCTTTGACATTTATCATAGTGAAAAAATCTATTTCAAGATGTCACTTTGGGCTCTGGGAAATTATGAGAATTTCCGCCTCTGAGCTCGCGGTGGCAACAGCACTGAATCGACATCTGAGTAAAAGGAGTGAGGTGGTGAGGCGGCAGGACGGGGAGGGCTTGTGATGTTCTGTCTGTTTCTGTGTCTGTTGGAACGTGGCCAGGGGCTACTCGCACAAACACGGGGTCAGCCACACACAGCGGACGGGATAAAGCGGCGGCTGAACTCACACGAAATCCAGCAGTGTGGCACCTTCCCACAGGCCTTCAAAAGGTAACTGCTGCGAAACGATCAGAAAATAACGTTTTATTTTCCTGACTCACTGCATTTTCCGTCCTAACGCTGCTCGCTCTCTCTCTCCCTTCACTCTGTAGCTCATGGCTGTCTGTCTCTCTCTGTCTGTCTCCCTCTTTGAGCAACTTTGAGTAGCGTTTTCACAAACAGCAGCCGACAAATCCTAAAATGAAAGTTTAAGAATAATAAAATAATCTTCCACCTCCGAGCTTAAATCTTCCAGGGCTGACACTCTCTCTTGATTTTCACCTACGTACACCACATGCTGATGCACACTTTTGGCGGCACTTAGCTATGCTAATTCTTGCAATAAATCCCTTTTTGTTAAATGTATCTAAAACTATTTAAGAGAATTTGGGTCAAGTCTTGTTCTGAGCGTGGAGGAAAGGAAGAGGAGGATTACAGCTGACTGCAGGCCGATCCCTTCAACAGCCCACATCTCTCTGTCAGAAAAGAAGAACAGCACAGTCGTCTCAACTCATCCCTCTTATTATAATCAACACTTCCTGTCCATATTATTTTGTGCTTTAACCCTTTTAAAACCACAGGGATCACCGGTGACACCGTGGTGCATGTGTGTTTCAAATTATATGACACAATTATTGACAAAAATAAGCAAAAAAGACCAGGTGTTTTAATAAATATATCTATTATTATGATGCTAAAAGGATTTTAACCTGTCTGGAAGATCTTTAAAAATTGGCCACAGATGCAATTTGTTAAGTCTGTTCAACAAAAACCTGACATGCACCAAATGGCCTTTATGTTCTTCTTATCCAATCGTGTCTTTTGTGGAGTATTTTATAAGGATGTGAAGATTCACAAAGTTGTTTGAGTGTTTAGAAGGTGTGCCACATAGCCTTTACATTTTTAGTATGCAGTGTTGGCTGAAAACTCTGTCTCATATCACTTCCTCTCTCTAAGCCCGGTCCTGTCTCTGACTGTGACTGTAATTCACTTGTTCAAATATAAAGTTTTTTTTTTAATTTTTAACAGCTTATCAGAGAATTTTAAATGGAAAAATGGGGCTTTGCTTTACCCATTTGGAGTTGTTTCTTAGCAGTGTAACATATATTACATTACATTAAATTACAACGATGGGGCAAAATGAGATATACCCAATGATGCTGCCAAGAGGTGGCTGAGGGGACCACAGCCACCTTCATACAATCGCCCCCCTATGAGATGAATGAATCCTTTAGCACACATGCACACAGATGCATACATTAAAACAGGGTTGTTGTGTAAAATGTTAACTGTATTAGTATTAAGTTCAGAAAAAATTCTGGGGGCAACAGACTTGCTGTTCTCCCTGTTTCACAATTAAAGCCTTAAGAAATCTGTTGGGTTTCTGTCCACCAAAACAGTGCAGAGCTTTAATTTGTGTTGATTTGTCTTACACAGTAACTTTAACAGAGTGAACTCAGCAGATCAAAATGAGGCTTCGTACTAAAGTATTGTAGCGTGTAACATAACATTAGACAGCAGCGGTGCTCATCTGTGCCCAGCTGTCAACTTCAGTACATCTGCAACTAAACAGGGGAGGCACCAGGCATGCTGCGCTGAGCTAACCAGCTATCCCGGAGCTCCTGTTAACTGAGCTTAGCAGTCAGTTAGCAGGAGCTCCTGCTAGCTTTCTCCATATAGACCTGGTTCTGTCAGGTTGCATGAAATTAAACTGGTTAAACATGTAAACTGAACTGGACTGGCTAAACCTGAAACCGACCCAGCTTTACTGGAGCTTCACATTTATCAGACAGACAAAGAGAGCAGTACTGAACCTCTGGCCTAACTTTCATGAAGAAAGCAACTAGTTCCAAAAATGTTCCTTCAGCAATATGACTTCTAAATTGCTTGATTCACCAGGAAGTCTCAATGCTGCGCCATATTTTTGCCTCCCTTGTATTCACCTATTAGATTATTAACAAATTCCACTTTTCCTGTTCTTATTTCTTTCCTCCTGCTGTTTGCATGCGTAAGCACTGTTGGTGTTCCAGTACTCTACTGTCATTCATGCACAGGTCACATTTGCTTTGGTCCCCACTGCAGCCTGGGGGCTCTCCCAGATGGCCAGTGACAGATGCCCACAATTGCTGTTGCCCTTGGTTGGAGTGTCATCCCTCCCTCCAGATAAAAAATAAAGCTGTCCTTCCGAAGTCCCCCCCACACACACCAACGTCCCAGTTCTCCCACTTGTCCTAGCCTGATTTTTTTTTTTTTGCTCATAATTTATTTTCGTCATCTTCTACTCCACTTGTGTTTCATTTTGCATTGCCTTTACATTGCTCAGGTTGTTTGAACTCCTCCATCCCAATTCAGATTTCAGTCAATAAAATTTCTTACTCTGCCACAAAGGTGCGTATATATAAAAACTTTTGCTCTGCTCTGCGAAAATGGTTGAAAACACCCAAAATAAATTATTCCACTGACAAGGGTTGACTGGTCTCTAAATGTCTTTGCACAGACTACTGAATCCATCGATTTACCATCTGTTATATAAGACAATTAGAGCACATTATTGTTTGAGAACATTTATGTATAATGTGGCATTTGGTGTGATTTAAACTCTGATGGTGCTTTAAACATTGCATTATTCATATGTCGTGTCTTGTGCATTAGTTTAGAACTGACACATATTAGACCACAGACCTCCATTGATAAGATTTTGTCTCAGGGTCCCACATCTGATAAGAATTTTTCTATTAAATGTTTCATTACCAAAAGTGTTTCCTGCTCACGACCGAAATAGACTCAAATTCTGTCACCGCGTCAATTATGGATGGAATTATAGTGGAAATAAATTGTTTCCCTTTTTGCTGGGGACCCACTTGAGCCAGTGGTCTAATAATCATCTAATGGTTAATATTCAGCAAGCCTTTTGGATTGGTTGAAAAGTTTTATTGGCAAATACAGTACAATACTTATGCAAAGAGGCGGCATGCAGGGCTCTCTGATCCTGTGGAGCCTCCCATCACATCAGAGAATGTAACAGCTGATTGGCTGCTTCAACTCATATCTGGCTACTCTGATGCTAGACAGACAGCAACATAGATTACACACACTTAGCTAAAGTATGTGTGTGTGTCCGTCCTCAGACACTACTTGTCTAATTAAAGAGCTGGCATGTCAGAAACCTGCTCTCCTTCTTTGTTTAACATTGGATCTAATCTCCTGCTACAGAGTGGTGTGTGTGTGTGTATGTGTGTGTGTGTGTGTGTACATGTATGTGTGCTATCTGGTGCTTGCAGTGAGGTGTATACATGATGGATACAGGCATTTGTTGGGAATCCAGCCAAGATTCCCCAAAGGAGTGTATGTGGTTGTGTATGTGTGTGTGTGTTCGTGCATGCATGTACGTGTTTGTGTACTACTTGGGCACCACAGTATCTTGTATTTCTATCATTTTTATAGCTATCTATATGTTTTGGTAAACTCATAAATATACTAATCTCTATTCATCATTATAATGTTTTTTTAGGAAACAAAACTCAAAATCATTTGTACCATGTAAGTAATCTTTTTGCACCATATAAACAAATCTCTCGCCTTGTTTTGGTTCACTGGGTCAAAATTTGGTTTGTATGTCCTAGTTTCATTATTTCAGGGCTTATTGGTCTTACTGAAGAGCCTGCATGATCTATAATTGTGTGTTGCTGTCTTCATGTTGCGTCTAACCATGCACACATACACAGTGTCATCCCATGTTCCCAGTACCAATCGAGTCCAAGGAAAATGCAGAGACTAAAAATATGCACCCTCTTAACAGCTCCCACTCACTTACCTAACACAGTGAATCACTGCATTATATGTGGAGTGGAACATTTGCAAATGACCTTGTCACAGAGATCTGACACACAAAATGCCCCTTATGTTGTTGGATCGTGTAAGCCAGCACAGTTTAGATATGTGTCTTTATGGTATATGTACATACAGTGTGTGTATGGTGTATGTCCATGTGTGTTGTTCTTGGGATCAACGTGTGTGTGTGTCTTTCCATGTCTTGATCACACCTGCGTGTCTCTGTGCGTCTCTCAGTCTTGTGCATTCGTACTTCATTGAGCTCTCCAGGTGAGTCACATGTCTCCTTGAGCTCCTTCCCTAATAAAGAGCTCTTTGTCTTCCTTATTTTAAATGCACCACAGAGAGAAACAGAACTAAGAAAAGCTTTTACTTATGAGCTGGCCATTTCACAAAGGTATTAATCAGTTTATATTTTAGATGCACACCTGCTCTTCATTTCCACAATAAGTATGAGAACTATTTCCTCTGTATATGTATATTAGGGCAGTGACTCATTATCAGATGTTCTGCTTCTTATTTTGGCTGTTTACATTTTTGTCCTTAAAATGTCAAAAAATGGTGAAAAATGGCCATTATGTTTTTTCATGTTTGTTTGAACATCTTGGCATTTTTGCTCACAAAATCACTGAAACGATGCATATTAATTTGAGTTCTGATCAATACATCACAAATACAAAGGTCAAGTATTGTGCCACCACAGCTTTAAAGCCCAGCTTTTGCTTTTGTTTTCCATCTTGCTATTCCTTATGATTGCTGCTGTTTATTTTTTCCATCTGCCTTTTTAAGCCGACTTGATGAGTACATAAACACAGGCTTTTTAATGCAGGAAGTACGTCTCCATACAAAATGTAAATGAGAAAACTAATTAGTAGCCTATAGATGTAATTTCCACAAGATGTGATTGATTGTTGATGCTTTTGAGTCCACATTACACTCATCAGAAACTGTTGACAGGTGCTCCACCAGTGTCACCATCACCTCGAATCCCCCATTGTTCCCAACACCTACATTGAGCTCCCAGAGCGACAGTGGCACACATATTACTGTTAAACAGGTCAGCCTTTTTTCCTCACACCCTCAGGGAACAGAGACATGCACATTATTCACATTATGACTAATTTTTACAACTGGATTTGGGACTGTCATGCCTACATTTATAAGGTGCGACAAGAAGACTATTTGAAAATAGTACATTCATTATAATATGATGCAGTGCATTCATTCATTCATTCATATCATCGGGCTGAAATCAGCCTCGCTTGTCCAGCGTTCTCTCAGTAAAATGTGGCTTTTTGTCCATTTCTTTGCCTTCTCTGCACAAATTACAGTGTAATGGGACTGCAATTTGTGTGGAAAAGCTTCAAATCCATATTTTTTCGCCCGATGCTCTTTGGTTGCCTAGCAACACAGCTGTAATTGTAGTCCACCTGTCGTTCTGTTGTTCAGTATTCATCTTGACTGTCAAGGCCAAAAGCAACTGTTGGTGTTGGGTGTCTTGTATTTGTAAATAATCTTCTTGTGAATTTATTGCACTTAGACACACTCATCAGCCAGTAATTATATCCTCTGCTCAATGAGATCATTACTCTTACTCCTCCACCGACCAGTTTTTCCATGTCAGGCAGAGCGTCGTATGTGCTGTCGTATGTGCTGTCGTCTGTTTTCGACGTAATGGAACAGTGATGACAGGTGTTGCTGCGAGAGAACTCACCTTGACCTTAGTGTCTGGAATGATGCCAGCATGCCCCAATAACAGCTGCCTTGCGTATAAATGCTGAAAGCCTTGGTCAACCTCTTAACACATCTGGAATAGACCTGCTCGTTCCAGGAAGTTTCCTAGATCACAGACCAGAAAGAGCTGCAGAAGTTCAGAGGTTCATATGGATTAAAAGCTTGGAGGGATATTGAATTTGTTCTGTCTAAATTCTTAAAGGCCAGTCTTAACAGAGGAAATATATACTTAAGCAACCTGGTTTTATGCATTCAGGGTTTGGCTTTATAAAGACCAAAAGGCTAAGTGTACAGTTGAACTGCAAAAAAGATTACACAGCCTAATAGCCTTTATAGTGTTTAGATATACAGTTGAATGGAATTAAGCGCAGCTATATATAGAGAGAAGTGCCATGCTCTACAATGTCACCTTGAGAAAATATAGGACATGATCCACCTGTTGACAAGTAACTTAATCATACAATTATGGGGTTTAAAAATGGAATCAGATGTTTTTTAGAAAACTGAACCAAAGTCAATTTTAAAATCCCTTAAAATCTCTGTAGAGCGCCTGGCAAATTTTGCAACATTTTTGAACATAAATTGAACACAAAACAGATTTTTCCAAAAGCCTTTGAATATGTCTTATTCCAAATAAGACCTATACACTGCACGGCGCCAAAGCTTTTCTTTCAACAGCCCCTCACTCGTCAAAACTTGTGATACACAAGTTGCCCCCGGTGTGAAACTAGAGTACGTCGAGGCAGGCAGCACATCACACAGATGGGGAAAGCAGCTTGCTGGAAACGGGCTGAACAGGTTGCCAATTTTAGAGCTGCCTGTCAGCCCAGTGCCCACCTGGCTGGGCAGTTAGCCTCTATCCATAATCCCACAACAACAGATTAGCATTTAGAAGATCTTCATGGAATCATTGATGGAAATGTTGTGGTAAAGCTGATGTGAAAAGACTCAGAAACACGTTTAGGTAGTGTCTTTGATGTCATGACAATCTGTACAGCATCTCTGCTATTCTAAAGCATAGCATGAAGCGTAAAATCACAAAGCTCAGCTGAGGCTGATTTTGTAAATTAAAATTTTGACCTGATATTGGTGGTCAAAGATAAGTTAAGGCAACAGTCTTGTCATACATTATGACCTTGAGGTGGCCTTGAATGCATGTACCAAATTTCTCTTTAGGTATTTCAACTGGGACCAAAGTGGTGGACAGTCTGAACGGCAAGCTGCCAAAACAGTTAAAAATCACTGAGGGTCCTGTATGAGCTCTGCTCACCTTTAACCCGAGCAGTAGTCTAATCAGGCTAAGTGAAACTCAGCTGTGTGCTTTAAAAGACAAGATTAAAATAATTCTATATATGACTCTTTTCCTCCTTGCAAAAAAACACTAAAACTGGAGTTAAATTAGCGATTTGGCAGATTTGCTGGTCCCTTGACTAAAAAATGGGTCCAGTCAAGGACTGGTAAATCTCATATAGGTGTCAAAGAGCACAATGAATGATTCCTCATTGATATAGGCGCCCATGTGGACAACATTACTTTGTAGCTGTAAGTGAGTCCCTTGATATAGTGGTTTATGAGGCTGACAGGTCATTTCCATGCAGCTGTCTCGGGCCATAAAGCAAAGATGTCGAGCACGCTGTTGGTGGGAAAAGTTAGTCAAGTGTTAAACAAAGAGCCTTTTTTATTTAGGTAGTTTTTTATTTTAATCTATAATATATGTCCGCTGTCTTGATTGGCTGGTGACATGATTCATTAATTGGAATCCTTTAACAAGATTCAGAGGCAGGATGTCATCGTACTGAATTCTTTGAGAAATATTTAAGAAATCAATCGTATTTAGTGATTTTTACAATACATAGATGGTTACCTCTCTCTCTCTCTCTCTCTCTCTCTCTCTCTCTCTCTCTGTTTCTTGAAGAACATACATCTTCACCGCACATCTTCAAGGTGATACTAAGAGAAAATGGCTTTTGTTATATCAAAAAACTGAGACCAAGTCTGTGGTGTTTTTATTTCGCATTTTACAACCGTTGCCTTTACAACAACGGTTGTGAAAACTGCTGTATCATTTGTAATTGCTTAACCTAAAGGCAGCAGGGACTTGCTTAGTGATTTTAACACATTATTTTGAACAAGTTGTCGTCTCATGCTTACTGTATGTGGTCAGGCAAACACAGGCCTCCTACTACCTCGTGTCATGCTGATTTGTTTATGATTTCAACTTTATAAGGGCCATCAGGTCAAAGAGAGAGACAAAGAGAGAGTAGATAAAACAGCTTTTATCGCCTGTGGTTTATATCCTTGGCTTTGGTGGAGTCTTTGCTCGTCCTGGACCAACAGCCAGACAGCCTGATGAGTGCTGGTATTTAAAGAGCTGCTGGGGCCAGATAGCTTCAGTGCTAAGAGGACAGCACGACAGATATTGTGTTTGCAGATAAAGCTAGTGAGTTTCTGAGGCTTGAGCTCCTCTCAGAGGTTTCTGTATTATGAACCAGTGCGAAAAACGAAATGTTTCCATGATGGATAGAGATCCTACTGCCGGCTCACTGGGATTTGTCTCCAACCACATGGTCTGCTGCTAATGTCTCCCGCATGGACATACTACCAGAAAGTAACTCATGTTGTTTTACTCGACATCACATCATCTAAACTAGATGTTCTAGAGACTTTTTGTAATATCAAAGTGCAAAATAAATTCCCTTTTTAGTCACATTTACACCAATGTGTATATATATATATATATATAAATATATATATGTAAATAATGCACATTTTCACTTTTTTTAAATTTAATTTTAATTTTATTATTTTTTTCTTGAAATTAAAATTTTTTATTTACCTATTTTTTGGTAGCAGGGACACAAAGAATTTCACTGCACATTGTACCGTGTATGATTGTGTATGTGACAAATAAACCTATCTTGTATCTTGTATCTTGTAAATTTGTGCATTTCTTGCTGGTAGTATTTATATACCGATAGTGTGTCAATCCCACTGACCGTTTGATCTAAAAATGCATCAGCTCCTCCAGTATAAAATCCAGATCTAAACGGGCAGTTTTGAAAGATACTTTGCTTTAAACCTTGTATTTGTCAACTGCGACATTGTTGAAATTTAAAAGATACAACACAATAACTCTAACTTTTTTATGAAGCGTTTTTACTCTACCTGACATCTAAATGCACTTCTTGCTGCAGGCTCCCAGCATGTTCTGTGGAGCACCAGTAACTTTATCCATTTGGTCTGTAGCAGAAGACTGGACTGTTCCCAGCTGCCCACTCAGGTGCCAGACAGACAGAGAAGCCCTGGCTGTGGCACAGAGTGCCAGCAGAAAACAGCAGCTGCTGGCCAGCCGGCAACCTGTTAAAGGTTGTTTTGTAATGGGCCTGTCAGGTGCCAACTCCAACTGAACACATAAAGATGAGTAAGTGGAGCAGCTTGGGTGGTTCCAGTGTGAATGAGGGTTTCCATCTAGGACAGTGACACTTGGACATCAGCCAAGACATCTGAACAGTGATTCATCGTTTAGATTAATAACAAACCTGGGGCTTTTAATAATAAGATGATCATTTGCAAACAAAGAAGACAAAAAAAATGTATTCTTCACATTAAGAAGTCACAAATAAAGAAAATACATAAAACTAAAGTCGGCCAGGACATTAGCACAAAATCACAGTACTTTTCAGAATTAGTATATGGTATATATTCACAAATGATCAGTTCAGCTTTATTTGTTTTTATTTAAATAGACAAAAGTCACAAATGACAATACCTCAGTGGGCTTGACTGACCCTGTCTGCAGTCTGCTCATCAATACTGCTCTGAAATGGCAGACTATTTACTTCAGAGGCAAGAGCAAAAGTCTGAGCTCTTATCCAGCAGCTGTCGGGTAGAAGGAAGACACATTTTGTGCCTCAGACAGCCGGAGAGCAGCAGCACATTTCTGCCTCGGCCCTGGCAGGGAAACAATCAGTGGGTCAGTGTTATTAAAAAAATGACATGTGTACCTGCCTCCATTGGTAGTGGTGAAAGTTAAGGCTAGTTTGTGTTGATGAGTTAAAAGTTTAGTTACTCAGTTGAATCAAAAAATTGAATTTGAGCGGTCTGTCAAAATACAGAACAGCCACGTTGGAGTAATCAAAGACTATCATTAGTTTTGCTTTGAAATGATTGCTCATAAAACAAAATAAAAAATAAAAATAACTGAATTTACCAATTAATAATCGCACACACATATTTTAGTGTGAGAAGGACAAAAACGAGGATGTTCTAGCTCTTTGTGAGCTGAATGTGCTGGTCAAACTCCAGGGCTGCTTTCATGTCCTAGTCCCTCTCTCTCTCTGGCTTTTGGAAAATGGTGATGGTCATGGTCATTTTTCACTATTATCTTTGTATGTTTCGGACACGTGTTTGTTGTGGTCGAGGTCAGGGTGAACGCCTGTTGTGTTTGTAAACACGTCGCCATCTTTACCAGCAGTCACTCATGTGCCCATCCGCTGCCGCACTGTGGAAAAACATCATTCAAATAATCATGACGATGGCCTGCTGCTTTGAAGTCGCCAGTTGGAGGCTGATGAGTTCCAGCGAACACATTTCCATACCACTTTCATCTCTCCACCAGTCAAATTGAATTTTTAGAACAGCAAAGATTTCGCAAAAGATGGTTTCCGTGTGATGGCGGTGGGGGCGGAGGGGGATGCATTCAGCGAGGCGGTTGATAAAATGTCCACCACCACGAGGACTTAATTGATTCCATTATCATATGAACAGCGCCAAAACAAAGAATCCAGTTAGATTTTGGGTGACATTTCCACATTTTCAGCAAAGAGCTCGCGTTTAGCTGCAGTACGATTTATGCTGTCAGTCTGCCACAATCGCTCAGCCATTACAGGTAGTAAGGCTGTGTGCTTCCACAAAGAAAGATGTCGCTTTGTGTACACCGGGAATCGGCTTTTATTATCTGATAAATAGAAGGATGCTGGAACAAGACACTTATCTGTAGACTGTACACGTCTCTGCTGTAATGCTGTGATGCGTGTCAGAGATAGGCCTTTCTTTTCAGCTAATGGATGTCTAAAGGCTGCTTTATAAGACAAAGTGTTGTGACGGACTACACTGTCCCCTTAATTTGAGTCCTTCATTGGTGATGTTTGAAATTTGTACACGCTGGTAGTGATGTAGATAAAGCCAAGGAGTAAGCAACCTTTTCATGAAATTTCTCTGTTTGGTACAATAAAATATCAGAGAACTATTATGAGGGTGCAGTTCGAAGCACACTGAAGGAAAAAGACCAACACTGCTCTGCTCTGAATGGAGTCGTGCGGCTCTGTTGCCCCCCTGTGGAGGTTTTAACAACATCACATACCCCATCTCACACGGGAACTGTATTACCTCTGTATTACTTCTGATCCTCTGTGTTACTTCTTTCACTTTTTCACATGAATTTTCCACAGTTCTGGTAACGGTTAGATTTTTTCATTTCTGTCTCCAGATATGAAGCGTCCAAAGAGCCCCAACTGGCCGGACGGCAGCCCTCCTCCCAAGAGCCAGGAGGGTCAGGAGGGACAGGAGGAGGAGGAGGAGGAGGAGGAAGAAGATGAAGAGGAAGATGAAGGGGAGAGGAGGGTGACAGCGGCAGGGCACAGGGCCAAACGAGAGCGACGTCAAAACAACAGCAGTGCCACGATGTGCCAGGTGTGCAACATACAGCTGAACTCCAGCGCCCAGGCCCAGATCCACTACAGAGGGAAGACGCACCAGAGGAGGCTGCGCCGCCTGGCCAAGGCCGTCAGCACAGGTGGGAAGGCACCGGTTTTTATCATCTCATGTACTCCTGTTACATGTGCAAGTTACCTGCTGATTTGTTTGTTACTAAATGTATCCTATCAAGGCTGCCTCAGTTTATCTGACTTGTTTGTGAGACTTGATCCCAGAGCTGACTGACTCGAGACACCTCAGGACTAGACTAAATTAGACCTGGGGAGACTGCTTTCCAGTACTGATACCACATAACTTGAAACTTAAATGTTTGACTCGAGCCCTTTTTATAGATGCTCCTGATGCTGTTCGTGTGACTGGCTGGACTTCCCTCTGTACTCTGCCATAGATCCTACACTTACGGAGCTTATGATGCCGTTCGTCACCGGCACTCGAGCTCGGTCGCTGTTGTGATTTCATCCATCGCGCTTTGCTGCTGATGAAGACTGTGCGACGCAGTTGAAAGCTAATTTTTGAGGCTGTAGTTTGCATAATGTTGATTCTGGACATCAACAGTGAGTCGTATTAAGTTGAGTATCGAATAAGAATGTTTTTGAGCTTTGGCAGACAATCACCATTTTTAATTGCCTTTTCAGGCCAAATTAAGACCACTTAAAGAGACAGAAAGAGGCTCATTAGTCCCTATATGAATGGACACAGCACAGGTGTAATTAATAACATTAATGATGGCTCCATTACATTTAAGCCATGCCTGTGAGACATCATGCACTGCCCTGAAACCTAAATTGAGCCGTCATTTACATTGTCAAGTTCACATGTATGCTGTGAGAAATAGTCTGCTGTCTAAAAGGATGTACATGTACATCCTCGCCAACACTGACTGAAAGGCTCATAACTTTATATTTACTTGACAGTACTACAAACTGCCTCAAAATGACCAGAGCTTAATCAGCGACTCTGAACAAAAACAGGAGATTATGAGCTTCTTCAAATTGATATTTACTGCAGGGATGTTGTCATGTCAGTGGCTCTGTTGTTGTCATCTACAGTATTTTTAATCAATTTTTTCATCCATAGAGGGTGTGCTTACAAGTGGTGGGGACCTATGCTGCTTTGTCTTACAGTAAATGTGTTGTTACATGTCACAGTGGAGGTACTGCATCTGGCGCAGGTTTTTGAGCTGCACAGACGGGTGAAATCCAATGAAAAAGTAAAAACATATGGTTTAGAGCCACCTCAACCTGTCAGAAAAGCTGCGTTTCTCCTCAGCACTGACTCTGCAAATAGAGGCTTTCCAAATTAAACTTGTGCTATTTGGTGTACTGGGGGAAACATGGAGAAATACAGCAATAAAAGCTGCAAATTCTCTCTGTCACGATGTTGCAAATGTTCACATCTGCAAACTATGAGGAGGTGTTATACATTCAGGACATATTGACTAAGAGTCCCTCGCCATTTCCAAGCATTTTCTGCACACCTGTTTTGATGAGGGGCCATTAATCACCTTCACTCACAGCCACCTGTGTCACTCTGCCACGCTGACCAGCTTGATCAATCAACACTCCAAAAAAAAGCCTCTAATGAACAACTGGCCAATAAGATGGCATTTTTTAAATGTTGATTTATGGGGCTGTCGCTCTCTCCGTAGCCTTACAACACGTATTTAGCTGCTCCAATCTAACACAGCACATGAAATTAAATTAATACAATATCCATTGTTTAATTTCTTCCTCACTTCAACCTCATTTTGTTATCATCAGAATGTTATTGACTTTTTCTGTGTCGGATAATAGCCTTTGGAGATCATCATTCATACTTAAAAGTGTGAGACTGATCCAGAGCAGAAGAACAGAATTGGTGTGTATGTGTGTGTGTGTGTGTGTGTGTGTGTGTGTGTGTGTGTGTGTGTGCATGGTCACATTTTGGGGGAGCTCTATGTATCTATCTATTATACTTTTGACTTTCCAATGTCAAATAAGAAACTTTTAGCTCCTGACTCGCTGATCAGGCGCTCTGACGTCAGCCGCAGTTACCTTTATGGAAAATTAGGTCAATTGCCAACTTTTTGGTGCAGAAACAGACACTTTTCTGAACGCTACACATGCTCTGAATGTTTTGTATGTCTTGTGGGAACTTGTAAGAACAAACAGGATTGATGTGTCGTTATTTTTATTTGTTTACCAATGGCTATAATTTGTTTTATTATACTAGCTTTTTCCCTTTTCTTTTTTCTTTGTGTAGTGCTTTGTGTGACAGTTGTGCTAATCAGCAGCACACTCAAAAATCAAGAATTTTTAGTTATAGTTTTAAGTATACTTTTATAGTTTTAATATTCTGAAACTTTTCCCTTTAGTCTGTAATGTGGGTCACAGATTACGTCTGTTTGTGGATAGCTGTACCCCACCATATATCTGACTGAATACATTTATTATCTAGGGAATGAAACGAATGTCATACAGCGCTACAACGAACTGAACAAAGCATGTATAGTCTTTTGAATGTGACCTCCAATCTGCCTCCAGTTTGCTGATTTGTCAGATGACATGCTTCCCTTACTGACACATTTCTCAAAGTGACACATTTGACATATTTACACTTAAAAAAATAATTACCACCATTGCAAGCGCTTTGAAAGCTATTTATTTGCGTTTTTTTAGTGTAAATTCATTGCAGGCTTTTCACATCGTGCCACGTGCTGAGATTAGACGTGTTCATCTTCAGCGTCAGCACTGACAGCCGACCTGCTGCGGGCCACGATGTCAGGGCATCCCCTCCATTAATTGATTGTTAAGACGAGACTCACTCGTGGGCAGCTTGTGTCAGTTCCTCAGGGTGAAGAGCCTCTCGTTTACCCACACGGGGCGCCGAGTGGTTTCTCACCTGCTATGTCTGAACTGGTTAAATGCACCCTGCAGCATTTGATCCCTTTTGTTTGGTTTGCCGTGAATACATTACAATATTACAGTCAAATTGCGCAGTGCACCAAAAAACTGAACTAAAAATAGCCGTGAAATTATTTATTTGGAGCAAAAAATATAGAAATGGACCTCAGGCAGAAAAATAGCTTGTAAATTATCCTTTTAAAGAAACAAACTTTTTTCCAGTGTCCTGTACTCCTCACACTGACCTGCAGCTAATGTTGCTTTTCATTATTGATTAATTTAAAATTAATTTCTTATTTCTTCTTGATTTTCTCATAAAGTAGGATGTTGCTTTGTGTTCTTAATCCAAGGCAGAATGTGAAAGTTAAGATAATTCAGTTCACCATCACAAGACAAAGATAAGAAAAGCTTTAGCTCTAGTTACACAACTTTGTTTAGGCTTTGCTTCTTGAAAATATATTTTATTGTTGTTGTTGTTGTTGTTTTTAGTTAAAAAAAAAAACATGCAGACCTAATCACTCACAGTTTATTACATACCTGAGAAAAATGAGAAAAAATTTAATATTCCTGCAGATCCAGAGAATAAATTGTAAAAATGAGTGTTTACTTTTACGTGTAATTTTTAATGGTTGACCTTCCTCCTTCCATTTTTTCAGGCAGAAAGAGGCAGCCAAGTAGAGCTTCAGCTAAATCTTATAGATAAATAAGAAGGACATTCACACAAATCCCAGGTTTTATACAATGTCTCACAAGCTTATTCTCCCAATTGCCCACTGTGCAGTTGAGAGGAGAAAGGGAAGATGGGCCAAGTCAATTAAGGTGACTGTTAGTGTAATTCAGTCTGCAATGAAACCAACCTAATAATACCCGTTCCCTTCCCATAGCTGAACTAGCATTCCCTTTATTTAGCTTCATGAAGTGATTGCTCAAATGAAAAGAGTTCTTAATAGGATGATTCTCACTGGGAACCTTTGAAAAGGGAACAGACCAAAGCACTTTCTTCTTCCTGCACTCTACGCTAAGCTTCTGAACCACTGTGGAGTTGTGTCATTTCAGGCATTAATGGCTTTCAGATTTTCGGCATGATGTCTGTTTGTATCAGGCGTATAGACTGAGTACCATTTTGTTGTATGTGTGGAGGCTCAATCAAAAATAGATATACAGGAGAAGTCTTTTGCTTTACTTAAAGACCTGAAGGGGAGCACAAAGGTCGGTGTGTATCACTGAGTAAATGTATCATCTCAATCATAATCTCTTGTGCTCAGAATCTGTTAATTAAACTAGGAATTAAACTTCTTTGCTGTCATAACATTTTTTCTGTCTCTTTCCGTGGATCCAGTTTGGATTGAGTTAAGAATTGTGTGCTTCTGGAAAGCTTCCTTCTGGAAGATACTAATGTTGTCCAATGTTTTTACCATTAAAGATAAAGTCAGTTAGGTAATATCACTGTACCTTTGTGGAAAAGGTTAGGGTGTATGAAGTAGGAACAAAAGGCTGTACCCCGCAACTTTTAACTGTTTTTCAACCTTTAATCCAAACTTTATACATTTTGCTAACATTTTCAACGCACAGCCTATGCTTGGCTTGAGGTATTTCTATATCGCAGTTATGCTACTCTCAGGATCTGAATGCTTCTTTTACCACTGATCATTTGTTTCTCCTTAAGATGGTGCTTCTCCCCAGCTCGGGGCTGTTTTATGGGGGGTATTTCTGTAAAGCATAAAGTCGAGGATTACATGAAAGACTGTAACATCATTGCCTGCAGCCTGATCTGTTAAGCTAATGCTTTTTTTAGCTAGCTGTACAGTAGGTATACAGTAGGTATACAGTAGGTATAGGGCCATATAACCTCTGGATAAGTGTAGTGGTTTCGTAGTAACCTAATGTGAGACTGTACATGAAATTTCAATCTTATTTGATTTGATGTTTCAAAGTAAAACCTCTCAAAATCCTAAATCAAACCAGAAAAATAATGTCGGTCAGAGAGGTGACCTACAACATTTCCTGCACCATTTATAATAATTATCCTACTGAAAGAGAAATTGAAGCCTTTTTTCTTCCTGGAACAAAGCTTCCCTTCACTAATGGAAAATCTCAGTGTTTTGCTGAAGGATGGATCATTCCTTCTCCTGTACACCAACATACAGCAAATACATGTTATCACAGAAGCAGCCATGAAATAGGTAGCCTGATATCTGCAGGCACATAGGCACAACAGACATGCTGAAATATACTGTGCGAGCTGTGAAATGGGACATTTATCAGCTGGAGTTTTGTGCTGCTTGTCCT
Organism: Scatophagus argus; assembly: GCF_020382885.2. Taxonomy (NCBI): domain Eukaryota; kingdom Metazoa; phylum Chordata; class Actinopteri; family Scatophagidae; genus Scatophagus; species Scatophagus argus. The sequence continues at coordinate 11,841,397 of NC_058513.1, read as the reverse complement.
CATTTCATACCGCAGAGGCTGCTTAGCAAAAAAGCAGCCATTTTTAAGCTGTCTCTTGATCTGTTGTCAATGGTCAGTCTGTAGCGTCTGAAGGTCTGCTGGAATGAGTTTAAGTTTGAGTTGGAGACGCAGAGACAGAATGAAGTGAGCTGTACCCCATAGTTTAGACTCAGATTAGATTAGAAGTAAATGACTCTGTTGGTATTCAAAATGGCAGTGCATTGGGGTTGTGTTTGTGAGAACATGAGTCATTATCCCGCATGTGAAGCAGAGTCACATGGGCTGAGGACTCAGTGAATATATTTGAATACTTGAAAGCCAATGTTAAGAACACTGGATTAATCTGGGTTGTCGTTTTCTGAGATTGCTTGGTTATTTGGTAAGATAATATAAGTGTGCATCAGTATGTTGTTACATTTTCTATATCTGTTTAATAGGTGTAGTTGTTATTAAAACCATACCTAAATATGCAGATGGCTGCAGCACAGCTAAATGTTTTGGGGCATGAATAAGGTTAAGAACAAAGAATCGTTTCCCTCTCTGTTTATGTCTCCCTGTCCTTTCCGTCGGTGATTTCCATCAGGAACATGACATGTCAGCCATACATAAATACATATATACACGTGGATACACATGCTGTATTGTTAAACAGAGGTACGCAGAGCAAATGTTTAGCAGGTCTACGGCTAGATGAGAGCATGCTGTGTGTAGCCGCTCTGCTCGAGGCCGTCTCCTTGCTCCTTTCATTTGAATGCAGCAGCCTGAAATCAAGTGTAAAACTGTCAAGATTTGTCAGTGTTGCGCTTCCACACCGCACTTATTCGAGTGGACAAGGAGCCAGCGAGGAGCACAAAGGGCAGACACAAACAAGCGTGCATGTGTGTGTGTGTTTGTGTGTGTGTGTTCTGTATGACATTTGAGGCCAGGGCAGAATGTGAGAATGATTGTGTTTATTTGAGGTGATTATAGTGACTGTGGAATGAATAACAATGTGCTGCCCTGCCCTCCTCAGTGATACTTTCCCTCTTCAAATATTCAGCTAAATTCTTCTGGAATGAGTCCAGTTTTCAGATGCTCTGAAAGTCCTCCTCTCCTGCTGTTCAACAACTGAATCTTAAAGTTAACATGTAAGGAGGGAAACATGTCCAAGATGAAAATTACCTGTAATTAAAAACTAGTTAAGTAAAATTTGTAATACCAAACTTCAGGAATACTTCAGAAATACTACTACTTAAAATATAGAACATATATTATTGTTATTGGTGCATTAACATATAAGGAGAAAGGCATTTTTTACATACTAAACCAAAAAGTTTAATCTCTACAACAACATGCAGCAGACAGACATCCCAGGCACACTTGAATAAGGGATGTTGTGATTCTTGATCAGCATCTTAACCCTCATGGATCATGAGGAACTTGTGCACATTTAATCTTAAATTGCAAAGTAACTACTAACTAGTTAGAGTCAAACTGAATTTTGTTGTGTTAAAGTACAATGTTTCTCTTTGAACGGTATTGGAGTAAGTACAATGTAGGATAAAGAAATATGCTTAGTCATGTTCCAACGCTGAATACTGGATAATGAAAGGACTCTCCAAAAACACATTTTGATGTCCCCTGAAGTGGAGTTGTTGTCTCCTCAGACTCTTCAGCCATATGTCTTATTTTCTTTCTTCTTTTCACAACATTGCTACTGTCCAAGTATAAACCGTGTCACCATGCATCAGATCCCATTGGTAATGCTCTGGTTAATACATTGCAGCTCAAAGATAGATTTTAACATCATGCCAAAATCCTGCCATAAAGTGTGTCAATAGAGTAATCATTGAAAGATTAGAGCGAGCAAGCTATTAAGTACCACCTGCTCATTAAAATAAACATTCTGTCAGAGCCTCACGCTGCTGTTTGCTCAAATGGCTTAAATTAGCATTGAGTAGGGAAAGATCTGCACTATTAATCTGCTAAGCCTCCATGATTTAGACTTCTGTAACATGCTACAGAGTGTTAACCCTCGGCTGTGCCTCTTCTGAAAATTAATTTTAAAAAATAAACTTAAAAACAGATCCAAATTAATTATGCCTTTGCATCAGAAATACAGTATGTTCACATGGCTCGACATGTTTCCTTCCTCATACTTAACTTCTGCACTTCACAAACTGCTATTAATGCCGTCATAAATGTCGCGTGTAGACCAGTGTTGTTAACAGAAATGTCTTCAAGGACTATGGACTGAACATGAGTCAACAAATGGAACATCACAGGAAGAAAACTAAAAATAAAATGCACCTTTTAAACCTTGAATGGTGCCTGTAAGACGCCATTTAAAAATTGCTCAGGCTTACTTGGGCTGCACGCTAAATTACTGCTGTTAAATTATGATAGCGATTATATTAGTAATACTGAGGTGGTGGTGAGAAAAATAATGACTTTGTGCTGCATGAGTGACTCGGGTATTTTGATTGAAACCTCTGCACAGTCAACCTATTGGAAATGTAAACAGGAGTATAGAAACAATTGATTCAAATTAAAACAGGACTTTGCAGTCGATCATCGCAAGCACTGGACCGCAATGTGAACCCCAGCTGTATCTGTTATGCTGATGATATATTAAGCGTGTCATGTGGATCGAAAGCTTTTAAATGTTTCTGCGTGGCACAGCCGTATGTACCTTAAACACAACTGTAAGCAGAACAGAAACTGATTGATAAATGTTGTCTATTGTTGTCAAGTAATGCCAGGAAGGAAATTACATTTGAGTGCCCTTAAGGGAGCATGCAGGTGTGAACCCTGAATAGAAAATGGTGCTGGGAAGAAGAAGTAGAAGAAGAAGGGAGGTGGGATGTTCATGTTGTTAATAGCCAGTCTTCTGCCAGCCCCCCCCTTACATACTCACACAGAGAAGAATACACACTCTTGCTCTTCAGACTCTCGCCATCGCACACTCTCAGCCTCTTTTCCTTTTCAGTCCGCTTCACCCCTTTTCTCTCCTACGCCTCAAAAAGGGCAAGCGCGATCAGCAGAGCATGAAGCTTTTTTAATTGAAGCACATACAGTATGTGCCGTTCTTAAGCTGCGGCAGTTTGGATCGCATCCAAGATGTGTCATTGACCGGGAAAGGGCTGCCATTTCACCTCAGTTTAGAGAATCAAAGTGGCGGAAAGAGAGACACAGTAGGGAGAAGGTTATATGCGAGGAGGCACTTTGTCGGTTTTCGTTCAACTTCTCTGATGGGAGATAAACTGGCGAGAGAAGCTTAAGTCAAACGTAGAAGAGAGCGGCAAGCAGAGGAATCACAAAACACGTGGAGATGCTGTTTGGTAAGACTGTTATCTCTTACAGTACGTGTGTGTGTGTCAGAATCAGCTATTTATGGGAATATGGGGAAATTATATGTCATGAGATGTGGTGTTTTTTGTGGTTCCATCTTTCCTAAAAGCATGTGAGTCCTCTCCTTTCCAATTTGTGCTTTTACAACAATGACTTTACATCGTTGCTCAAGGGCAGGCTCAGTCTCCTGCCTGCCATCTGCCCCCTTTCAGTTCCTCTGCATCCAAAATGAGTCCCCAGCCTGTTTGTTTTTCTAATTGACCCCTTTTGATGAAGCCAAGTGTGGAGTCCAGACCAATACAAAACTGTCGCTCCCAAATGTGTCAAGTCATTTTAAAGCCACACAAGAACAGCGCTGATATCACTGTGCAGATTGCTGGCAATTATGTCTTTGCCTCCCGAGGGAAATATGCCCAGATTAGCTCATATAATTGGAGCCTGTTAAAGATAAAGGCAGTGTGGGGATTTTTTTTTAGTCATTTGTGTTTGTTTTTTCAGCTAATAGAACAAGATTTTGCTTGCATTTAAGTTTTGATTTTACTTTTAGAAACACTTTAGTTTTTCATTTTACTGGCTCATGGTCATTATATAGTTATATAGTTTTGTTGTGCTATACAGTTTCCTGTCTGAAGTTCTGAGTTTGACCTCTATATAAATGGTTTAATATGCATATGTGTAGACCTGATACGATAAGTGTTGCTTAAATGTGACATTTTTTAAATGTTTTCAGTTTTAAATCACTCTAAATCGATCATCTTTGGGTTTCGGATCACTAATTAGACAAAAAAGGAACTTAAATATGTTACTCCAGCTTCTGGGAAGTTGTAATGGGCAGTTTTCACTATTTTGATTAATTGAGAAAATAATCAGCAGATTAACTGGTAATGTCAATAATTGTCAGCTGCAGCTCTAGATGTATGTTTATATTTTTAATTTTGGATGAAAACTGAGGCGGATTATTGAGGATGATGAAAAAAATGCAATTTCTCATCTCAGTCGTGTTAGCTTTGAATTATGTGTATGCATGTGCATTTTGTGATACTTCAATAGCTTGTGCACACATACACACTGTGCTGTCTGTGTGTGTGTGTGTGTGTGTGTGTGTGGACTGAAATACTCACATGTTTCTATGTGGCAGCTCTGGATGCTTTCTTCTTTAAATGGCAGATTAGAGAGATCAAAGGGAAACAGTTGGAGAGGAGATAACTGTAGAGTATTGCCTGGTGGCCATGCTGCAGCTGTCCCCACCCCTCCACCCCTCGTCAAGAGCTCCGTTTTGAAGCTGCGCTGACAGCCTATGTATATAAATCTCATTCTCTGTTCTCAGGATGACACGCAGCGGATGCAATGATGTGTAAAAATCCTGGATGAAGAACACTTTTGTCATGTCTTTCGCTACATCTTTTGTTTCAGAGCAGCAGACGAGAAATTGCTTGTCGCACAGCAGAAACTGGGGGAGTTACAGTGGCAGTGTTGGTATTCTTGCTCAATACATTGGCTAAAACCTTTATAACACAACCCATCAGGAGCACTGTGGTGTAATAACGCACAATGAGAGCTCTGTGTTACACCTCCTGACGTCAATGATGCAAATGACAGTCACTTACAGTACGACATGCTCACTGGGTTTAGTCATTGTTCAGACGGCCACACCATAATTGCATCTGAAATGGAAATTAAGTGCATCCAGTGGTGATGCCTAAAATGTGATCGACACATGGTTGGTTCAAGTCTGACTGCAAGAACTTGGTAAAAATATTTACAAAGGTCCCCCAGTCAAGCTCTTTTCAAAAACATTAGATTAAAATTACAAATTGCTCTGCAATGCAACAGGAAACATGGAACGGAGAACTGATATGATAATGCTAACCTGGTTAAAAAAAAAAAATAATTTTCTTGTGAGCTTTTGGTAGAAGTTGGTAAAACAGTTTCAATAAAAAAAAAAAATAGACACCATAAAATCAGTAGTTGAGTTATGTCCCCAATTTTTCTACAAATCCAGAGCCATGTTAGTTACAAAATTTTAACTAAAAAGCAAAACCGTTAAAATAAAGAAACTAGTGGGCAATTTTACATGAAGTATACGTAATAACTTGTGACAAAGTAAATCAGCAATTAGAGCAAAATTGGAGATGATGCAATACAGTGGAAAGAATTATACGTTTCTCCACGACTACAGATATTTTGCTCTTTACTTTTACTCTGAGTCATTTATTAGGCACCCATTAACATTAGAGTAAAGAAAATCGAGTGTGGTAGTATGACCCCTCATATTAGCTACGATCATATCTGTGTTCTGTGGGGGTGGAGAGAGATGCAGAAGTTTTTTCAAAATGTTCCAAGAGACAGAAGTTCATAAGTCGGTTTAGATGGGACCATTAATTTTCCTGTTGGGGATCGAATTCGCTATCCAGCAGTGTTAATGACTCATTATTCTAATTGTAGGGTAATACATATGGCACAGTATGGTTTTTATTGCAATACTGATACTGCAGATCATCTTTGAGAACAAATTTAATTAGACTACTGTGCTTTGACTCAGTTCCTTGGTGTCGGTGAGATCTTTTTATTTGTGCCACAGCAGTATCTGGAGCGCTCATTGTCAGAGTGGTGCCAAGCTTTCAAAGTGGCTATGAAAGCATAGGACCCTGTTTTCTTGGGGGCTCAGCACTGACCATTTGCCAGATTTGCTTAGGTATTTCTGATGCTCAGCTGAGCTCACAGTGCACAGGTGAGAAGAACGGCGCAAACAGGTGGGAGTTTCTTTCAAATGAGACAGAGAATGTGTCTTACACTTTTTCACTTATGTGATTATATAAAAATAATTAATAAAATTAATAAAAACTAACAACAAACAAATTACATGCAGCAAAGGCACAGAAATAACAATAATTTTTACACTGAATCGATGTTTAATGCCGGAAAAGCAGGACCACCATTAAATCAGCTGATACTACATTACAAGCTTCCTCTTGAGTGCATTGAATCCTTGCATCAATATGAAGGCAGCAGGGCAGATATGTTAATAAATCTGCAGCCTCTGATTGGACAGCCAGTTATGCATGGTCGTCCACTGTGTTTGCCTCGATTAAATTACATTCAGATGACCCCAGGCTGCTGTAAAATAACACCATGCAAACCTCTACACACATCAAAGGGGTCTGTTATAACTTGTTATTCTCCCTTGTAGAGAATACCACAGAGGTCCATGTTTATTCTCGAAATGCATAACGAAGCAATTTATGATATGATTCAACCCATCACAAAGTGAAATACAGTAGAATTATGACCAAAAAAGCGTTAGATATACGAAATTGCTTCTCTGCTATTTCTTACCTCGTCATCCAGAAAACAACATGGTTTCCTGGAGATGCCGATTAGTCATTCGTTGAGCTATTGTCATAATGTTTTACTATGATTAGCATGGGTATCTCAGAGCTGTGAGACTGGCTGAGAGCTTGTTTATGAATCACCACACCCTCAGGTCTGTGGTCACCTTCAGCCAGCCCTTTTGTACTTGTGCGTTGTTGCATACGCATGAACCAAAATAGCAGGTGCGTTTGGAGATGCCCACACAGTCTGTGCACTCAACACCAAGACTGCTTTGTGTTTGTCATGGTGTCTGCACAATTAAAACAGAGGCCAGAATCTCATATTTCTGTTTTCAAACAAGAATTGTATGAACACAGATTCCCTATGCAACAAAAACAATTTTTTTGCATGTCCATGTCAAACACAGTCCTCTATTTTAAATCTACAAATGGCATTTTTATAAGTAAGGGTTAAATTTGGAGTCTAAGGTTAACGAGAGAAATAATTGCTAACAAAATCTTTGCATGAATTGTCAAACAACCCTTAGAGTTGGAGGCAAATGTGTACTCTCATCCGCCACCCAACCTCAACACATTTGCTTTGACTTGACATAAATCTAACATCTCATTCGCAGCATCCTGTAGCAGTAGGGGAACATGTCTTGTACTAGTACCTGAAGCACAGACACTGAATTTGCATTTGAACACATCATGCTCATTTCACTTTTTTTTTTTTTTTAATCGTCAGCTAACTATTTTGATACAGTATGCATATGATCCAAGATTTGTGTGCGTTATTCCAAATGTTAGGCTATTGCTGTAGAGGCTCACATTTAAACATGCCCTCCTTTATCTCAGCCCAGCTAACAGAGACTGACAGCCCCAATCAGTCATTTCAGGGCGTTGACAGTGTGAGTTTGATTAGCCTGACAAGTAATGACTGCAGGAGTTCTCACACACACACACCCACACACACAAACACTTTTTACCTCTCCTGGTTGATGGTAATAAGCAGTACAGGCAATGCACATAAAGTCAATGAAGAGTATGAAGTAACCTTTGTTTTGCACTGTGCACACTGTGTGCGATTTCTGTGGGGTTGAGTTGGTAATGTTAACATTTATGATTTATCTATACAAAAAAGACTTTAAACTGAGTTTATCTTGATAAATGTGTTTCATTTTCTGATTTGCATCTGTTCAGTCAGTGCGATGTGGTGTATGAATATGTTTGAATGATCCTGTGTGTGAGCAATAAGCATTTTGAAAGCAGCACAGTTGAATTTGCAAAATAATTATTTTAAAATATTTTTTGCTGTGCTTTTTTGTACACATAGAGGCTTAGAGTGACTCACATCCCGCATTAAAATGAGAGCAAAAACTTTTCCAAATGTACCCTGGGAATGGAGCTGCATGCCAACTACATTAAGTCATCTTAATGATTTAGACACATGCCATGGATTTCTATTACATTCTGAATTTGCCAAGAGCTCATGCAGCCTCAGGATATCTGGCAACCGGGGATCTGCTACAGCTTGGCATCAGATCGTCATCACCAGGACTGTGAGAGGGTCTTCTGAGGGGGTTTGTGGAGGCCATGTAGGACTGTCTGTTGGCCACATGGTGAAGGCACCGAAGGGTTCTTTCTGACTGTTATTTTGGCAATTAAGAAACCCATCGTTTTAAAGCACATTTAGTCTATAAGGGGTTCATCTAAGGGCTGGGTGAAATTTGACAACACACAATACACAAGAACAGTATAATAGAGATGTAGATTTCTGTTTTATGATTCTGGGTGAGAATTAGGGGCAGGGCAAATTGATTAAAACATTTTTTTAATCAAATTTGACTCAAACCCTTCTTAGTTAGCAGGATTGTAACCTCTGTTACTCCTGACAACAAGTCCATCCTTCCAGGGGTCAGTCATACGGCTCTTGATGCTCCTTAATTGAGTTCCATTAAGTGTAAAAACGTTCAAAATACTGGCATCTTATACATAGCTGTGGATGCAAATGCAGTAGCAGTAGAAGAGAGATGATTGTGTACTGTCCTCAACCTAACCTAAAGATTTAACGCTAAGTTAGCTAGACTGATGCTAGATGCACCAACTGTGTATGTGGTATTTTATTACTGAACATGGAGGCTTATCACTCCACGATCCTGAGTCATATCTGTGATTTTTATATGTTCTCTGTCCTGTCCTCTCTGGTTTATGTGAGGGAAAATGAAGCTGCTGAACTGTATCATTTCAGGCTTTTGAAAATGCTTTAATAGAAATACACGAGAGAGAGAGAGTGTGTGTGTCATGAAATTTGTTATGGATATTCACTGTTCCCAACTGAGTGATATCCTGACCTTTTGTTTAGCACCACAGTTTGATCAACATTTTCGATTTTGCTGCAAAAAAAGGCCATATTTTCATTTTTCAAATTTGCTGTTGTTATGTGCAGAGGACTAATGTTTTGATGATGCTTTTGCACATCATCATCATTCGGTTACCATGAGATTTACTGAGCACATTCAAGTTCCTGAAAGAACATTGTGAGAAGTGAATCTGTATGATTTTCATCCTGCTAAAGAGTCTGACTGTATCACATCTGTGTTTGGTTTTCATTTGCACTTATCTGTCTGAGCCCTCCTGGGAGTTCTGTGATGTGAGGAAAGGATATCCAGTTTAACAACAAAACTAAACAGTCACCCTAAATGGGATCTAGCACTCTGGCAAAGCGACAATTTGTTCTGTTGAAGCAGTTTATTTCTGTGCCACCACCTTTGGGGGATGGACTCTGGAGGAAGCTGGCACTGATACACCTTGCATGTCCTTCAAACAGGAGTTGTTAGCCTGTAGCTCAGCCTCTGTCTGAACCCCACTGTCTGCATTAACTTTGAGGAAAAGTGCAACTCCCTGCTCCTTGGATGTGGAGTATTTCTAAGTTTTGACATGCATGAAGCTGGCTTTGCAGGATTTCTATACCTCCCACTGGCTGCTGTTCATGACCGACTGACTGAGGACATTTTCTGTTGTTACTCTCTTTTTGGAGTGATGATAAATGACAAACTCTTAGATGGTTCAAATGGACCACGGGCTTGAATTTAAGATACACACATGATCGCACACACGCACACTGAGACACGCACAAACAGGCACACACACCTACACACTATACATTCTGTCAGCAAAATGTATTCACATTTTGGTATTTTCTGAAATGCTGACTTGAATGAAAATATTGTGCATGCAAATCTGGCGACGTGCCTCGAAAATCAACCAGAAAATGCAAACCTGCTGATATATGCAGCTGCCAAGAGACATGACATTGCCTAAAAATGTTGACTGCTAATTCAAGTGCTCTCTATTAAGATTTAAGCATAACACTGTCGGGATGTGTTCATGATTAGTTTAGCTCGTGCAACCCTTTTGCCTTTTCCTTAAAAAAAAGGAGCATTTTAACCAACTGGACATATTTAAAGGATCAAAATTTTACCTGCTAGCATTTTATGGAGTGACATACCTCAAGTGTCAATAGGAAAAGGGGTTTCATAGGTCACTGGATGTCAGCCTCTGAAATACAGGAAGTTGGTTATTTAAAAAAAAATGCACTTCAAGGGTATATGATATCATCCTGAAAGGCTGATGCTAAAGCTAACTAGATAATTTGTCTTAACATGACCCTGTTTGGCTCCCAGTCATAACATTTTATATCTAAAAGGTCAAAGGTCAGGTTCACTGTATCGGCATAATTTTCTGCAAAAACGCTTTTCTCTTTCCTTTTCAATCCTCCACCTTTTAGAGTTTGTAGTTTCTTTGCAGCAGCATCCATATTTGAAGCATTGTTGTCCATCACAAGCTCATTGGTTTCGCTGATACAGAGCTTCAGGTGATTGATGTTGCATGTTCTTTCATGTGATGAAGCTCTCTATCAGTCTGGACAGACAGGGATGTAAACTGCAACTTCGCTGTTGAAGAAGCGGTAACTCTAGTTAAATGCTGAATATCTCTCTTACTATAGCTCCACCATGTGCTTGAAGCTTGACAGGACTGCCATGCCTGGTTACAGTACCTTGTTATTCTCAATTTCAAATACCAGGTTTGGCAAACTTTCCTGTCCTCCAACAAGCAGAAGAAACTAAAGAGGTCCCTAGAACATGCTTTTTCTGACCTTGGTAATACATTTGCTGATGTTAACTTGTCTTCTTAAATGCACCCTTGATAAACATGATGCATCAGTAGGCAGAGATCCTGTGATTCTCATCTCTAAAGCTGCTAATGGAAGATCCTTCAAACTCATTCTACCAGGCACGCAGCCAGAAAGCAGCATCGAGACCGAAAGCTGCTAATTACTAAGTTCATGGGGCGGATAAAGCCGCAACAGACTTTAAATATCAATAAGTATGTGCTGCACATCTGCTGACTGCCTTTTAACAGGTCTGATTGGACTCAACCTTATCTCAATTCAAGCAGATGGTGGCAGTTTATTTTAAGTGTGCTTGATACAGACGTGCAGAACGCTATGGAAGGGCAGAGGGCTGGTAAAGGAAACAAAACACAACACAGCAAATACTGCTCTATCTGTGCTGCGCTGATAGTGCATTCGTGCTCATTTCCCAGCAGATCAACGTTATCTCTTAGTGTTTGTTTGTCCTGTATGACTGCGGTGCAAAACCGTCTCGGGATTCAAATATGTTACCAGCCGAGCACATCGTATGCACTGAATTAGATTTTTGTGTTTACCTGTTTTCACAAGACAAAGTCTTCGAGACATAAACAAGATACAGAAATGGAAGAGCTTACTGAGAGTGACTCAAACGATGCTTGACCCGAACAAAGCAAGAATATTACTTTCTTTATGTGCCAGACACTGCAGTTAATACATTGAGTTTGATGGCAGTATTAACATTAGACTAAATATGGTGCTTTGTTTTGATGTTCTTTTTATATTTGGGAGCTGATCTGCTCTTTTTATGCCAGTATTTTGGATGAAACGGCTATGTTAACGTTATGAATTATGACTCTCGATGGTTTTTAGTTTAATTAAAGGCTGGTGTAGCTTGAGTCCTTTGCAGGGTATTCTGTAATTTTTATTTTTCTTTGACCAGAGGACGCGAGTCCCGGGTTTCACCTTGAACAAATTCAATACAAGTTTTTGAACCCTGGGGTGAAAATAGGCCCACGGTGCTCCAGTTGGAAGTAGGACAGATTACTGCAGGGAGCCTGATCTGGGCTGGATGGTTCCCTGCAGGTAGAAATTCTCATGAAGCCGCTGGCTCTGCCAGCTGCGGCTGTGTGAGTTTAAATAGACAGTGACAGCCAGGGGGAGAATTTGTCTGTTGGCCGCCAGTCGTGGCCTAAATGTACTTTGTCACAATAAAGATGATTTATTTAAGGACCACACAGTGCAAGACGGGGGCAGCATTTTAAGCCATCATGGAAATTAGGCCTTCACTGTCCACCGTTTTGTTTCCAGTGAGGGAACTAAGCAGAGCTGTCAATGGTAGTTTTAATGGATGCTAATTCATCCTCCAGAGCTCATCATAAATGCCTAGGTCTCTGCCTGTTGTGTAAGCAATGAATGGCATCATTATTACTGCAAAAGCGCAGTGCACTAACCACTTCTGTTTTATGACTCAGAAAGCTGTGCGCTTCATACTATTATGGGGGTGAAAACATACCATTCGGTTTTCATTATTTGACGATGTATTTTGCAGGCTTAGAAACAGCAAAACACTGACAGAAGAGGCAGCACTTTTTTAGCATTTCAGCTGCACATTCCCCAGTGCTAAATCCTGCCTATTCAATGAAACCTTTTGTTATGACTTATTGCTATTCTACAAATAGAGAGATTACTGTTAGTCAAACATAGAGTGTGTGGGATTTTCTGATCTGCACCTTGAGAATAGTGAATGCCATGGAAAAACAGCTCAGTCTGTAATTTATTAAATATTCATATTCTGACATGGTGGGAGTTCTGTTGATTTACTATTGTTTGATGCTCTGATTGTAAAGTACTCACACTACATATATTATCAGCAGTAGTAACCCAATATTGCAAGTGCTGAAAATGTGTTTTTGGATGGTTATATGTAAGGTGATAAGGTGTTAATATAACACTGTGGGCCAGATTTAGATTTATGATGTGTAGATGCCCTGACAACACCAGATGTGTGGTTTCCAAAATGGAGGATAATACAACAGTTTTGAATCAGTTTAAAATCAGCAGAGGTAAGCAAGAACACTGAAGTATATCATGAGATAGGACCCCCCCCCCCAAAAAAAAAATAAATAAATAAATAAAAAAAATCCATTGTAACTGTGGCTTTTTCTGAAATGAAAATTTTTGAGTTTTGTTAAATAACCTATTCAGCCATATCACAGCGATCTGTTGAGTGTAGGTTCTCTATTTTTGCTCACAAGATAATTTTAAAAACATAGCAGATCAGGTGAAGAATGCATTACATTCAATGTTTGATTATGTTAATTATTAGTTAATTTGTTTTTATTTTTAAAATAATTTTTTAAATCTTTAGATATGTGATGCTTTCTCAGCTGTTTATTTTACTACTAGAACTACTAGCTGTCTGGCCCTCTGCATATTTTGTAAATATCAAGTAAACTGAAGAAGTGTTCCTTTATGGGTTTAGCAAATTTTATTTCCTGTTAAGTTAAATAAACCTCTTAAAAACACATTAATTCTCTTAAAACATGATTGTCACAAACCAGAACTATTCTATTCTTGGTGCATAAAAGTTGACAATTTGGAGATCTATGATTGGCTACAATAGGCTGTTGTTTAATTTGGAGGGAAAAATATTTATCAGTATTCTATATATTCAAATACATGCTGATGATAATAGTATAGCAAAAGATTTGTAGTGCTTTTCCTATTACATTCAGTGAAATGTGTAAATAACTCAGTTGTTAATGTCGCAAAGCATCAAGAATAAACAGAGGAAGCTCATCGGGGATGTCAGTAGGTGTCAGAAATGAGAGCTTCCCTCCACACTGCCGCCATGTTGGTTCAGACTGAAGACAGAGGATCTGGCTCAGACAGATGATCCCATGAAATGCATTCACCATGAAAGGAGCCATAGCTCCCTTTCCTCTGATGCTTTTGCTGTGATTCGTCGCTACGAAAGCCTCTTTTCCCCCCATTTCCCTCCCCCCACCCTTCATGAAAAGATGCCATTTCCTTTCCTCTGAGATTGCCGTGATGTTGAATCACCCAGAGACTAATCCTGGAAATAATAGAGAATTAAGCTTTTCCTCCAGTTTTTTTTTTCCAGGTGCTATAATTTTTCCAGCTCATAATCTTTCATCCCTTCTCAATACAGGAAGGTTGGCTGCTGTGACCTAAACTCCCAGCCTCCATGAAGAAGCTGTCTTATCTGCATAGAAGAAGAAAGTGAATGCAGATTAGTGAGCAGGAATTGGCTCGTTTGCTAAAGGTGCAATCGCTTTTGTAGCAGCATGAGGAAAATCATAAGTGACACGAGCGCAAATCTCCACTCAGTTGTCTGTTTGATCAACCCCCGGTTAAGGGCAAAGGTTTAATGGATTAAACTGTGTTTGTCTGCCATAACCTGCAATCATTAGCATGTCCAGCTTACTAGCTTACCTACTGTAGCAACTGTGCATCACCAAGGTAATGATATGCTCCAGGGGGCATATCATAGCATCATTACATTCTGGGGTTACAGGTTATGTTAAATGAACCCCCGTAACTGTCAAATCGACACTAAACAATGCTAGTTTCTATGCTCTGTGTATTGTCATTCTTGCAAACACACAAAATATGTTTACTTATCCAGCGCTGTGTTTCTCACAGACGCCAGGTACAACTTCAAGCCGAGGAATTATTCAGGTAGCTCCAACCAACAAACTAAATTCAAATTAATGTCCATTTGTAGGATCCACCGCCCTCCCCCCACCAAAAAAAAAAAAAAATAAATAAGATAAAATAAAGTCCAGCTGGCGCTAATTTAAAAAAGGACACAAATCAACATTGATATATTCCAGAATTTCCACTGTGTAACTTGCTTAAGTAAAACTGAATAAATTACAAAATGAGGCAGTTTTAGAAAGCTGTTTAGAAGAGCTGTGCTTTAAAAAGCAGTGCCACCATAATTATAGTTAGACATACATGAAAACAGCAGGTGCATGCATGTTAAATTAGCAAAAATGTGTAAAATAAGGGTGTGGCTAACAGTCAGATGTGTGGCATTTGATGTGTGAGGTTATTTTTATGTTAAATTTATAAGTAAATCCCTCTACTTATCCTCTTTATTTTAGGTTATGGGTACAGTAATTGAGTCCATGAGTTCATGAAGGCCGACTGACTATTTATAAAATACTAATCAAGGCCTGCTGGTTAACACATTGCCAGCATGATTCAATGAAACCACAGCTTTAGTCCATCTCAAAGCTTTTGTGACACTTTCTGGACACAAATGAGACGGGTAACTTGAAAGTCCCATGAGAAGCCTGTTCCTCTTTGTCGCCTGATGTTGTACAAAGTCTCACCGATGGTGGCAGTTCCTAGTTTGTTCAGAGCAAAATGCAGTTAATTAAACGTCTCGCTCTGCTGTGTTATGTGAATAATATGCATAGGAGATTAATGAGATCAATTTCAGATTTGTGTAAGAGAAGGAATCAAATGTCCCCAGAAGTCATACTGACAGGCAGATTAGGCACATCAGCCTCGTGGAGAGAAAAAAAAAATCTGTCAGCTTGTGGTTGTGTCTCTCTCTCATTTCTAGCTATTATGTCACTCGCTCTCGATTCAGTGTAACTCAATCCAGTGCACTTTATTGGCATCAGTGGTACATGAACAGTCCTGGTGGAGCGTTTAAATGAAAGTGGAATTCATCAAAAAACAAAATCAAATCAGTAAACACACGTGTCTATGTGTTATTGTGTATGTGTGCTTTTCCAGGGAGATCTGTATTGCATATTACACATGCAGGATCAAATAAACAGTAATAAACAGCTGAGCCTCTCCTCACTATACGCTGGCATGTCTGTAAATCACTGAATAAACAGAATAAACAGTACGAAAACAAGAGGTAATGTAATATATATTTGATGAAGCATAAGTTACATTGTGATGCAGTGGAGTTAATCCCTCACTGGCGTGCTGGGGTTATGTGGTGGGTTAATCTGTTGACCAGGTGAGGGGATGAAGTCTTTAGTGGAAACCCAGTATGATGGATCCGCAACCCTGGGCTGGCAATGTGGCTCTGGGGAGGGCAACATGGTTTACCACTTTGGTCCAGGCTGAAATATCTTAACAAATGTTAGAGGGATTGGCATAGAAATTTGTACATTTAACATTCATGTCCCCCACAGGATGAACTTCACTAACTTTGGCTCCTTAACTTTCTATCTACCACCATCCTTAGGTGAACATTTTGATTCGTCCAATACTTTGATTTATGACCAAATATCTGCAAAATTACATTCCCATCAGCCACATCTGTGCTAAACTAAGATAGTGACATGGTAAACATTTCACCTGCTAAATGTAATAGGACAAAAACAGCTTGTTAGCATTGTATTATATTAGCATGCCGATTTTAGCATTTAGCTCAATGCACTGTGGTGCCTCAATGCAGCTTCCCAGTGCTGCTAGCATGGCTGTAGTGTTGTTTGATATTCCAAAGTACATAATCATGTTTAACTACCGCGTAAAGCATTAATTTGGACTACTTTGAATCTGCTTTATCAAAAATTGTGGCAGGCATTTATCTTTTGCCATATTCATTGCCAGAAAAAACGTGCCCTGAGGTATTTGTGGCTGCAGGTGGTGATTTAAAGGAAATATGCTGTCGTGTGTTACATCCACTGCTGCCACTCAGTCAGTTGTTGCCTAAAGCAAACATGGGGTCATCTGCAACTCAACTCAACATCTTTGATCTCTCTAACTTCTTTTGATGTGACTTCTAAAATCATGGGCCTTTAGGCTATGACGTATTCCCTCCTCAGTGCTGTTCACATAATTTCTTTGAGCTTGTTTTAAATGTGTAAAAGTCTCTTTCCTTCCCCTTCCTCTGCTGTATCTCTCTGCTCTTCTCAAGTTTTAAGAGCCATTTTTGAATATGATAAGATTGGTCTAAAACATGCTAATGCTCAAGGACTTTCAAATGTGGCTCATCCCCAGAGATAAAACCTGAAATACAAATGTTGAAGAAGCAGAAAATTGGCGAAATTGCTGTATTTTTCAGTTCATTGAAATAACATCATTAGACTCCAGCTTTTAGACTGACTGCATTCACTCTGTAGTATTCAGAGAAAATATACAGGTGCACCTGAACAATGCATTTTATGATAATCTGTGTTTTGGTGGTGTAGTAAAAACATGTTCATTTCAGTTATTATCTTATCCCAAAGGAGACTAATTCTTCAGTATGGGTAAACATGTACAGTTTCTCACATATCATCCCTAAATCCAAAGTTGGTGAGTCATCTCTCTTCATCCCTCAGTTGTCATTTGGTATGTTAATACTTCTGGACTCAGCAGTCAATTTCACTCAGTTTTTCAGTGCAGAAGATTTGTCCTACCAGCCAGTGTTCCACTCAACCATCTCATCAAACTCCTCTTGACATTTTCCATCCAGCTAAGCTCAAATGTCCCCTCCACCCTCATTAAGTGTAAATACTGAATTCATACCAAGTCAAGTCAAGTCTTTCAAATGGATGGAAATCTGTTGTTAATGTATTTCATAAGAGAAATGATGAGGCTGTTTGTGACATTCTTTTTGATCTCAAGTTATTTAGATCAGAAATGTGTTTGGGATAAAATTAATGAGGAGTTTCAGCTCAAAGTTAATTTGGTAGCGATAACTGTGGTCCAAGGCATTATGTTATCAGGTTGTCCATCATTCTCGTGATATCTCAAGAGCCTCGACAGAATGTCTTCAAATTGGCACGAGCATCAATTTGAACTCAAAGATGAAACTGATTAGATTGAGGCGGTCAAAGCTCAAAGGTCACTGTGAATCAAGAATTCATACACTGATTATGAAAAAAAATGTACACAAATTTGTAATGGGACAAGATGATGAATTGATGACATTTTATCCAAAAGGTCAAAGGTCAGCTTTACTTTGACCGTGATCTTTTCTGTCCATTATTCCACAAAATAACTCAGGAGCAGAGGGAGAGATTGCGACCATATTTCACATTTGATCAGATACTTAATTGATACTTAGATACTTACATTTATTCTAACTTGTATTCTGTTGTTTACACATGACCTTTTAATTATACAAACCTCGGGACCTTTCATCATACGTGCCTTGCAAACATGCTTATGTAAGACGCTGTGCATTTTAATGTGAGCACACTGAGGTTTACTTTGGGTCTTGACAAAGGTCAGTGCAATGGTGCTCTTTAATACATGAAAGCTTTCGGGTGAAACAAAATTAAACGGGTGAAATGAGCGGTCACGTGAAAGGAAATTTCAGAGGAAAATGTGATGATGAAATTGTTGGGGGATTCAACAAAACAAACAGATGAACATTTTGTCAGAAAATTTCTTTAAAAAAAAAAATAAAAACAGACCCCCTGTCACCTCAGGCGTTAAAACATCCTTGCAGGTCTTTTCTCGTTGTGTTCACTCACCCATTTGCAGGATCTGAGGAACGATTACACCCACCGGTGCTGTGTTTAAAGGCCAGAGGCATTTGTCAAGATGGACTTGTAAAGCAGGAAAAGGCCACACAAAGCCTCTCGTCATTTATCCCCTGCTATTACTGAAGTCATTAAAGCTTTACTGAGTGAATCATTCACTGCGGGAAAGGATCATGATGCCATATGCTGTGTGCTAAACTCTGTCGTTATCCTTGTGTGAGTATAAGGATGTGCAGCTTTTGTGAGCTCAAATGAAAAGGGGTGAAATCTGTGTCTCTGCAAAAAAGTTGTGGCGATTATGTGCTCAGTCAAATATGATTTTCCCTGCTGTAGGTGCCCTCTCCCAGAGCCAGGTCCACCCACTCCTGGGCTCCCTGCCTCTGCCGGGTCGACCCCTCCAGCCGCAGACCCATGCCCAGCTGGAACACTTCCTGCCCCTCAGGGTCAACAGCACATCACCGCTGAGCCTCTTCCCCAATTTCAGCACGGTAAGATGCCATACTAACAGTGGATACTCAAAAAGTGACTCCAGCCTCCAAACAGGACCTTGAAATTATTTCTCCAAAACGCAAGGAAAGACTGACAAGTAGGAATCACATTAAACCTAAACCTTAAGGAGTTCAAGATGCTCTCCATTAGCTCCAGAATCTAGTCTTTGTGAGTTTGTGAAGAAGTCATCACCTGTTCTGAAATTCAAAATACTAATCAAAGTTCAAATGGCTTTTGAAGCCTATTCATTTATGTTAATTGGCCAAATGAAATAGCAGCATAAATAGTGATGTAAATATTATCTACCAATGCAGTTTCGGGTCTGCATTGTTAGGTACTTGGTGGTAAAAATAAAAGTGAGACATTCCAGATATAACACTTACTGTATCTCTCTCTCTCTCACACACACACGCACACACGCACACACACACACACACACACACACACACACACACACACACACACACACACACACACACACACACGCACACACACACATGCATGTTTGGTCTGGGTCTAAATAATGAAGTGGCAGACTTCCATTGTCTACATGGAGCTTTAACCCTTAATGAGTCAGAGAGATGTGCTAAATACATCAGGCATGTGGGAGGCTGGCAAAGGTTTCCTGTCTGACACCTAATACTAAAAATATCACCCAACAAACACAGCTGCACTGTAGGGATTAAAAATATAAGCAGAAGTTATTTAAAATTCTGTGTGAATTCCAAACTGTGATTTATTTTTTTTTTCCTCAAAAAGTACTCACAGCTTACATCCATTCTTGAACACACGCAGAAGCATTGACAACTTGTTTAACACTGACCTGAGAGGTGGTGGCAGTGTTGTGGATATTTATTTTGTGGATCTGTGCTCGTTCAGGGCCTGCACCTCAAAGGAAAGACAAAAAGAAGACTGAAATGAACTTTACTCACTGAAAAATAGCATTACAGTATGTTCACTCGAGTAAAACATGTCCTGACTGGTGCTGTGACTGACCAGTTACAGGAAGCAAATAACATAATAAAATATTAATGTTGAATGACAGGGAATAGCACAAGTTCTTTTACTGATGAGAAACAGATTACATGGTAGTTTTTTAGTATGTATTTCTTCAATATTTGGAACAAATTGTTTCTACACTGTGGTATTGCTATTTTTGCTTTTACGAAAACAGTTTGAGTCATCCATCTCTTGAAATGACAAGAATTTTCTAACCACTGAAAATGTTATATTAATTCAAAAGTGACCTTTACATTTTCATGTGAAGAGGTCAAATATACCTACATTTCTGGATTATTTAAGCCTTTTTTCTAGTATTGTTGCTTTTATTTGATTCAAAATGCCTTACATACTATAATACACTGCAAGGTCAACCAGAGCTAACACTGAAGCAGCTCTAACATGATCATGTATGTGCATGTGTGTGTTTCACCTTGTAGATGGACCCAGTACAGAAGGCAGTGATCAACCACACCTTTGGCGTGGCTCCACCCAAGAGGAAGCCCATCATCTCCTGTAACATCTGTCACCTGCGCTTCAACTCCACTGTAAGTCAGACACTCGCTTAACCACAGTTGAAAAAATTTTGGTTTCTTTCTTTGTACTTTCTTTGAGCTCATCTGGCAAATTGAATGGAACCAAAGCCTAAATACAGATGTGGATTGTTTTAATTGACCGCAGGAAGGTGGAAAAATACCTTTCCTGATAAGAAAAGTTATTCTAACCCTAACTTGGTCACGAACAGTACAAACTCAAACAAGGTAGCAGGTGTTGTGTTTTCCTTTTGTGGAGGTTTAGCCATTTTAATTCCAGGGCTCACCTTCCCATGTGACAAACATGTTCCCTCTGACACCGTTTTGCAGGGTTTGGCTTAGCACCGGCCAAGACTATTGTGAATGGCTTATGCCTAGAAAAATGCAAACAAGCCAGAGTGGGTTTTTTTTTTCCTGAAAAAGTGATAAAGGGTGAAGCCAGACCTTTGTCCATGGCTGGCACAGCTCGGTCTGGCTGTGCGAGACTGCACAAACTGTCACCGAAAGCTCATCTTTTGATTATGTTTGCAGTCGAGCTTCCATGTTTGCATCACATTTCACAATTTCCCAATCAGTCCAATCAGTATATTTATACACATTTTTTTGTTTGTTTGTTTGTTTTTAGTCAACCAATGACTTCTTAAAAGAAAAATAGTTCTGTTGCCTTTTTTCTCCTTATCACACTTCCCTGTTTTTATTTATTTGGCTCCCATTCCAGGAGTTCATTTATACATATTTGCATTTATATTGTTCGACGGAACCTGTTGGAATGACAATGACTCTTCTTTGTGTGAACTGTGAAAGTTGACGGTAGGAGGACGCTGACGTGAGCCCCAGTACACTACAATTACTTCCACACCTGTCTCATTCATGCTCTGTCTGTCTTTTTCTCTCACTGCTCTGTACTTTTGGACATGCACTGATGTTGTAAGGAGTCTGTTTTCAGGCTAACAGGCTCTCTCCTCCTCCTCCTCCCCCCCTCTGTGTTACATGCAGCTGAGATGAGAGTGCTGCTTGACCCAGGAGTTGGATGCCGGGTTACAGACAGGTACCAGGTCAGGGGGTTGCACTGAGCGGCTGGATTTGAATTTGCACTTGACAAAGAAAATTTACTGAAGGAATAGTTCTGAATATTTCAATTCTTTTCATATTTTATACTCACTGCTTGTGTGGTACATACAGTAGGTTCCATTTTTGCAATCATGTAAGCTATTTCAAAAGTAACTTTTCCAGTAGTGGATTTATGAAGTCATTATCACCAAAGACATTGGGGATCATCCTATGGAAACCTTGAATGTCTGTACACAATAGTTGTCAGGATTTTTCTCTTTGGACCAAAGTGTTGGATGAACAAACAGATGTTGCCATCCCTAGAGATACACGGCCATTGAGGATGGTAAAAAATTTGTGACATTGCAAAACCTGATATTTTAAAGATGGGAATTCAAACCACGATAATAGAAATAGAAATTCTAATATTTCACTCCTATAAATTAAGTGTTAATTGAACTTTAATATTAATTATTCAGCAGTCGCTAAATTTTTACAATTTGGTATTTAGGTGCTCATTAAATTAAAATTGCCATGGCTACTCTTTGCTACTACAGTAGAGCGTTTTATCGCCCTGAATGTGGACCTAAAAAATTGAAAGCTGGAGCTGTGTGTTCAGTATGAAGGCAAAGATGGATGACTGTGAAAATGGGATCCACAGTATATATTACACGATATATTAGGATGAGCATAAAACAGGAACAGACTTGAAAATTTTTAAATTATTCTTTTAAGGCTGCTAAGCTCACTGAAAAAGCATGAAAGATTCAAGCCTGAAGGATAACACGTGATATTCTAATTCTTGCTGTCCTTTTGTGGAGGGCAGTGGTCGCTCACTGTGTATGACACGTTTGGCCCATCAGTGGTGTTAGAATGCATAAAGCTGCTTGAATCAAGTCAGCGGAGGCCAAGCAGTCCTGACAGTCTCCTTCAGGTGTCTTTAACTGAGGATCTTTGTTTTGCTGTCCTGGGACACTTCTTCTACACGTCACTCTCTCTTTAAGTTACTATGGTGGATCATAGTGAACTCATACTACACTGATAGTATGCAGATGGGAGCAGATTCATAACCTCTGACTCAGTTGGAAATCACGCTGAATGGTTAGTTGTGCACTGACATTCAACGTAGCCAAAGGGGTTGTACACCCTTTGCTCAGTCCTGTATTTTTGACCCATGGTGGGACCCCTTCTGTTTATGTAGCAGCCCAAGCTTTATGCAAAGTGTCGATGGTGTTTGGGGGTTGTGGGGGTGGTGATGGTGATTGGAGCAGGGGCAGTCGATGCACACAGTTGCTGAAAGATCACCTCTGCACACTGAGCTCAGAGGATGTGCTGTGTACAGTATGTGCCTGGAGATTGGCACAGATAATTTGAGCAATGACAAATTATCTAACAGCCTCGCGTGAAGCAAGATATTTGAACTCAGACACTGTTGATTTAGGGAGTGCATTTGTGTCTTTTGTGTGCAGAAAGGCACTAGTGTTGCAAAAATGTGTGCACTTAAAAGCATAAGGCGGATTATGTTTTATTTATTTCCTTCTTGTTGCCAAATCCCACGAAAAGAACAAAACCAACAATGCTTCAATCCATCCAAGTTCTCCAACCTTGTCTCTGGCACTCAGCCTGAAGCCCATTAATTCCTATGAAAATATTTGAAAGCGTCTAACATACAGTATAGTGTATATAGGTTCATTTTGTAAAAGTAGCCTCCTAAGATAGCTGGCCAGTGTTATCTTTAGAACACGTTGCTCAAACAGCAGCGAATATTCTATTTGTTAGGGACTATTTTCAGTGGAGGATTAATACACATTTGTTACTCTAGTAAGTGTTTATAAGAGCACAGTTTATTTGGGATTGATTCGAAATAAATTACACAGTCCTTGTTAATTGTAGTGAAAGTATAAGTGTGACAGTGAGATTCATTTATGTATTTTCAATAGTATTTGGACAACAATGGAGGAATAAGATATATTCAGTGTTAGCTCCACATTATTTGTTAGTGAGATCAACTAATTGTTGGTTTTGGTGTTTTGTGAGATTTGTTGACAATAATTAAAATAGTGTTTGATTTGTTGACAAAAATTAAAATATTGTCACCAAATCAAACACCTGTCTTTTTTTCTGCTTGTTCTGTATAATTGATGGATAGTTTTCTCACGTTGCTGAAAATATTTGAACTTTTCATCTTCAGCAAGTATGTTGAAGGCTTTTTTCACAGAAAACACTCTAATAATGAAGATTCTACCTCATGGTCACACTGTTAACACTTTAATTAACGCTTTATTCAATATTAAATGAAAAAACAAAATAGAAGTTATAGTTTAAGTTTAGGAAATGTAATTGTAAATAAATGAACAAATAGTTCATTTGTTTTTTGCTTCAGTTGTTCTGTTGATGCACTTCTGAAGCTGATCTTCTTCTATAGAGTATATCTTGCTTTGTCTACAGCCACACAAAGCCACTCTGAGATCCAAAATCTGCATGCATCTGCTGTCCTGCTGCCACAAATGTGCTTTCTCTCACAGAGACAGGCACAGGGGTCATTTTGTGTTGCAGAATAACGGACACGGGCCATTTTGTGTCAGAACGAATCAGTGGAAAGATGAGCCAGTGAGCTCAGAGGAAGATCATGAGATGCCACGAGTCCAACTGATGCTCATTTGTGCACATCCATGACTGTGATGATGATGGAAATGGTGATGGTGACTCTTCCTCCGAGTCAAATGCCCAACTCCTCCCCAGCTCCATGGAAGCATGTGAAGCTAAAGAGATGGAACAGATGGGAGGATTACAGTTAACTGATTACATGCTGTCCTTCACTAATTTAATCATGTCAGTGATTTTGTTCATATATTGTACAATGACTTTCTCCTGTTTGTTCTGCTCGTGTGTGCATTTTTGTGCATGTGTGTCATGGTCAGACCCAGGCAGAGGCCCACTACAAAGGTCACAAACATGCTCGCAAGCTAAAGGCGTTGGAGACCCAGAGGAGCCGGCAGAAAGTTGGACACAGTCCACCCACTCCAGGAAAAGACAGAGACCGAGAAAGGCCGATGTTGGGAGGAGGAACGGCGCCCATAGACTCACATCTGAAAGACATAACAGGTATAAATTTTTCTTTTTTTAAAGGCAGCCCCTCTTCATCCTCTGAGTAATTAGTGGTAATTGGGGAGACGTAAGCACCAAGGCTTGGTAGCTGCCACTCAGCTGGCTAATTACCAGCTATTACCTGTCCTGCTATCATTGGCCCTGTCAGATAGGTAATTACTCCCATCAAGCAAAGACATTCTGCATGATGAGAAGCTTTAAGGCTCTTAAAAAGAGACAGTATCTGAAGAGGGATGTAGTGGTGTTGCTTTCTTTCATTTTGATTTTGGTTGTAAATTAGTGGCTTAACACAGCTCTTACTTGCATTCTCTTGTTTTTATTTTGAAAAGTGATGACACTTTGCTAATGGACGTGTCAAACGGTGTATGTTATCTCCTCAAAATCACACTATTTGGTGGCTGTTCGACAAGTGTAGTAGAGCCACCAAACCCAAAGACTGATGTTTGACTAACAGCTTTGCTATCTTGCAGTAATTTAAAAAAATATCACCATCCTCGTTTCTATTCTCTGTCTAGCTTTTCATTATTGATCTCCCCCCTCTCATTTTCTTCCAGAGCCTATCAATTTCCTTCTAACCACACAATAATGTGCTTGTTACATTCAGCTGTTACCATGGCTGTTGATTGATGGTGACAGAGAGAGACAGAGGAGCGGAGGAAGAATGATTGGGATGGCAGAAAAAAGAGGGAAACGATATAAAATTAAAGAGAGATGATACAGCAAAAAAGAAAATAGAAGTAGATGAGGACAAGAAAAGGTGAAATAACAAGGTTACATGAGAGAAAATGAAGAGGGATATGGAACGTATCCTTGTTGTTGTTTTTAAGTTTTTGTCTGCAAATGTCTTTTGAGGGATCCTACTGTCATCCCCCAAATAATGTAACATTAGAGGTGCATTCACAAATGTCTATCCTCACCTAGATAAAATACAAAGATAAATAACATAATGATACAAAAGTGTAAATGGTCTCAGAGTGAAACTTTTCTTCATGTGTCCGCAGGCCCAAGTACTTCATCACAACCTGCACAGCAGCAACCAGAGGACGGCCAGCGGAGCTCGCTGGCACCCACACCTTCCTCACATCCTTCATCCACAGACTCTTCCTCGCTCTGCTCTCCTCAGCTGTCCCCACAAATCTCCCCTGGCGCTCAGCTTTCTGATTTAACCTCAGACAGTCTCCCTGTGAAGGGGGGCAGCCCGGCCACCAGTTCAGCCCCACACGCTGACCCTCAGGGGAGCTCCACAGGAGGTGAGGAGGAGGTGGTGAAGGTGGAGGAGGCTAAGGAGGCAAAGAGCAACAAAAAACAACATCTCCACTGTCCCACGTGCAAAGTGACCGTCAACTCCAGCTCCCAGTTGGAGGCTCACTGTAGTGGTGTGTAATGCAATAATACAAATATTGCTTTTGTTAACCTTTGTAAGCTGGTTGTTTGATCCTAGCCAGGTAAATTATGTGAAAATGTTACAGCCAGTTTTTATTTGTTATAGATTACATCTCCTATGATTCTGACATTTGCCCTCCTCTCCTTTTGGCTGAATCAGGCTCTAAACACAAACAGATGCTTGATGGTCAGAACAGCAGCCAGACGCATCGCAGGGTCAAGATGCCATCATCGCCAAGGCCCACCTGCCGAGTTAAGCAGCGAATAGGCAGCAAGACCAGAGCAGTTGTGGGTGTTTCCAGCCAGCCCTTTCACTGTGAAATGTGCCAGGTGTCGGTCAACTCAGAGACACAGCTGAAGCAGGTATGTGGGTTTATCCCAATGTCACAAACATGACGAATTTTACGACTAAACACTGCACAAAAACTAAAAATACACAATGCCTAACCTTTGTATTGTGCAACGCAGGACAACCTGATTTGTTGGCTCTTTGGTGTGTTACTCAGAGCTGTCCTGAATGAATCACTGCTCTGTGTATGCCTGCCCCCTTTTAGCACATGAACAGCAGGAGACACAAAGAGCGTTTGGCTGGGAAGCCTGTCAAGGTGAAGTTCACCCCCTATAATAAACTACAGCCCAGCACTGTCTTAGCGGTAAGAATTTGTCACACAGAGACCCACACACACACACACACACATTTGACTATGTTCAGTCTTGTCTACATTGGACTTTGTCTCAAAAAACAATGCATAGACGCATATTCAATAGATGCAAATGCTAAGCTCTGTCTGGCATCTTTCAACATATTTGCAAGTCCAGTGGCTGCCAAGTGGTTGACAGAAATAATTGCTAAGTGCCTCTTATGTGAAAACTCAAGTACCTTGTTTTAACTCAAGATTTTAGATTCCCCAGAACAAATTTGCAATTTAAATCTGAACTGTTTTTTTCTGAAGAGGAGCAATGGAGTTGATCTAATGTGACACTACAGTTGGTGTACACACTATATGAATATGATGAATAACATTGTTTCAGATCTCTAAATGGTCCTGCTTAAATGCATTTATTTAGCAGCATGGCTCAAGGGATCACAGTGTCAGTCTATTGGTCTGCTACTTTGGTCCAAACTGGAATATTTCAACTTCAATTACTGGATGTGTGCACAAAGTTTTGTACAAACATTCATGATTCACAGGGGATGAATCCTAATGTTGTTGATGACCTTTTGACTTTTTATGCAGTGTCATCATCATCAGTTCAGAATTTCAATTTGCAAGACTAATGACACTCTTATGGCTTAGATGTACTTTGCTAACATGCTAATCTAAGGGGATGAACATGGTAAGCATTATGCCTGCTAAACATCGGTATGTTAGCATTGTCACTGTGAGCTTGATCATGCTAGCATTTGCCTCCGGGCACTGCTGTGTTTAAGTACAGTCTCACATAACTGCTAAGCATGACTTAGGACTCCTAGTCTTGTTTAAACTGAATATGTCTCTTGTCTTTGGCTTCAGACTAAAATGGCCCTGCAGAAGCAGCTATCTAAGGCCCTTCCAGCAGGGTTCCTGACCAGCCCCCTCAATCCAGCTGCATTGTGCACCATTGCATCTGGACCCATGGCACTACGACTGCCCCCGGGTCCCACAGCCATCATCCAGGGTCCCCTGATCAGTCCCGCGCTCTTCAGGCCTGCTCCAGGACCTCTGAGGGCCACACATGCACCTATTATCTTCTCTCCTTACTAGTAATGAGCCAATCTAAGCTGAAGGACCCACAATGAGTCTATCACAACATAGCTGAAGCTGGACCAGCAGAAAGGTTTTTCTTGGCCATATGAGGACATAGCATGGGACCCCCTGAGGGATACCAGGACACTATGCAGCGATAGCATATCATCATGTTGAGTTTGGTAGGTTCAGGTCATAAGAACAGTATTCAGTGCTGACTGACCAGTGCCCCCCACCCCCTTAAAAATGAACGGACCATTGCTCAGCTGTTTCCCCTCCACAAACTGTTGAGTGCATGTTCCCCGGGGTCTGGACCCCTCTGGAAGCCATAAAGTCAAGCATCTTTTAGTTTTATTGATAAGACAATGATAGAGTAATAGATTAGCGTGTGTAAATGTTAATAAGTGTTAGTTATTTCAGTGTGAGAGCTTTCTAGTTGTACTCTGTGAGAATGAGTACAATACTTCATTTCTGCTTTCGTTTTCATAACCAAATCAAAATGAAGAAAATTTATGAAAGTGGCTGCCTCCATGTAACCAACCTCCAACAATGAAAAAACAAAGGAGATCCTGAGCTTTGGATTGCTGAGGATATTGTTTCTCAGACATTTTACATCTTTGCAGCCACTGACAGATATAGATGCTTTTTCTCTTTAATTTATTTTAGATAAGTACATGAATTCATTTTTTTAATATGTGTCTTGACAATCAACCACCACCCTGGTATGATGCCAAGAATACTTGATATATAGAGACAGACTACAAGTAATGCACTCAAAGAGACAGTTGAAGATATAAAATTTGACAATTGTATTTTATTTATTATTTTTTTTAAATGAGCCATGACAACAAACTCTTCAGGTGATGGTAAGATAAATAAGTTACAATTTTGCAACAGCTTGATGCTGTTAAATGAGTCTTTATTTGTCACGTGCACGTAGACACAAAGTAAAACATGTGCAACAGTGCAATGAACGGGGTGCTCAGTTACTGTGCAATATCAAAGGGATCAAAAATAAAATCAGTAAATAGGAAAAGTAGAATAAAGTATAAGTAGAATTTAAGTGGGCTGGTGTGCAAGTCAAAATGAGTGACAGAAACAAACAGTATGTGCAGTATTTAAAGAGTGTCCGTGCGTGTGGAAGTTTTTCTTAAAATGAAGTGTATGTGTTGAGGATCCGGATAACCTGAGGAAAGAATCTCCTCTTCAGTCTTTCAGTTTTGGTCATGTGACTCCGGAGGTGTTTGCTTCCTCCAAACAGTCCATTGTTTGGGTGTGAAGTGTCTCGTGATATTTTGGGCTCAACTTAGGTGTCCTGCATGGTGGGAAGAGGCGTTCGAGGGGTGAACGTTCATCTAAACGTACCAGTCTATGCAGGACGCTGCAGTCAGGACAGTCTGATGTGTGCTGTTTCCCAAAAATTCAAATGATTCATCTAAAAGTTTTTAAATGTGTCTTTCATGTCTTTATTAAAAGTTATTAAAAGTTCTTTCACTTTAGAACCCCCCCCCCCTACTTGATTGTGATGAACCATCTGAAGCAATATGTATTTCTTAAGTGTCACTCGGTGAAACTAATGAATATTGTAACTGTATATCAATTGCAATAATGTAAATTATTATGTGCTAAAAATGCTGATACTGTATTCTACATGAACTTATAAATAGTACTGTTTTTACACAGTTGTGGCTTTTTATTTCTTCATGTGGAAATACCTCTTTTACTATTAATTACAGATTTGTAGTGAATACAGGATTTACTTCATGTATAAATATAGTTGAGGACAAGAACACCTGTCACACTAATAATTTGCATCTTCAGTATACTGTTGTTCTTGTTTCAGGTCAACCAAAAGTCAGTGAATATCATTAGCAGAGACAGTGCAATTTTTGGTACAAAATACTCCTGTGTTGAATCACTGAAGGCCTGAAGATTTGAAAACAATGAAGTACTGTTAACTTCCAACATAAACACGACAATTCTTTGGCCACATTCATTAAATAATGTTTGACTTGGGAAAAATAACTTTAAAAAACTAACAAAAAAACTAAATGGTAAAATACAAAAACACAGGAGTATACCCTATACTTTATGGTGCTCTGGTGCCCTCTAGTGGCATTTTGCAAAATAGGATCATGCAAGGGAATAGTTTCGAGAGGTCGGAAAAATATAAGCGTTATTTCCTGCATGTTACATTTATAGAAAACCCTAATCTACTTTTTCAGCTCTCAACATGGACATTATTTATCGGCAAAATTAACCACAGCAAGTCCAACTATTTATTTGTGAATAATTTCTTTTGGAAAATCCTGCGAATGCATGCAAACTGGTTGAAACACAACAATGTAGCTGTTTTGTTTTGTTTTTGTTTTTTGTGTATCTTTTATTTTAAAAAGCCAACGTGTAGTCTGTACGTTATATGGAGTACAATTACATGCATTGCACGGTACACTTGATTTAAGCCAGCAATCACCGCTAGATGTCACTAATTCAAACATACAGTTTACATATCAAAGTTGGTCCTACATTTAAAAAATGTAAAATATGTCAGTTAGATTCCATGTGATACAAGTCCTGTTTTAGGAATATTCTAAAATATATATATATATATGTTATGATTTAGATCATAGTGAAAAGCTAAACCTTAAGAGTGCGTCAGGTACTCGCTGCAAGAATCTAAACAAACAAAACTAGTACTCACACGACTAGTCTCCTTTTGCTTACAGTAATTAAATACTAATTACATATGTATTATAATTATGTATGAATTTTGACTATGTTGATATTTTTGATGCTCCAAATCCTATTATGTAGTGACCTAGTTTCCCACGACCTACATTAATATATAAATAAATAAATAAATAAAACAGACAGCACCCGGAAATGACGTCGTTCCGTGATTGTCCTTTCCAGAAAAAATGGCAGCTGTTGACATCGACGTGCCGGTGGACACAGAGAACCAAATTGGCAATGCCGGAGACCTGGAACGGTAAACATATATATGTCCATTCAGTTTCATTTTGTTGTGTGTATAATACGAAAATAATCCGAAATTTCCCGATTGAATTCAACCGCCGTCTGCTGACATGGCTGGCGGGACCAGCCCGAAGTCAAGCTAACAGGCTAGCTCGCTATGGGGGGGAAACCGAGCGTGTAGCACTTTTTCCTCAATCTGAGATTTTGTTAATGTTCATCAATGTCAGGCTGTTGTGTTGTCACACTTTTGATAGTACACCCCAATCAGCAAACTGTGGATTTTTCAAACTGAATTCGCTTCTCCTTAGTGTCATTTATACCTTAAGAAGACCAAGCCATTACTTACACATGGTCCGTTCACAGATATCCAAGAACTGTTGTCATTGGAGATTTATTAATTAAGGAGCCAACTGGTACACGACACTAAAAATTGAGAAAATGGTTTGATAATAGAATTTAAAATGAAGCTTCGGTTATCGTGCGGTCTCATGCTGGACACTGTGTTAGTTACCGACCTGCTTTCAGTTTTCGAGAAAGTTCCATACGAGGTAGCTAGATAGCTTTAGCTAGGCTCGCTACGCAGACAGAGTTACAGTGCTTGAGAGGCTCACGAAAAATCTCCATGTACATCAGTTTCTCAGTTATTTAAACAGACACTGAAGTTTTCGGTAGTTAAAGGAAACCAACACTGACTTTCGGCAGCTTTAGCTAATGTTAAGTTGCATTCCTAAAGAGAACCATCTCGGTAAGCAGTCGTCATCGGCAGTGTTATACTTGTGTCCTGTCATAAACGTGATCCGTGTTAACAAGAATACACTCCAAGTGATAAGTAACACAATTGTTAACGCAAAGATGGGTTTTATATTTATACGTGTGTAATAGGTGGCTAATAAGTGTTTTACCAGACCTGGCTCAGAGCATGCCACATGGGAAAGATTAATTATATGAATTGGTACGCACTCGTATTAAGTTCTTTGTCCAGAGAGTTGAGATTTAAATAACACAAGATACCACAATAATGATGTTGATGATGGCGATACATTTCATGCATGGCGCTCAGCAGGGTGAAACCAAGAGTAAGACATGTCAGGACTGCAAGTTAGGCAGAAAAAAACAGACAGTTCAGTTAATACAAATGTAGTAAAATGCCCAACGATAAGACATGTGTGAAGTAAAACCGTGTGCTTAATATAAAGCTTTTTTGTGAGGTGTTGTCACTGATTCTGATTCTGTGAGTTCTTAATATATCAGAAGGGATCACTGTTATGAGATTTGAATGCCGTCAGTCTGTGGGTGCTGGGGAGAGTTGAACAGGAAATTGAATAAGGTTAATGCATTGTTGGTGTTTGCTTTAGACGTTTGAGCTCCCTAAGCTAGTAAAATTATGCAAAGATGACACTAATGGGCTTTTGCCTCCATAAATCTGAAATGATATCATGGTAATCCTGAAATTGAGGGAAAATGTTCAAATTTGATTGTTATTATTATTATTATAACAAGTGCATTCGAAAATAATGTTTAAGAGTGTTTAAATGTGCTAAAGAATTTCACAAAGCTAATCCTCATTAAGCAGTAGTGTGGCTCAACTTAACATTTACCATTGTTTACGTGGTTGTTTTGTTTGGTCACCCTGTTGGATTCAATCAAGCACATGGCCTTTTCCAACTACTGACTTCTGCCTGAACAAGGTTTGGCCTGTTGGAATTGCAGCCCCCAAATGCAGTGTAACCTGAATTTCAACATGTTTTAAAAGCTTCAGGTCTCAAAGAGCTGCACAGCCCCTTGTTCCTTTCATGTGTCAGAGTTCATTTACCCTTTAACACTTTATACTTTTGACAGGACAGCAGCAGGTGAGTTTTGCTGCTATGTTTAGTACCAAAGCTATCAGGACTTTGTGTACCCTGCTCTGCTGTTCCAGTTCCAGGTGCCACACACCACAGGGGAGCCCTTTCAGATTTTGTCACATTTGCAAGAAATTCTCTGATGGATGCAAATGATTATTAGTGAACCAGCTGGTCTGATTTGATGACAATAACTTAAGCAGACCTTCACAATATAACAA
Organism: Scatophagus argus; assembly: GCF_020382885.2. NCBI lineage: Eukaryota > Metazoa > Chordata > Actinopteri > Scatophagidae > Scatophagus > Scatophagus argus. The sequence goes on along the minus strand of NC_058513.1, from coordinate 11,808,804 downwards.
GTTGTGTGTGTTTCTTCTTTTTACAGTCAGGCTGAAGGCTTCAAAGAGCAAGGAAATATATTCTACAGCCAGAAAGCTTACTCTGAGGCTTTCAACTGGTATACGAAGGCCATTGGTGAGACTAATACAAACTTACCCTGTGTGCTGTAGTTAACTTCTGGGCGTATTTTCTAACACATACTTCTTCCATGCACTTTAAAACTGTATTAGATCATCTTTACTTCTGCAATTTATTTGTGTTTGCAATGTATTTGTAGTAAACTAATATAGAATAAGATAGCTCTACTGTAATGATTAGGTTCAGATGCTTTTCTCTGATTCACTGTGTGACATGGATTTTTTTCTTTCACTTCAAGATGCATGCCCCACAAATGCCAGTTATTATGGGAACAGGGCCGCCACCCTCATGATGCTTTCTCGCTTCCGAGAGGCCCTAGAAGATTCCCAGCGGGCTGTGCGGCTGGACGACTGTTTCATGAAGGTCATTTTGAAAAGACACTTGATCTAGAACATCATCACCATTCTCAGCTTTGTCAGGTATGTTAATATGTCAAGTTTTTACACGGAGCTAAGCAGGAAATGCGCCCTTCATGTCTCACAGGGTCATCTGCGTGAGGGCAAGTGCCACTTGTCATTGGGCAACGCCATGGCGGCCAGTCGCTGCTTTCAGAAGGTTCTGGAGCTGGAGCCCAGTAACCGAGAAGCCCATAAGGAGGTAGGGATCTTCAAAGGCCTTTTTAATATTTTATTTACTGTAATCAATGTATAAAAATGTACTGAATTGAATTACGTACTAAGCACAATCTTGGAGCCAAAGATGGAATGTTGTGACTCACTCATTGAAAATACTGACAGATGATTGTTGTTGAACTTTAGAATAAGACTGCAGAGACTCTACTAGAGTTTGAACGAATGGCGGATTTTGGATTCGAAAAGCGGGATTTCAGAAAGGTACTCACTGTTCAGCAAACTCACAACCAGTAGTAGTCCCAACATTGTTGATTTGTGTGATCCGTTGTGAGTCTGGCATAAACAACATATGTGGGATAATGACATAATTTATGAATAGACTTTGCTTTGTCAGATTAAAGACCAAATGCAAAAAAAAACTTCATCTACTTGAGTAGCTGAAAAAGTCTGCCAGTTGAGGAGTGTCTTCAGTTACTGACAGCCTATTTACAGAAACCCTCTGTTTAATGTTTACTACATGCAAACACCTTGTTTGTCTGGAAATTTACATTAGTATTTGTCTTTTGTCTCAATTCAGGTGGTGTTCTGTATGGATCGGGCCTTAGCTGTGGCTTCTGCCTGTCACCGCTTCAAAATCCTTAAGGCTGAGTGTCTGGCTCTGCTGGGACGCTACGCTGAAGCCCAGTCTGTAGCAAGGTAGGAACAATAAGAGTACAGGATGTACTTAAGTAGCTTTGCACTTATGAGTGTGGAATTGATTTTCACAAATTGTTTATTGCATATCTTTTTTAACAAAATTTTGTTTCACAGTGATATCCTGCGACTGGATTCCACAAATGCAGACGCGCTCTACGTTCGAGGCCTGTGTCTCTACTATGAGGACTGCATTGATAAAGCTGTACAGTTCTTTGTCCAGGCTCTGCGCATGGCACCTGACCACGAAAAGGCCCGGCTTGCCTGTAGGGTAAGATTGTCATTTTGTCCTTCATCCTGATTTAATTGGAAAAAAAGAAATAAAACAGATGCATGGTTGACCAGTTGATCAGCAAATGTCTTAACAGAATTTTTTATTTCATTTTATTTTTTAATTTCTAAAAGTATCTAAAATTCTCTTATGTAACACAAATGCTTATGGAGTGATATTTATAAAAGTGGGTTCAGGTTTTATTTGAATGGATGGCATGCATGCATCTAGGTGTATATGCTTCTGTCCTCAATTCACAAGTGGTGGTGGTAAAGCGCAATAAATCTTAGCTGTGTGTTCTCAGAGGCAACAAAGAAGACCACTAATAAGTAAATGTTGATGTAAAGAACACCAGTTTCATAATTTATCCCCCCAAAAAATCAGCTTTGTTCATGACTTTCATAGGGATGTGTGCAATTAGTTGACAAGTTGTTTTAATTATGCTGCCCTCAGCACCAGAAATACTAGTTGTTTATTAGAATAATTATTAATATTCTATGTATGTGTAGGCACCATTTCTAGAGCTAAGTGTATGGTGGACATTAATTGGTCCAGTAGGTGTCACTTGTGTACTTCGTGTTACTTACAGTGTAAGTCGTGTAAGTTTTTTTTGACTCCCACAGTAAAGAAACGGACTAAAGAATGTCTGGTCCTAGAATTCACATGATGAATTTTGAAAGAAACAAGGGGATTTGTTCTTTCCAAACCAGAATGCCAAAGCCTTAAAAGCCAAAAAAGAGGAGGGCAACCAGGCATTCAAGAACTACAATTATGAAGCTGCCTACCAGCTATACACCGAGGCCCTGACGATAGACCCCAACAACATCAAGACCAATGCTAAACTCTACTGCAACAGAGCCACGGCAGGAGTAAAGGTGAGATGCAACAAGTTGACTTATGTTTTGGTGTTCATTTGGCATTTAGTTTAAATTGCTGTCCCAGTATTTGCCTAAAATAGCAACCTTTCTTGATGCTCCATCTCTTCATCTCCGATTAGTTCACCAATATTGTCTTATTCCTCCTCAACAGCTGAATAAACTTAATCAAGCCATTGATGACTGCACCAGTGCAATCAAACTAGACGACACGTACATCAAGGCCTACTTAAGAAGAGCTCAGTGGTATGCTATGAGCACTCTTTTTTTTCCCCTCAGTTATGTGTTTTGTTGTTCAGCACTGTGCAGTTTCTGAATGACTTTGTTTGGCCTGTAGTTACATGGACACAGAGCAGTATGAGGAGGCAGTTCGGGACTATGAAAAAGTTTACCAGACAGAGAAAACAACAGGTAAGCTACTGTCTTGTGTTTTGCTGAAGGTACATTTTAAATGGTGAGGTTTTCACTCACTCACATGGCTTGATTTTCATTTTGTCTCTCTAGACCACAAGCACCTACTAAAGACAGCACAACTAGAACTGAAAAAGAGCAAGAGGAAAGATTACTACAAGGTGCTGGGGGTTGGGAAGAATGCCACTGAGGACGAGATAAAAAAGGCCTATCGCAAACGGGCCCTCATGCACCACCCAGGTAGCACTCTTGGTGTTTACACAGGAAGATGCAGACCTTGATTATGAATTATGGTTATATATCTTCTCTGTTTTGTATCGTATCACTATTTTGCAGACCGCCACAGTGCTGCCACTCCTGAGGTACAAAAGGAGGAGGAAAAAAAGTTCAAGGAGGTGGGTGAGGCCTTCACTGTCCTCTCCGACCCAAAAAAGAAGATTCGTTATGACAATGGACATGATCTGGATGATGACGGCTGCTTTGATGGTGGAGGTATGTGTTTTTAGTTTAGTTTGTTTTTGTTTGTCTGTTTGCTTGTTGTTTCTTTTTTCTTTTCTTTGAGAAGATTTACATTTAACCTACTGGTCATTGGAGGTATGATAAAAATGTTATCTGTGTTCCCATCTGCTTTTTGCACTTTCTATCTTAAAGGAATACATTATAAAACAACGTATTCCAACAGAGTCATCGTTAATGTCACTGAGAGCATCTGTGCTTTTGTAGCTAAAATTGCCCAATAGTATATAAAGTAGTTAAATTTTCCTCCATACTGTGTTTAGTTGAGTCATTTATGTCACGTTTTTATGTCTTGTTCTACCAGCTGATCTTGCCGTATTTTGCTTTTCTTTTTTTTTTTTCTTAGATTTTGATGCAAACAACATCTTCAGGGCTTTCTTTGGTGGCCATGGTGGAGGATTCAGTTTTGATTCGAGCCCAGGTTTGTTTTTCCTTGTTTAGACAACCTTAACTTCACTGAAGCATGAAAGACTCAATCAGAGAAAGGACTTCCTGTTAACTAACTCTTTTTTTCCCCCCTAGATTCTGGACCTGGAAATTTCTTTTTCCAATTTGGCTAAAACAGAGGAGCATGTGGGAAAATGCAGCCCTACAGTGGACAAAAAGAAGTTGGACTCAACAGTTACCTCCTGATACTCATTCTGTTGAGTGTCTTGCAAAAATCTCCCACTGTTCTTTCCAAAAGGATTTTGATAATTGCATTCACTCCTAAATTTACTCCCATGCATTGATGCTAACAAGCACTGGGACAAATAAATCAGAGGCTTTAGTTATAGATTGATGTTGTAAATAAAGTGTTTAAGAAATCTTTTTAAGAGGTTTGGATTAGCTGATTGGAGCATATCCCTATTGCCAAAATCAACCTCCATAATGGTGAACAGTAGTAAGAAACGCAATGGACATTTGGGCATCATGGCTGATTAGTTTTAGATCACAAAATGTGGTATAGGTTTTAAGATTCTCCTGGGATAGCATGTCTCTGTAGAGCAAGAGTCAATGTATAATAATACTGTGGAAGTTCAATGTCAAAACTGACCTCAGGACAGCTGGTGAAGGACAGCACTTCTCTTGCAGGTGTGTGTCCAGGTTTTATTGGCTCACTTGCCAAATAAAATCAACTTGCAGGGTCTTTTTTTGTCCTTTTCTTTGTGCTGCATTGTATATTTAACTCGAATGTAAATCGTTTTTTTTTCCCTAAATATTTCTTAAGTCTTCCCTTGGTCTATTTATATTTATTGTACTGTATATTCTAACCTGTATACAGCAGAATGCCAGACTCATTTGTAAATGTTTTCCATATCTTCCTCATTGTGATCAGTTGACGAAAACATTCAGATTGACTTAAGTTAAAAGCATCAGCCAGACATCTTCCCTGTTTTTCCATTCAAATTCAAGTGGTGCCTTACAAAAACGAGCAGATCAGTTAACCTTGTTTGCGTAAAACCTAAATAAAAACCTGCAGAGCAAGTCACACCCTGTTTGCAAAAGACAACAGTTATGTGTAGCTTGTTTTTTTGTTTGTTTTTTTTTTACTCTTTCATAGGAAAACCTTCATTAATGGCCCTAGAACGAAACCGAAAGTGAGCACTTCATTCCTTTCAAGCATGAAAGACTTAAGTGTCTTTTTCATGAACTCATCAATCTCACCCAGGTGTCATCCACATTTTCCTGTCATGCATGTTTCATCAGTACAGCCCTTGCCCTCCTTGTTCAACCTGTTCTAAGGGGCACCGATAGTAGGTTGGAAGCTTCTGTTGTTAATATTTGTGTCACTGATCCATGTATCATTTTTAAGAACTGTCAAAGTATTAACAAGACATGCATTTCGTATTGCGAAAATAAAGGCTCATCTTTTACTGTATTGTTGGACTTATTCATTTATGGAGCGATTTGCTATAATCCTTTTTTCAGATTCCATTATTAAGTACATGTACCCATGTAGTATGAGTACAAAAGTAGACTTTGGGGGGTTTACTTTTTAGAGGAAGATACTACTTTTTACTTCACTGCATTAAATTGATGGCCAGATACTATTTTTCAGCTAAAGATTTAATACACAGTTTTCATGCAGAAACACGATGCATTGTTATAGAGTAAACTGTCCATTGCAATAAACTATAAACTCTGCTAAACTTGGCTCCACTTCCTGTTTGGACATTCTGCTAAATCATTATTATTATAGTCAACATTTATGAGGGTTTGAAAAGGCATGGGTAGTTTTAATTCTGATGGGTTTTTTTTAATGATACTTAAAATCCAGTTAAGTTTTGTATCAATGCTGTTAGACTATGGTATTAGTCTTTTACTTAATTCGAGGATTTGAGTACAGCCTGTACCTCAGTTTGTAGATTGCTGTGTGATCGAATTAAATCCAGCAATGGGTTTAGAGCACGTGGTTTTTGACGTTCCTTCATGCAATTAAGCATTTCTTTTAATGAACCGAAGTGAAGCTCAAAAAAGGAAATTCTGCTGTTATTCATAAGCAATTTTTGTCAAACGTTGATCTCAGATTTTACAGCTAATGGTGAGTTATTAATGGTTCTTATTATAAAGCTGTGGGTGTAACTGACATCACCACGTGACGGCGTTTAAACCAATCAGGCGCCGTTATCGACGTGCAATCGGTCGTCAGATTATGGTGCGACAGGACGAGAGTGAGGTGGCAACTGGCAGGGGAAGACTCCTCCTGGAGAACAAGTGACTCTTTAGCATTGTCTTTTTTGACCAGGATACGATTCCTGTACTTCAGGGAGGTTCTACTTTCATTGACAAGGTGACCGTTTGTGCTTAATTCTTTTTTAAACACCTAACGTAAGTTGGTTTTATTACCGGTTAGCTAGCGGCTGCCTGCAGCAGTGTAAGGCAACGGCAGTTAGCAGTAGTCACTCTGGACTTCAGGTTAGCGGATGTGAGATGCTGGGAGGGCTGTCTTGACAAAAGTGCAGTCGCTGTCATTGTGCTAGAGACAGAGAAGATACAGCTGTGCTATGTTGTTTTTCTAAGCTGTAAAATAGAGTTCGTTCGCAAAATTGACATTTAAATACTAACACTCGCCTTTTTAATGACAAAAGCAGGCCAACTTACATAACATGACAGACAGGTCTCCGTGCCTTGGCAAGTTTATTCTCCTTCGTGTGTCTCACTCTGTAGGTTTTGCTGTACCTACTACATCAGTCTACCCTAAAAGATCATTATTTACACATTGCGAACCCAGCTAAACTTATTGAACTTGCTTGGCTAGCTAGATTGGGCTACACTTCTGTGGGAGTGGGTGTGGTGATTGGTACAGGAGCTTCATTCACTTGTATTGGCCCGACGCGCATGATGTAGCACGCTGGTTTGCACGGGAAAAGTGATGCTGTAGTATTGCCTGGCTCATCAAACTGCAGCTGTGTCTGAGTCAATGTACCACCCCTCCCGCTGGCCTCTGATGCTGCTGCATCTCAGGAGTCTGTATAGTGACACAAATTTCACGGCTTTATGACTTCAAACAATGGACTGGACCTGTGGATTATAGCAAGCTAAATACTGGGACATCTGCCCCTGAAAGCATGACAGGATAGCCTGCTAAGCTAAATCCTCCTCGTTACGCACCAGACATCTTACAGACTTTCTGGGTTGAAGTGCTGCAGCTGACGCTGAATAAGCCACCGCAGAGCTATTGCTTGCATTTCAGAAGCTGAGGTAATACCGCCATAAAATCTAATCAGTTAAACAGATGAGATAGGATAAGTGTTATCAAAACTCACTTCTTATCACTGTTTGGTTTGTAGTGTAGGTAGTGGTGGTATTAGGTACTTCGCTGACTAGTGTAGTCTTTTCCACTCACCAGTTGGGTAAACTGTAGGCACAAGGCCAAAGGAAGTGTGACCTACAAGTGCATGAGTATGTTGGTGTCAGTTGGGGGCATGCTTTGCGTTAGAGGGTTGGCCGAGCAGGTTTGGCAACATGCAGTGATGTTTGAAACAGGAATGTGAAGACCATCAGTGCAACCTGTTGCCTTCACATAGTCTGATCCCTTTCCTCAGATACACTACCTTTGAAATCGCAAGGCTTTCTTTCTTTTCCAGACAATGTTTTTTGTGGAGATGTAGCGGAGGAACTTTAAACATGAATCCTTTTGGCTTATTGTATCATAGAATTAAAGGGTTTGATAGTAGTATATCAAAACCACTGTGCTGTACTTTATGGATATTTTTAACAAACTAAGTAGAGATTTACTGTGGTGAGTTGGTGAACATAGGATTTATTATTATGCCCAAAGGATATTGGCTTGCGCAGTGCTGAGCTCCAATGCATGGAATAGTCTTTCTGTCATTTAGTCTGAAACTTTCTCTAGGCCTGTTTTTCATCTTGGTAGTTTGCCTTCATTGACAGTCAAGCATATCAAATAAATATGTGGCCATTCACCAGATAGGGAATATTTTAACAGTTTATCTCAGTTATGGTACAGTTTGTAGAAAAGGACTTTTGTCTCTCTGGAAATTTCAAACATAGATAAGTGCAATCAGTAAGCTTTAGAAGACCACTTTACATGAATTTGTTTTATCAAGCTAGCCGTAATGTGGCCCATTAAATTAGGCTAGGGAGTCTGATTTTGTAAAATATTTCTATATGACTGTTAAATTATTAAATTATAGCACATTTAATCAGTCACTTATACCTAGTGTCTCACATGGCATGTGTACAAAATCTGCATTAATTTTCCAGCATTTATAATAGTTTGACAGGTATGCAATGCCATGAATAATACAGCCAGGCACATTAAATTACAACATACAGTGTGCATACATTTCCATCAGAGTTTGATAGCAGCCCCCATCTTTGTTGAAAATTGGCTTGACCTGTTTAATAATTCCTCAAAACGCTTCTGGGCTTAGTTTTCATTTGTTGTTTTATCCATCAGCACATACATGATGTTGGAAGTGTCTGTGAAATTAACTGCTGGTCTGCATCCCTCCAAAGGTCCTGTGCTATCCAGCGGTGCCATGTCGGCGAAAGCCATCTCAGAGCAGACAGGAAAAGAGTTTTTGTATAAGTATATCTGCACGTCAGCAGCTGTGCAGAACCGCTTCCGCTATGCCAGTGTCACTGCAGAGACTGACTGGGACCGTCTCACACAGGACCATCCATGGCTGCTAACTGAGGTAATGCTGCTGCGAGAGACTCTACACAACCTCAACCGCCTTATACAAATCTGTCTTGGTTCAAGTTTTTTTTTCCTCCTCAGCTGGTAAAGAAATATTGTACTCACGAGGCTTATTACATGCTGCAGGTCACTGAAACTCAGTGGACATGTTTTGCAGTGATGTTTTGCATGTGACTGTTTCAGATGCACTGAGGGACTAGTTAGGATTTTGTGTGCTTGTGAAAATGTGTACTGAACTTGTAATGCTGATAAGTATTTCCTTGCAACCTGATAAGCATTTCCTCACATCTTGATATTTTGAACTACACTAGGATGAATGATTGAGTAAGGAGTGCTCTTACCACTAACATACTGCGGAAATAAGATGATTTTTTTTCCTCCATTTTTTTTTAATCTACTGTATAATTAAATGTGTGTTTACTGTGGCTAAAATTTGCTAGAGAGTAATACTTTTACATGAAAAACTATCCATGTTTGACCTGAGATCTCATCCCTCTTTCACTTGCTTTCACTGTAGCGTCTGGTGGTAAAGCCAGATCAACTAATCAAGCGGCGCGGGAAACACGGGCTGGTTGGCATCAACCTCGACCTGCAGGGAGTCCAGGAGTGGCTCACAGCCCACCTCATGAAAGAGACCACAGTGAGTTGACTGTAATCTCTCTGTTTGTCTTAATGAGTGTTTAGACAATAAGCAGCCTAGTGTGACCTTTTGAGGTGATCGAATGTGATCCAGGAAGTACAGCTGGAGTAACAGATCCAAATATATACTTGGAGTTTGGCAAAAGTTGGTTTAACTTTTTTCACTAATGACCTTGTATTTTTCCCCACTTTGTGCTTGTCCCCTGCTGTGTCAGTGGGATGATCCAGTTTAAATAAAAATGCTACATTTTGTTTTGTCTAATGTCAGCCTGAATGCAGGCTTTATTGGTCACTTGACTGTCTTGTCATCCTGACAAAGAACAAACAATCTTTTAATGAAGAACTAACACTTCTGCATCTGTATCCCCATTCAGAATAACATAACTTAATTTGCTCAGAATCTGCTCAGATGAATATCCAATGCTTAGCTCTGCCAATGTACCACTTCACCAGCAACTATATATTTTTTTGGACATGTAGTGGACAGACAAGAAATTGCCGTAACAGATGTTAATTTATTCTTGGCAAATGGAGAAATCACATGGTCCCTTCTGACTAATTATGTCATAAACCACGAGAGCAATGCAGCCAAATAGTCTGACCCAGGTAGTAAGTCATACAACTGCCACATTGTGTTTTATATGTCATCTGAAGAGAATTTAAGCTACAATTCCTAGTCCAGTAGTCCCACTATATGTGCCTGTCATGCATAGAAGGTTTGTTTGGTTCTTCCATGTCAGAGGTTATGTAATGCAGTGGAGGAGGGTTGTCTATTCTGGTCCACCATACATACATAAGCACATGCCGCACACCAAACAGGCCAGCCATGCCATTAGTTGTTGCTTTTGTACTATCATTTGCCATTCTGTGTACGTTCCTGTCACTAAAAATAGTATGTGCTCTTATGAAAACCAACCCATAAACAAAACAGGGTGTGTGAAGATGACATAGCAAATTAAAATTAGGAGGAGCCTAGGATTCATTTACACTCACTCACTCACTCACTTACACTGACCTTTACACTTCTCAATTTTGTTGTCTAGTTTGGGGCAAGAAAAATATTTTCTGTAGTGCCATTCACTTACAAGTCTATAACCAGGTTAGAATTACAAACTTGTGGTTTGTGATATCAAGTGTTGGTCTTCTGTAGGTGGGAAAAGCAAAGGGTGTGCTGAAGAACTTCCTCATTGAGCCTTTTGTTCCACACTCACAGGTGATGTATGCCACTTTCTTGTGTTTCATCTTTCCACATCCTATTTCTTAGGTTTGAAATCAGGTCAAGGTTTTGTTTTGTTTTTGTGTGCACCCTTTAACCATAGATCCACGGTAAGCAAGGAAACAATTAATTAATGCCCTCAGCAGGACAATGAGGTCTGCGTGCATGTGATAAGTTGGTTTATTTTTTTAGTTTCACAAAGGTCAGTTGCCAGAGACTTTTATTGAAACAGCTTGTCAGCCTTTTGTCAATATTAAGTGAGAATGCACACTCTACTGCAAACTAAATCTGTGAAAATGTCTTTGTGTATCCTTGTATTTGCCCTCTATGGGTACAACCAGGAGGAGGAGTTTTATGTGTGTATTTATGCCACACGTGAGGGCGACCATGTGCTTTTCCATCACGAGGGAGGAGTGGAGGTGGGTGATGTGGACTCCAAGGCCCAGAGGCTGATGGTTGCAGTGGATGAGAAGCTGAGTGAGGACCAAGTCACAGCGCAGCTCCTCACACACGTTCCTGGTGATAAGAAAGAGTATGGGCATATCCTTGTTTTGTCCAGTCATTGCTAGATATAATACAATGATAACCAATGTGTTCTTAATCATGACAAAGACAAGAGGCTCTCTGTCTGTGTCTTTTGTTGTCCTTCTGTTGTATGGTGGTTTTAATCTACTGTTTGTGTGTTTTCTGAAGAGTTCTGGCCAGTTTTATAGTGGGTCTTTTCAACTTATATGAGGACTTGTACTTCACCTATCTTGAGATCAACCCTCTAGGTATGTTTTTTTTCTGTGCATATTTATAGAAATGCCTACTTTTGGACTCTCAAGTCCAACATTATTCTTCACTTTTGGTAGATGGGATGTGTTTTATTACCGTAACAGCTCCATTTGTGCATTACCAGTTTATGAGAATGAATAAAATACTTCCAGATTCATTATTAATTTATGGGGAACAGATTACTAATTTTTGCACATTAATGACCAAATTTATACCCTTAAGTAGCGTATTTGTGGAAAAATGAAATTGTCTAATGGAAAACACAACTGTTTTGTTAACCAGTTGTCACCGAAGATGGAGTGTATGTCCTCGACATGGCAGCTAAGATCGATGCCACGGCAGATTACATCTGCAAGGCTAAATGGGGTGATGTGGACTTTCCACCACCCTTCGGCAGGGAAGCGTATCCAGAGGTGAGATCTGAAGGATAATAAAGCAGGTTTTTATGTATGTGTGTAAGAGCTATTAAGTTATAATACTGCAGCATGTTTCAGTAGGTTGGTCTTTTACAAGTTCAGTGTTTTGAGGAAGTAACTCTTATCTTTTGTCTGTATACCTAACAATGTTTAATATTCACCACAATTTTGTGTTGAGGTATGTAGAAAACATGTTGCCTTTACTTCTGAGAACAAATAATATGCTAAATGCAGTCCCTGCCCAAGCTTTCAAAAGGTACCTTAACTTATACCTACTTACGGTGACTTTAGTCTGCAACTGAAGTGCACAAGTAATTTGAATTTCATTAGCCAGAATGTATTACTGCTATATGATATGTTCAATGTAGGAGGCATACATCGCTGATCTTGATGCAAAGAGTGGGGCCAGTCTGAAGCTGACCTTGCTGAACCCTCGTGGCAGAATCTGGACCATGGTGGCTGGAGGAGGTGCTTCAGTAGTCTACAGGTACTCCGTGTTTGTTTCTGACAGTTTTCAAGCCTTTTTAGTAACTAAAATCGGGAGAGAGTACTTGACCCTCTACCTTCCCTCTATTTCAGCGACACCATCTGTGACCTGGGCGGGGTGGATGAGCTGGCCAACTATGGCGAGTACTCAGGCGCTCCCAGTGAACAGCAGACCTACGACTACGCTAAAACCATCCTCTCCCTCATGACACGGGAGAAACATCCTCAAGGTAGGTATGGCTAACACTCTAGTAGTACATGTTTCCCCAAGCAGAGTCAAAAAAGTAGGTCAAAGGTAAAAGACGGTAGAGGGAGTTACCAGACACTCTCGCGCATGGAAGTATCCTTCCGTCACAAAACCTCTGCTCACTGCGTCCGTGTTGCCAGCAATAGATTTCACGGCTGTCACCAAACTATGTTCCTGGGGTGTCAGATTTCAGTCCTGAACATGTTCTTAACTTATCACCTCCCTTTCTTTCTCCTACAGGGAAGGTCCTGATTATCGGGGGGAGTATTGCCAACTTCACCAATGTGGCAGCCACATTCAAGGTGAAACACAATAATGCATTTATCTGATCATGAAAAGTTAGCAATGACAGCTCTGCCAGTGCTGACACACCGATACAGATGTTTTACAAGGGTGACCTGCCTATCTATCTCCTCAGGGCATTGTCAGGGCCATCAAGGACTTCCAAGGTCCGCTGAAAGAGCATGAGGTCACCATCTTTGTTCGACGTGGTGGGCCCAACTACCAGGAGGGGCTTAGGGTGATGGGGGAAGTGGGTGAGTGAGATGAAGCCCTTTTTTCAGATTACTTTACTAGACCACACATAACTGGAAAGAGAGATGATGTTTTTGTTTTCAAGTACAGGTGATATGAGCATGAATGCCAAATTTCGTTTAATTTTAAGCCTTTCAGTCTGAGTAGTGTAACTATGTTTTTTTTAATGTGCAGGGAAGACCACAGGTATTCCTATCCATGTGTTTGGTACCGAGACCCATATGACAGCCATCGTTGGAATGGCTCTGGGCCATCGGCCAATACCTAACCAGCCCCCAATGGATGCACATACCGCCAACTTCCTCCTCAATGCCAGCAACAGTCCAATGGTATTTTCATTCACTAACACACTGAGGGAAAGCTATGATCATGTGCAGGTCTTCCTCTCTTTTAAACAATGCAGATGCCGTATTGCTTAAGACAGGTGCCACATTTTTATGTGCAAATTCTCCAGTGACATAAAAAAGGGATTACTGCTGAGTAACATTACAGTTTGCGTATTTGATTATATGTAGTAGAAGGTGTTGCATGTTTAAGGACATTCACTTGTGATACAATTGAGTCATGCATGTCCAAACACTATTTAAGCTTTGAAAGATGGACTTAGAAGCTTACCCGACTAACTCTTGTATAGCATTACATGTTTGTTTTTTTCATGTAATATTTGTGCTTTTTTTGCCTCTTAATGTGTTAGCCGTGGGCCTGCATGTTAGTGCTGTGTGATTAATCAAATTATCCTTTTTTTTTTCTTTTGGCTCTGAGCATTTATAAAAACAAGATAATAGAGATAAAAGATTATTGTGCTCCATTATGTTTTGCAATGATATGCAGTGCTCTAGTTTTGTTTGTTATAAATCCATCACACCCCTTTCCATTACAGCAGTGCACTTATACCCCTCCTAGATTGTATGCCAGACTGTGACATGTTTAGCTCAGCTCATTGTGGTCAAATGAGCAGTCATTTGCAAAAACCTGGTTGAGCCAGTTGTCATCTTAGACTTTCTGTTACAGTGCCTGCGCATGAAGCTGTCACATTATATTAAATGAGCTTTTATATTTATTATATATAATTATGGTTTTTGTCATAATTGTACAGTCCTACTTCACGTCTGCTGGATGTCAAAAAGAAAACTTTTGAGCAAACATTTAAAATAATTTTCTTGTCAAAATTGCATACTGGTTAATGTTGTGTGTCAGCTGTTGATAAGCTAAGTTGTTTCACTCTTATTTTTCTGTACCAGACTCCAGCTACAACAAGGACAGCTTCATTCTCGGAGCCCAGGTCTCCTAATGACGTCACCCCAGCCAAAAAGTCTAAAGCAGGTCTTCCAGCAGGTAACCAGCACAATTGCACTCCCTCTTAAATGCTTTTTATCAGCAAGACACCATATGAACTCATGCACTTCCGCTTTTTCATTTCTCTTACTGATGCATCCTGTACTTGTCCCCTCACTCCCGCAAATGCCATCAACTGCTATTCTGCATTTTAATTTATTTTCTATCTCTCCCTCCTCCTCCTCCTCTTTTTGTTTTGCGGCACAAACCGTCCACTCACCTCCATCTTTTTCACACTTGTTTCTCTAAGACTCTCTTCATTCTATACTGTGGCCTCTGAAGAATGTGGTCACAGGCGATTGGAAAGGTAAGTGATAGGTGTGCCATGCCAACACTGCGCTCGGCTGAACACACACTCTACACTGGTTTGCCCATTTTTCTTTCTAACCTCCACTCTCCTCATCTTGACGAAAAGGGGTGTGTAGAAATGTTTCACCAATTTTTTTTCATGTTTTTATTTTATTATTTTTTTTTTTTGGAATGAGTTATGCTTGGAATAACTAAAAGCTTACGAAAGAAATGTAGACAAGACTCATAAATGCAAGGATCTTTTGAAGGGGTTTGTCCTCTTTTGACTGAGATGTGTGTTGTTGTGGAGGAATAGCTTTAATTCTAGTGTCAAAGCTCAAATGCTCAGTACAAACTATTTTGAAATGTGATGGTGATTGTGGCTAGACTATGCTTTTTAGATTGCTTTTCACAGCAGCGTAGTCGAGGTGTGTTCTGTAGCAGCTGAGCTTTGCATGGTCTTTCCTCTGGCATGCTATTTATGTGAGTGTTTTCAAAGGTGACACAGGGTTGACTGAATGCACTGAAGTCTGTTCATTGTATGAGATAAAAATGCACTCATTCTTTTCTCCTTTTTTTTTTCTTTTTGCTCATTTTGTCTTTTTTTTTTTATTATTATTTTTATTTATTTATTTTTTGTGTGTCTTCCCGTCCTGTGGGATCACAGAAGCGCAAGCCTCTTCAGGCTGCAGCGGAGGTATGGAAGGGTGTGAAAAAACCTGTCCTCCTGCCCTCTCTGCTCTTTGCCCACTTCCCCCTGCTTACTCATTGTTGCCTTCCCAGTCTGTCCTTTTTCGCTTTCTCATGGTGGCTTGCTCACCTTAAGGGGATGCTGCTGTACATCTCTGAACATAGACTTGATTCATGGCAGATAGTTCTTCAATAGCAGGGTTACTTCCAAGACAAAACCATGGCCAGCCCCAGAAATTGATTATTTCAATATTTGTGCTTTCCGTGCTGCATCCTAAATCCAACATATCTCCAGGTCTTGAAAAATAAAAGGTATTAAAATAGTCTTTAATTTACAAAGGCAGTAATGTTATGTATGATTGTGGGCTGAGACATTACAATTTACACCCTTTGTCTAGAAGTGGGATTGTTGGGACAGGGATTGGGCAGTCACAAGAAGTGGAATAAATGTGCGGCAAGATGGTGCTTAAATTAACAGCAAATGCTTCAAAGCACATTGTACACTAACATGATATTCTGCAATCAAAACTGAATGCTTGCATGTTGTGGAATAATGTACTTTTTTCCCTTTGTATTATGCCTCAAGCTCATTCTGGACATGCTCTTTTTTCCCGCATTACTGCTGGATTTCTGTGCTTTCTGGACTTTGCTTTTAAATATGACAATTTGATTACAAGTAAACAGCTGTGCCAGCAACACTCGGTGTCATTCAGACAAGCTTATGTGATATTCCTGCTTGGTAAGTGGGGTAATATAAGTAATGTAAGTAAGTTTCATGAAAGAATGAAATTAAAACCACAATTGGAATTGTATTAAAGACATTAAAAATAGGACCATATCAACTGATATGTATTTGGTTGGAAAGAACATGGACAGAATACAATGACAGATAAGTTCCTTCATGAAGTTCCTTGATGGTCAAACTAAGTTACCGATCGTTTATAAGAGACAATGTAACTGCACAGGCCATGTGCAAAAGAGTTGTTATAAGTTTTTTGTTTGTTTTTTTTGGGGGGGGTTGTATCTAACTTTAAAAAATATTCCAAATTAATCTTCTACCACAGCCACTGGTGCTATGTTATTATTAACATGGTGTGACCCCCCCTAATTAAACCTTCTGACCTGGAGGTGGATAAAGTAATGGACTGTTATATTAAACTTGTTAGACTTACAAATGTGACTGTAAATGAAACGGCAGAATTTGTCAGCAAAAAGCAGATGTGTGGCGCCCAAATTACAATTCATCCATGAAAAAGCCGGCAAAATGAATTAGTATGTCAAGGGGGAAGGGTGCAGTGGTTTAATCACAAATTATTTTCTCTACCTCCTGTATCTCTGTCCTCAGAGTGAGGTCTCTCTGTGCTCTGCTTTTTACCATCCACATTCCTGCTGTTTTCCTTAGCCTCACTCCCCCCCACCGTGTGATTATTTTTATTTCTGTGTCCAGCTCTGACTTTTCTCTGACCTCTCGTTCCATCAGCTAAAGCCACCACACTCTTCAGGAAACAAACCAAGGCCATGGTCTGGGGCATGCAGACACGTGCTGTGCAGGGCATGCTGGACTTTGACTACGTATGCTCTCGAGATGAACCCTCTGTGGCAGCCATGGTCTACCCCTTCACGTAAGATTAAATTACAAACTTGATATTCCACTGATGAAGGATGTCTCTATAGTGTCTCAACAGATCATCCTAAGTATGTTTCATATTGTCTGTGGCTGCAGCATTTCAGATCCAGGATGCTCATATTACTACTACAATACTACTATGAAAACTACACACCATTAAGGAAACACCTATTCTTAGCCAAACAATGGAGGATAATGTAAAAACACTCATCTATTATGGCTATTGTGCTTAGGAAGTGTTAATCTGTCATTGTGATTCTTTTTTTTACTTATTTGATAATTTAGCGGCATGTGTTCAGCTCAACTCTCTTAGTTTTAGTAGGAAGCCAAGCCTAAAATAAGAAAGTGATAATTTTGCCTAGAAAAATGTAATATCAGTGGTCACAGTAAATCTCAAAATTTACTGATCAGGTTGCTTTTGTGAATTTAAAGTAAAATTTTACTTTACATTTTTCTGTTTCCCAGTGGGGATCACAAGCAGAAGTTCTACTGGGGGCACAAGGAGATCCTGTTGCCAGTCTATAAGAACATGGCCGACGCCATGAAGAAGCACCCTGAGGTGGATGTCCTGATCAGCTTTGCTTCACTGCGTTCAGCCTTTGACAGCACAGTGGAGGCCATGCAGTACACACAGGTAGAAAAGATATAGTGTATATTATGTTTACTTAGAAACCCACACATCAGTGCATAAACTTGAGATTCAGTCAGACATGGAGGTCAGCTTTCTTATCCAAATGCGTTTTCAGATCCACACTATTGCCATCATAGCTGAGGGCATCCCTGAAGCTCAGACAAGGAGGATGATCAAGATGGCTGACGAGAAAGGCGTCACTGTCATCGGCCCTGCTACGGTACGCAGCCATATCACTCCAAGAGGGACTTGTTAACAAAGAGACTTTTTCAAACATTGCAGTAGAATGTGAATTTAGTGGTCATTGTGAGTGTTAAGATGTGTTTAATCATCAATGTACTGTATGCTCGCAGAAAAAGACACCTACAAACTGTCACACATAAACAAATTTGATAACAATTTTTTTCTGTTTGCCAGGTTGGAGGCATCAAGCCGGGCTGCTTTAAGATCGGCAACACAGGTGGTATGCTGGACAACATCCTGGCTTCCAAACTGTATCGTCCTGGCAGTGTTGCATATGTGTCTCGCTCTGGGGGCATGTCCAACGAGCTGAACAACATCATCTCCCGCACCACGGATGGCGTCTATGAAGGCGTGGCCATCGGAGGAGACAGGTACATTTGCAAATGATTTCCTCAGGAGGTAAAACTATTTTCCTGTTTCCTGATGACTGGTGTGAAACTTTTTGGGATTTTTTTTTTTTTTTTTTAAAAGAGGATTTATTCCAGCTTCACAGAAACATACTGTTGTCTAAAACATATAAAGTCCTTGAGATTTTGTCCCCTTCAACCAGATATCCAGGCTCCACCTTCATGGATCACGTCCTTCGTTACCAGGACACTCCAGGGATCAAGATGATAGTAGTGCTGGGAGAGGTGAGAGTAGCTCCACAAATGCTTATATTTATACATTTAATGTAATATAATGGAGCATTTTGGCTATTCTCCATGTGAATTCGTATTTATTTTTAACAACTCTTTCACTCTAACAACCCAGATTGGAGGCACAGAGGAGTACAAGATCTGTCAAGGCATCAGAGAGGGCAGGATAACCAAGCCTGTGGTGTGCTGGTGTATTGGAACCTGCGCCACCATGTTCGCTTCAGAGGTTGTCAGCTGTGTTGAAATAACTTGACTGCATTTTGTTGTCATTGTTGTAACATGGGAATTCTGAGTCCATGAACTCAACCTGTAATACTGCCATCTTCAGGTTCAGTTTGGCCATGCGGGGGCCTGTGCCAACCAGGCTTCAGAAACGGCAGTAGCCAAGAACCAGGCTCTGAGGGATGCTGGAGCTTATGTACCAAAGAGCTTTGACGAGCTGGGGAATGTGATCAAGTGAGGAATTCATCACACTGTCATACCAGAGTTTGTCACTGAAATTGTTATTTTGGTTTTCCTCAAACATTGTGTGCATACTTGGTGAAACAGGACTGTTTATGATGAACTGGTGGCCAGTGGTACCATCATTCCAGCCCAGGAGGTGCCTCCCCCAACAGTACCTATGGATTACTCTTGGGCCAGGGTGAGAACCTACTCCTTGATAAAGCCAAAAATGTTCTTCTCAACAGCATCTGTCTAAGCCACTGAAGAATACAATAGTTGTCGAATCTTGTTTTTATTTTGAATATGGAAATATATTGATTGGCAAATGTTAAAAATTAGCAGCAAATGGATATTGGATTTTTCGGGCTGAAAGCTGTGTATATTGACTAATATTAATTCATTAATTCATTTATTGTTATCTGTTGTACTACCTCCAAGTGGCATTTCTGTACTGTAATTTATTATTAATTATCAGCTGTCACATACATTGATATCTGCTTGACACACTGCAATTTTCATCCTGTGGTTATTATTTGTGTGTTAGAAACCCCTCTTATATTTGTTTTTCCATTCCACTTGATTTCCTGCAGGAGCTGGGCCTGATCCGTAAGCCAGCCTCATTCATGACGAGCATCTGTGACGAGCGAGGCCAGGAGCTCATCTACGCTGGCATGCCCATCACCGAGGTCTTCAAAGAGGAGATGGGTTTAGGAGGAGTGCTAGGCTTGCTTTGGTTCCAGCGCAGGTTGGTATGATGACTGGGTGACAACTGATGTCCGGGCCCGTGTCCACACTGGGTTTTTTTTCTGGCAGTCAAGCGCTGGCAGGACGCTGGGGTGAAATGCTTGTGCAGGGAAATGATGTTTTGATGGACATTTGCCAAGTAGCTAACTTAACACTGTGTTAACAGAGTTGATTACTTGGTTAATATGTGAGTGGTTGTCTGAAAAAGAAGGACAACCTCAGTGCATTTCTGAAGAGTTTTGGTATTTTCAACTTGAAATGGCCACATGAAAGCAGAGGAGTGAAAAAAGTTGCCAGGTGAAGTGATCAGTCATATGCTGATTCATATGCTCTCTCCTTTTTGGTAGAGTTGAAAAAGGAAGCCGGTGCTCAGAATAAAAGATGTTATGTGGACATGGACCCTAACTCAGTCACTGAAAGAAGTATTGTTGACTGATTTATGAATTTATTTTCAGTGGAATAAGCTGTGTTTCTGTGTAGGTTACCGCGCTATGCTTGCCAGTTCATTGAGATGTGCCTAATGGTGACTGCTGATCACGGGCCTGCCGTCTCTGGCGCACACAACACCATCGTCTGTGCTCGCGCTGGCAAAGACCTCATCTCCAGCCTCACCTCTGGCCTGCTCACCATCGTCAGTGCTGCTCACACACCAGCGCCTGCACACATGCACTGTGCCATCATCTCTAACTGGTCTTTTCCTGCCCTCTTGGGCAAGTCGTTTTTGTACTGAAACATGATTTATTTGTACATTCCAGGGGGACCGTTTTGGAGGTGCTCTGGATGCAGCTGCAAAACAGTTCAGCAAGGCATTCGACAGTGGCATGCTGCCCATGGAGTTTGTTAACAAGATGAAGAAGGATGGCAAGCTGATAATGGGCATCGGCCACAGGGTCAAATCAGTATGCAACGTTTTAACACCACCTACAGTTACATTACCAAGATCCACTGACAGTGTGACATTTTTAGATTAGAGTAGAAAGTTGTTAATATTATACCTCTGAATAATCCTTAGTTTTTAAATTTAAGATAAAGTGAAAACTTACAGTGTCAGTTTTCTGATTTTTATTATTATGCTACATTAATTCAGTGAAACAAGACTCCAAGCCATAATGTAAAGCATACTGTGTCTCTGTTTTCAGATCAACAACCCAGATATGCGGGTGCAGATTCTGAAGGACTTTGTTAAGCAGCATTTCACCTCCACCCAGCTACTCGACTATGCCCTAGATGTAGAGAAAATTACCACCTCCAAGGTAACGGTCAACTGAATAAGCAAGTGTAAAAAAGCAAAACCGTGTGGAGACTTTCTCCTTCTGAACAAAAAAAAAAAGCAAAATCCTTAAATACATATGGCAGGGACAGGAGACTTGAGTGAAGTAAAGTGCATATCATCCCAATCTTACAATGGGAATATTTTACTGACAAACACGCATTTCAGTGTCTCCTTTTTATGTTAAATTGAGACAGGCTGGATCACTAATATTTTTCTGATGTTTAGATAAAACAATTTCTGTTTCTCATTCTCAGAAACCCAACCTAATTCTCAACGTAGACGGTTTTATTGGTGTTGCCTTTGTGGACCTGCTTAGGACATGTGGGGGCTTCACACGGTAAGACTATCACATTGCTGTGTCATGGAGAGACTGGTGAGGTGCAAACGTTGATACAGTTAGGGAGGCATTTTATGTCAAATACAAATTCCTGAGTACTTTTAATGAATCTTAGCTTTGGTTAGTATTCAGACTGGCTCTTCAGATATTTTTCTATAATAAATTTTCCGATGTGAAATAAAGCTTCTCAAAAGACAGACAACTGTTGTTAATGTGGATTAATACTATATAGTAATAGAGAACCTTCTAGTGATTATTATGCATTGAAGCTCAGTGTCCTTTGTTCAGTTGAGATAATGCATTTAAAAAAAAATATTTTAAACCTTAATCCCCATATATGCATTTATAAGTGCTATATAAACCTTAATATAATATAACACTGTAAAGTAGTTGTAAGCAAGTATAAAAACATCTTTGTTGTACTGTTCGTCAACAATCATAACTTCTCTTATCAAGACATATTTTGTACCATTATGACTTTGTTTTACTGTATTGTTAATACAGCAGCCTTATCTTATGGGTGCCCACAAGGGAAGATATAGTTGTTGACAACCACATAAATAAAGTGTCATCTCCCTTGTGTTATTGCTTTCTGTGTCGATGCCACAACATCCAGTATTGTTTCTCACATGAATGTTGAACTGGTTCCAGAGATGAGGCTGATGAGTTTGTGGAGATCGGTGCACTAAATGGGATCTTTGTTCTTGGCCGTAGCATGGGCTTTATTGGTGAGTCTCATTCAGATAGAGCCATGACACTGACTCTCAAAGTATTCAAACAAGACATCTAACTCTTGACTGTCTTCTGTTAGGACATTACCTGGACCAGAAGAGGTTGAAACAGGGTTTGTACCGCCACCCCTGGGATGACATCTCCTATGTACTCCCTGAACATATGTCCATGTAATCCCCCCCACTTCACAGAATGGGACACGCTTCCAGGTGTGACTGCCCTAACGGGTCACGAGGCATTACAAAACAACAGCTGTCTTTGGAAAACTGGGCAGGATGATTCTGGAATGTGGAAGTACTGTCTGACTGAGGGATCTGGGTAGAAGCTTTTCATCTAGTTTTTATGGAGAAAAAGGGGAAGTGTATTTTCAGATTTTGTTTAGGGAAAATTATTTAGTCTAAAATCTAACTTATTCGGTTTTGAATGAAGAGCCAAACCAGTGCACACATAAGTATTTGAAGGAGCACAAAAATAGTTGGCACTTAAAAGAAAACTGCAAGGAAATTTTGTGGAGTTGATATGAGGGCAAGATTCAAAGCACATTTCAATACTGACTCCTGTAAGTCTGATTAGATAATATGCAGCATCAGCTGCCAATGGTAAAACTGTTCGAGCTTAGCAATACAGTAACGTGTCTTTATTTTATACTACTTAACATAAACTCATTGATTTATTTTAATCAACACTCTCTGTTGGAGGAAAGTATGCTTTTTCTGGCTTAATAAGTATTGCACCTTAGTTTAAACATTAGTATTAACATCAACATCTAGATTTCATGTCTGTTTTAACTTGTCCAAGTCTTCACTCCACTGGGAAAAATCTTTGTGATCACAAGAGAAACCAAAGTTAATTTGTTGTTTTGTTGAAGTTCCTTTGTTGATCGTACAGAGCTTGTCCAGATAATGTATTTGGAAAAAGAGGCATTGTAATGGGAATTAAACACGTGATGATTTAAGTGTCACTCCGCCATTGCCTTTCTGAGAGCAACCCAGTTTACAACCCTGGTTTGTAAACTAGTGGTCGAAGTTCATCAGCTAAAATAGATGGCGTTTTGAAGTGTTCAAGATTGTTTTACATAACGTATGAATTGAACCATGTGTGTCTCTATTCTGAATAACTGTGTTAGAAAACAGGAAAATGAAGAAACATGAAAAGGGGATGAACAACATGCTTCATGAATGAGCCCTGTGAGTCGTTAAAAGCATCTTTTGGCAAGGGACCATGAAAGCAGTTTTCTTTACTTGGGGGAAACTCTTGGACATACTGGGAATACAGATGTCTGTTCTGTAAATCAGTCATCCACCTTTCACTATAACTTGGCACCAACTCACAGCTCTTTGTAACTGCCCACTGTAAACGGCCTGCTGTGTTTGATCTTTGTTTTGCTGTTTTTATTTAACTGTGAAAAAAAGCTTTGTTTTTTGTAATATGCTGTCATATAATAGTATGATAATAAAAAAAAATCTTCTTGATTTACTTTTCATTTTGGCTAAAGTGTGTCTTGATTTTCCAGTGTCAGCACCCAGGGCAAATAGACATTTTTGTATTCAAGAGTAAAAATGGAAACTCTACTCTTTCTATGGTCATGACACCGTACAATGGCCGACTTTGCCATACTTCAACATTGATTTAATTACAAGTGTGTATTATAAATAGTTACTATCACACCCTTTCATGTAAGGAAAAAAAATAAAGTAATTTTTCTTAAGGATATAGTTAACATTTTGTAAAAAGGGGTGGAGGATATGATCATTTGAAATCTTCAGCTAACGCCAGTATGTTCTGAGAAAGAAACGAAATTTTTGTTGTTCCCAAAATACAACAAAGGTCTGTAACTTTTACAAGGACAACAAATGCCTTAATTCCTCCCACCAATGTTGTATTTTAGCCTGTTAAGTATAAAAATGGGTGTAGTAGCTGCGAATCACTAACGTCTAAACAAGAGACGGCAGCCCGAAATTTGTATTATCGTGTATTATTGATAGCATCCCGAGTGTATGATTTATGCTTAAAATATCAGTTATTAATCAGATATTAGCCTAATCACAGGATACATCAGCCCCAGTGCACATCGCCAAGACGCATGCGCATTAACGGTCAATCCCTTAAACAAAGTTGAATTTCGCTAAAATAAAGACCCATTAATGTACCATACAGAGATATATATATAATTTTTTTCCCCCCATAACAATTCTGACTTTTCTGTTTTTACGTCAGGGATATGCGTTCCTTGCGTGAACATCGATACCAGCTTGAATCTGAAAACCTCCCATCGACAGTCCAGCAAAAAATTTTGAACATTTGGAATGTTCTTAAAGACGGAAGTGCGCACTCCTGTTTTCTGATCAGGGCTGTGAACGCTGCGCATGCATGTCAGTTTTTGACTGTTTATTTGCGTGCGTTATATATGCCTATGAGTTCTTCCCAAAGGTAGTTAAGCGCTTTCCATTGCCTCCGACTCTATCTCGCTGCGGTATGGCAGCGGCAGCAGAAGGGCCGGAGGACTGCAGCCGGAGCAGCAGCTCACCAGGAGCGCTAACAGGTGACGGCGAACCTGAGGAGGCCGAGGAGTTCACCTGCTGGGCCTACTGCACGGAGCTCTCCCGGCGGCAGAACGAGCAGAGGAGGGCAGGGTTGTTCTGCGACGTGACTCTCGTCTTCAGCTCCGGCGGGGCGTCTGGGGAGAGGGTCCAGACCTTTTCCGCCCACCGCACCGTGTTGTCTGCGGCGTCGCAGTATTTCACGCTGCTGCTCGGCGGACACTTTACAGAGTCTGTGTCCGGCCGGGTGGAGCTGAAAGAATGGAGCTCCACAGCGGGACCGGACCCAGAAACGGTGGAGA
Organism: Scatophagus argus; assembly: GCF_020382885.2. Classification (NCBI taxonomy): domain Eukaryota; kingdom Metazoa; phylum Chordata; class Actinopteri; family Scatophagidae; genus Scatophagus; species Scatophagus argus. Next base: position 11,784,060 of record NC_058513.1, on the reverse strand, counting down.
CTGTCATACAGTTCATGTACACCGGAGAGATCAGGGTAACCACTGCCAATGTGCACGAAGTGTTGGAACTTGCCGACAGGTACACTTAAATTTTATCCCAATCAGACTAATAACATCAAATTCACACACGGAAGTGTTGGCCAGCCAGAGGCTTGTGTTTCTAGGAATAAATGAGCCATACTGTCTCTCTGTATCTTCATTATAGGTGTGACTTGTTTGGAGTTCACACATCTGTGGAATTTGGCATTAGTCTTGAAAATTAGTCAGCAAGGTGTATTTTGCAGTAACATGGGCCTTATTATAAGACCAGGTTTTAACACTGTCTACGATCTTGGCTTGAAACTACAGATTCTTTTCGTTATGAATTAAAATACAAAGAGGCAAAAAAAGCGCCACAAGGTTCCAAAAATCTCCACCTGACAAATTTAAATTTGTTTGATTTCAACACTGATAATGAGAAAGATGGAACAAGTGAAGGTTTGGAAGCTACATCCATCTCCACCCTGGACCTTGGAGTCTTTGCATGCTGTTGTAGTCCATGACACATTGTGTTTATTGTTACACAAACTGATAGTTATCACTTTCAGTCCAAACTCTACTTTTATGCATGAATGGTCTGCTAATTACCTCATGTTCATGCAGGTTCCTGTTGACACAGCTGAAGAACTTCTGTGGAGAGTTTCTAATGAAGAAGTTGAACTTGTCCAACTGTGTAGCTGTGCACAGCCTCGCCCACATGTACACCCTGGACCAGCTGGCCAAGGGTGCTGCCAAGACGATTAGGAGAAACTTCCACAAAGTTATCCACAACGAGGAATTCCACACACTGCCATTTCACCTGGTGCGGGACTGGCTGTCGGACTCGGATATCATTGTGGATTCTGAACATGAGTTGTTTGAGGCTATCGTAAAATGGGTGCAACAAAACTCAAAGGAGAGAGAGATGCATTTTGAGGAGCTGTTCGGGCTTTTAAGGCTTCCTCAGATTGCTCCTACATACTTGACACGGGTGGTAAGGAAGGAACCCTTAGTGGCAAACAGCTCAGCTTGTCAGCAGATGGTGTCTGACGCCCTAGAGGTCCATGCTGTTCGGCTTGAGAGCCTCAGGTCAGCTGATTTAGAGCTCCGTGCCTCATGCACAGCTGCAATCCAGCCACGTTTTGGCCAGAACATGGATGTAATCATGGTAGCGGGTGGTGTTTCAGAAGGTGGAGACTATTTGAGTGAGTGTGTGGGCTACTTTGTTGCCGAGGATCGTTGGGTCAACCTGCCACATATTCACAACCACCTAGACGGACATGCCATCGCAGTCACTGACAGCCATGTTTATGTGGCAGGCTCCATGGAGCCAAGCTTTGCCAAGACGGTGGAGCGGTACAACCCCAGCCTCAACACCTGGGAGCAGGTCAGCAGCCTGACCACCCGCAAGCACTCCTTTGGCCTCACGTGTGTCAAAGACATCCTCTACAGCTTCGGTGGTCATGGCAACTTCAGTCCAGGTTTCAAAGATGTCACTATATATGATCCAAAGCAGGATGAGTGGCAAAATCTCGATCCAGCACCAAAGATACTACGAGATGTAAAAATAGTGACTGTGGAGGACCGCTACATGTATGTGATGGCCCAGACCCCTGTCGACTTGGACAATGAGGAAGGACTGAGCAGCTTGACCACTTGCTATGATACAGAGAGTCACAAGTGGCAGGAAGTGGACTCTTTACCACTCATTGACAATTACTGTAGTTTTCAAATGGCTGTTGCATCCACCAACTTCTACCACACAGCTTCCTGTTGCTCCAAGAGCTACAAAGTAACGGTCGAGGCTGCCCAGAAGAAAATAAGCAGAAACATCTCTGATGACATCCTTGACAGCCTCCCCCCAGAGGTCCTCAGCATGGAAGGTGCTGCTATATGCTACCTAGATGATGACATATTTATTATTGGTGGGTGGAGGAACAGCAACAACATGGACAAGCAGTACTGCAAGGAGGCCTACCGTTACTGTGCTGAGAGGAAGCGCTGGATGTTGCTGCCGCCCTTACCCCAGCCTCGCTGCCGGGCTGCAGCCTGTCATGTTCGCATCCCATACCAGTATCTTTTTGGCTGCCAGCAATACCCTATGCCCCAGAACCTGGCCCACCGGAGAGACCGCATGCAACAGATGCAGCAGCTTCATCGCCGAACCCTCACTCTGCGCAGACAGCTGCAGTCTCAGATTGAATGTTGAGATCAAAAACTCCACCAGCGTGACATTCTGGCCTTAATGTGCTGGTAAATGCCTTGTTGTTATCACAGTTTTATCTTATTTCTTTGCCTTTGTTGAGATGCATTGGTTTACCTGCAGCTGCTTTACAAGAAAGAAAGATTGAAAATTACAAGATTTGTACAACTGATGTTGAAAAACAAAATAGGCTACTAAATGATCTCATTTTCATCAATAATCGTTTTGGCCTTAAACTATTAGCTTATGCCTTATCTTTATTCTGCTAGTAAATCAAAAGGTGATTGCTATGGCATTTCTTGTAAAAAATGTTGATTTCGTTGCTAAACCGCTTAGCTTAGCTTTTACATGTGATCTGTGTCAACACAGAAATGATGTCAATATTTGTGGTGCAAGTTAGAGTAAAGCTACAGTAGTTCTCAGTAATGCTTTTCTATGAAATCTGGTTCAGTGTTGTGATGTAAACTTAGCTAAGCAAATTATGTCTACATTCACTGTGGTGAAAGTTAGAAGATGACAAACTGTCAGCGTAGGGATAATGAACTTACTGTAACAGCCCGCTGCCAAGTTTTAACTTTTTACTTCTCTCTCTACTTGCTTCTAAATTCTATTCTACCTCCAGTTACCACTATGGTTTTGCCTTTTTGGTCTGTAGGGATTGAAATATCCAAATGTAGAATGTTTTGTGTGCAAGTGGTGTGTGGCCCCACTTGATAAAGACAATCATTTGTCAGAATTTTTGTAGAAAGAATTAAGTATTGAGCAAAGCACATTTTGGGGAAGAGGGTTTGATTATTTGTTTCTCCCTAATTTCTCCCAGTGTTGCACTAAATTCTATATTTTGCCATTCCAGTGGATGTGTTTAAATGTGTATGATTTATTTTTTTAAAAAAAAATATTTTAGATTGTCAAAAATTGTTTTGACTTCCCTGGTTGTTGCATTGCTTAAAAGGTCACCAGCATAATAATATTGAGAAGTCAGTTGGGGCTAAAGCAGCTCTTTTTCCTGTGTGAATTAGGGCCCTTGTTCACATACAGGTACTGTACTGTAGAAAGACTATGAAATGTGTGTAACACGCTAAACCAGGAGGCTGATATGTTTTTATGCATGGTTCTCCAAATGTTTCCAATTGTGCCATAAAATCCCAAATGCCCCTTAGTAATACAGCTGAATTGATTGAATGTAAAAGACTTTGAATGTTAAAGTAAGGATTGTACTGTGTTGCTTTTTTGACTACAGTCTTCTGACTCAAAACACAAGGTTGTGCGGACCAGTTACTGAGCTCGGTGTATTTCTCCATTACTGCTGAAATTGCTAATGCATGTGGTACCAGCCAAGCCATTAATAAATACTATCTAAGTAGGCTTTGTGGACCATACTGTACATTAAGTGAACACACACAAGGATTGCAGCAGAATACAACAGAGCAGATGTAGACATACACAGATTTTATTAATGCTTTAGTATATCAATATCATATTTGAGGCTGGGTTTCAAATTTAGATTTTTGCCCCAGTTTCGTCATTGGACTTATGCAGTGCCATATTATGCAGATTTCATGCGTTACTTATTGTGTCATTCCAATTGTGTGTGCAAGAGCTGCAAGTGTACAGACATTTGCTATAAATAATAAATAATGGAATCAGTTTGTTGTCATCTCTGAAAGATATCTGTTTTCAAATATGCCTTTTTGTTGTGACAGTAGTTTATGTACATAGAAATGATTACACAGGGGCTTCCGGTACACCTCCAGCATGGCGGCAGCGTAACAGGTGAGCTCCCCGACTCCCCGTTTTGTAAGCCCGATTTATTCGTCAATAAGCAATTCAAACGACCGGTTGAATTGTTATCCAGAAAGGGCATTTGATTATGACAAGAAGAAAATACGGAAGAAAATCTCAAAAAACTGAGTTAGACGTCGGAAGGGACGACGAACGAGAAACGTTGGCTTCATAGCTAACGGAGCTAACGCAGGCAACAGGTGGAACTGAGGTGAGTCAGAGGAGCCAAAACGAGGCCCAGTCAGCTCAAAACGTCGCAAATATGGAAACGATACTTCAAGAGACAGACAGCCAGACAACCTTAAAGAAATTAAATAAAGATATCATGAAAGATACAAGTGGCTAACAACAGGATCGATAACTCCGAGATGCGGAAGCGGAGGAACGACTACAGCACATTGAGGATGCTACATTTGAACTTCTGGAGCTAAAGAAAGTGTTTGAAGAAAGGCTGGTGGGCCAAGAGGGACAGGATATAAACAAAGACTGCAAACGTTTAGGAGAAACCAAGAGCAGGAATTGGTGGTCATGGGATTTACGAGGAAGAGGACTGGAAATCTTTTGGTTATATGGACTGCTCATCACCGGATTAAGGTGAGAAATAGGGTTCCTCTGTTTTATGTTCTGCTTTGTTATACTTCACTCAGGGGTCAATTTGACAGGATGATTTCCTCAACATATTTTATAAAGGTTGGAGTACCTCCCTTTTTTTTTCTTTGGTGGAATATGGACAAAGCTAACTAGCAAAGAGGACTCACTTCCCCGGGGAGGAAGAGGTCATCCCTCGGGACAGACTTGTCATCAAGGCTTAGAAAGGGTCGAAATGCAGACCCCACGCAAGAAAGTTCCTATGTTCATCTCTAGTTCATTAGTAACTGTTTTTGCGTTGTGTTTTGTTAAATATTATATTTACAAAATTAGGGATTCTGCTACTAATTCAATAAAGTATAAGACATAATAGATCCTTAAATGTTTTGAAAAATATAAAACTCAATAAAAGAGAAATAATAAAGATCAGATACATTGTTAGAGTCTTTAAATTTACCAAGAGTAACAGCGGATCAAAATTTGATTCTGACAACGGAAATCACAGTACACCAACAAGTTCTGAGTTTTACAAACTACTCAGGAGACCGTTGATACCTTTGCTAAGAAATACATTCAACTGTGTGCTAAAGGAAGGTGAAATTCCAGGTTCCTGGAGGGAAGCCTTAATTTCTGTTATCCCAAAGGAAGGAAAGGATAGGTTGGATTGCCCTAACTACAGACCAGTTAGTGTCCTTAACCAAGATTATAGACTATTCACTGATATCCAGAAGCTTAGAAAAAATTTTGCCGGACATAATTCATTTAGATCAAACTGGATTTATAAAACAGACACACACAAAGGATAATATTAGGCACACATTGCATGTAATGCAAAATATTATTAAAAAGAGAACAGAAGCAGTGATACTGGGATTGGACGCAGAGAAGGCTTTTGATTCTGTCAGGAGGGACTTCCTATATGTGGTATTAGAGCGGTTTGGCTTTCATGAAACATTTATCGAAACCATACAATCACTGTATAATAAACCCTCACCTTGGATCAAAATTAATGGTAATCTTTCAGATTATTTCATATTAGAACGTGGATTCCATTAGGCCTGCTCACTTAGCCCTCTCCTATTTGCTGTGTATTTGGAGCCTCTAAGACAATGGATAAAGTAAAATGAAAATATAAAGGGTATACATATGGAGGGAGGCTAACAAAAGATAGCATTATTTGCGGATGATGTATTGATATATCTATCTCAACCAACCCAGTCTTTTCCAGTATTCATATAAACACTTGAAGATTATTATTATTAAGATTATGGTTTGCTATCTTTGCATGTCGAGAGGACATAACACAGGATGTAAGTGTTGGTTGTAACTTAAAATCAATAAAAAGATAATAAAAAAAAAACCAAAGAATTATACAAATGAGTGAGTAACAATAATAACAAATGCGCTTTATCTGTAAGTCAGCTATATATTTGCGGCAGTGCTTTTTAGGAAATTGTAGGGATATAGTTGAATGTTAGGGAAGCTGACCATGAATGCATACTAAAAATTATTTATTTATTTTTTATTGCAGATATATGTCTTCTCTAATTAACTATGGCTACCTTATGCACCGGTAACACCAGTCATTCATATCAGTGGGATGCAAATGTGCCGGATTTATGCTCAACTCGCCGAAATGCTAATTAGTGTAAATGTGATTTTTTTTTTTTTTGTTTTTTTTGTTTTGTTTTTTTTAATTCAACTCGGTTTTAATCTATTCCACCTACGTTGACCAAATACGTTGACCTACCAGGACGAAAATGCTCTCAGTGAAGTAGGAACTAAAGTGCGTCGGAACCCTTATGAGAATTAGTGGGGGTACGGCTATGTTGCGGGTGCGACTAACACAGAGAATGTAAACAAAACATTGAAACCACCGCTCGACTGTAAATTTTAACATTATTTAATTATCCTATCTTTATGGATATGTGAAGTTTGTGTTTTACTATTGTGTAGCTTTAACGGTTGTTCCAAGTAGAAGTTTACACCTCGTCAGCACTCCGTTTGAAAATGGTAAGCTGTAACGGCCAGCTCTTACGTAAGCATTGCAGTCGTGTACAGTTTTAGCTAGTTAGCTTTTAAACGGACTGTTAAAGTTGAATTATTTTCAGATTTTGTGCGGTGCAACAATGAAGTACAATATGTTTTCATTCAAATGTAATACACTTTTATATAATGATGTAAATCCCACTGAATATGTGCATACAGTACTGCACTGTGATAGTAGTAAGATAGCTGTAGGTTGGATTAGCTAAGACCAATTATGGCTGCAACGTATTGCTTCTGCGCGCTGTTGTTTAAAGCCAGTGAGTTAATATTAGGCCTTATTTATGTCGAAAAAAGTCAACAGTGTATGTATACTGGAGCAAAATAGGAATGTCTTTTAACAACACCTTAGTTTTTACCAAAGTGAAGATTTTTTAAATGTTTTCTTTGGGAAGTTTATTTTCCATCTATGTGGAATTGCATGCTTGCCTGTGTATTTTACATGTCCGACTAACAATTACTGAAAAAAAAAAAACTCCTCTGGATTTCACTAGGAAATAATTTAGTTGACCAGTTGCACACTGTCTCTAATTTATTAAAAGTGCCAGATTACAAGTTATGTCCAGGAAATCTCTTATGAAATTACAGAGCTGTAAAATAAAACGTTACCCAAATGAATTTTCCCCTTGACTTTACATTCAGATTTATCATATTCCCTGGATCTACACACCGGTACGGACTGTCCTGGCAATCTGGCACCAGCTGACTAAGACTGAGGTGAGGCAGCTTTACATAGCTAAGCAAACATAATTCTGATTTGAAACTCTGTGCATTAGATGTATGTCAGTATAAAGCCTCTCTGCTTTTTACTCTGTCTGGATATACATGTTAAATGATAAGACTAAATTCTTTTTTTGCTCAGATCCCAGAGTTGGCTAAGTCCTCAGTGTTGATGAGAGAGCGTGGCAGGGTGGAGGAGACGATTCACGCCATGCAGCGGGCGGGTGCAGGCAGCTTGCAGGTGAGGAAGCTGTGGTACATTGCATCAAGAATCCAAATATATTCTGAATCAGATACACAAAGTTAGACAAAAACACAGTCATAGGAACTGAACATAGATTTGGCTTCTGCTCCATCACCAAAAATTTTAGACAGGAAGACATATTACTAATAATCTGTCCTGTCAGTTGCCCAGTTGTTTGTCCATGCAGTTTCTGTTTATAAACTTGGATTTAGTCATAGCAAACAGTTGTGAGCCTTTATGAATAAGTACAAAAAAGCAAAAGGAAATTTTGCCCTCAGATTTGCCCTCGTACTGTATTGTATTGTGTTTTTTTTTGTTTGCTGTGTACTATTTTAACTCGGCTCTAACTTGTCATGTCTCCTCAGGTTATCTCAGACTTCGATATGACTCTGACCAGGTTTGCGCACAATGGCAAGAGGGTGCCCACCACACACAGTAAGCACGCATGCCACAGAGAACTGACTATTGCATCTTGGCCTAATAGTATTTTTGCATTTCTTCTTTTTCTTCTTCATCCTTTTATTATTATTATTATTATTATTATTATTATTAGTTATTTTATCCTGCACTTGTGTTGATGTTTTAGTGTTTTCCTTGCTTTCTGCAGATATCCTGGATAACCGATTGTTGATTAATGAAGATTGCACTAAAAAGGTAAGTATGCTACAGGCATAAGGTCATTAATTAGTGTACAGTTTAAAAGATAAAGGGTACATTTTACACTTGTATAATTGTTCCCACTGCAGTAACTATCTGCTACCATCACCATGTTTATCGTGCAGTGACATGCACAGTGAGGTTTACAAATTCTTATTTGTGTAAGACCATGAACTGCTAGATGCACTTATGTTGTTGATCCACATCCCTCAACTACGTCGTGTCACAGCCCTTGCAGCCGATCTTTATGTATATGTTCAGTATGTTTTGTTGGTCCACTGTAGATGAGGGAGCTGCTGAACACTTACTATCCCATAGAGATTGACCCCAGCAGGACTGCTGAAGAAAAGCTGCCTCTCATGGTGGAGTGGTAAGAAGCAAACAGACTGATCTGAATCGTAGCCCCTGATTTTAATCTGATTTTGTCTTTCAGCACATACTGTAAAACAAACTCCAAACAGACTGTACTCAGCTCTTGTATTTACAGTAAAGTATATTATAAGTATATTAAGTAAAAGATTTGAAGTACTCATTCTGCAGAATAATATATTTGAGAATAATGTATATAATTATCAATGCGTTAATGTGTTCCTGGCTTGGTAAAGGTGGCTGCAGTACTTTATGTAGGAATATTTATAACATTCCAAAAACTTCATTTCATTTTCACTATTTTACATTGTCAGTATTTGAAGCTCCATTTCCTGAAAGGATTCAAGAAAAATGAATGAAACCTTGACCGAGATACTATATTTGTCTTGTGCTACTCTTACAGGTGGACTAAAGTCCACGAGCTGCTAATTGAGCAGAGGATCAGGAAGGACATGCTGGCCCAGGCTGTCAAGGAATCAAGAGCTATGCTCAGGTACACACTACACTCAAATTTCATATTTACCAACAGCCTGCAGAAGTTAAGTTTATTCCACTCTCATGTGCAAAGACAGTTCAAAAATAGAGATGCTCTACAATTAAAACATTACATTACTATTCCATCAGATGTTGTTGGACATACATAACATCAGTCCAACATCTTGATTTATTATTTGACAACAGATTATGGAAGAATCTACAATCCTTTCTCAGGATGATTAAAAATTCGGACATGCAGTAATTTAAATAAGTAGTATTTTCTTCAGGCAGTTGTTGGTTCTTGTGTCTAGCAGTGTATGTCATTTCTTTAGGGATGGCTACAAAATCTTTTTTGACCATCTGGAGGAGCAACAGGTCCCTCTGTTGATCTTCTCAGCTGGTGTTGGAGACGTCCTGGAGGAGGTGATCCAGCAGAACCATGTCTTCCATCCAAACGTCCACATCATCTCCAACTACATGGACTTTGACCAGACTGTGAGTTTGACTACACCTGCATTTACAACATTACATTTCGTAGATTTTTAAATAAACACCAATGACTCCAAAACCATTTTCCCCACCAGTTCATTGATTTCAAGACCTGGACTGAGAAAATTCTCTGATTTGTTAATCTAAATAAACTATTTAAACAAACTATTTAAAAATTCTCTTGGATTAGCTGGAAAATTGATTGTCACAAACCTGAGAACAAAGCTGTTTTTCAGAGTCAGAGTAGCTCAAAAGAGCTCGGGGTTAAACATCTACAGCAGTAAAATGCAATATACACATTAATGCAGCAGTAATATTAATCCAAAAACATAAAACACTGACAGGGAACACTTTTCTGATTTTTACAGTGTGGTGTTGTACTTGTCTTACACGAGCAAATGATCTGAATGCTTGTAAATTTAACAGAACATTTTCTTGTTAATAAGGGGGTCCTGCAAGCCTTCAAAGGCCAACTGATCCACACCTTCAACAAGAGGGAAGGCGCTTTGTCACATGCGGCTGGCCTCAGAGAGCTGCAGGGTCGACCCAACGTCCTGCTGCTGGGGGACTCTTTAGGAGACCTGACCATGGCGGACGGGGTGACTGAGCACCAGAACATCCTCACCATCGGCTTCCTTAACGACCAGGTCAGACTAATGTGAAGTATCATCCTGGGATTCCTCCACTGAGTTTTATAAACCGAGTCCTAACAGTCTGTGTCGTGTCTCTCAGGTGGAAGAGAGGAAAGAGTCGTACATCAACTCTTTTGACATTGTACTGGTGAAGGACGAGACAATGGATGTTCCCAACGCTATCCTCAGGTACATTACATCACCTAAAGACAACAAGACGCACAAGGAGGAACCGGACACTTTGTGACAACATGCACAGATATGAACGTGTTCACTCCATTCACTGTGCTGCATGCTGGACAATCGCACATCACCAATTACCTCAAACCAGACCTTGAAACTGGACTTTTTTTCCACTGCATCCACTGGAGCGGGTAATGTTGCAAGTTTTTTATTCTTACTGTGTTTTGACCTGCATTTGCTGTACATCAAAGCCACCCTACAAAAGTGCAAAGGTTTGAAAGGTCTAGTTTAGGTCATGCATTTCCAGTTTAGTTGAGAAGAATTTGTGCAACTTAACTTCACAGTTTGACTGCTCGGCTTTGAGTAAAATTCTTTTATCTTGTTCTTAAGGAAATCCCCAAAAATGCCTTGATAGAAACGTTAGTCTGAGAAAAGCAATGTACTTATATTGTCTCGTTTCAACCAGCAGATGCACACGTCTGTGTGTACATTCTACACATGAATCATCAGTTTACATGCTGGCAGGTTGCAAGTAACTCAACAGTGAAGCTGTAGTATTAAAGCTGTTCTAGTAGTTATTAACCTTTTTTTTTTTCTATCTGTGACAGCGAAGACAAACACGTTAAAGCCAGCAGTTTCTTGGGAAGGGAATACACAATGTGATGTGGGATGAGTGTTTTGTCTCCTGGCCGAAACACTGTGGTGCTGTAAGATTTAACTGTGAGCTAGCGGTAGGTGTTGCTATCCTGTAGAAGAAAAGACGAAACAACTGTATTTTTCCTTACGAACATTTTAATCGATGTGACTTCAGGGACAAATCAAGGTGCTTGTTTGGTTTTCTGAAATACAAAAATCAAAAACAAACATACAACACAAATCTCCACAAAAAAGTCCATTTGCACTATTTTCTAATTCAAAAATCCTGTCCATTGTAGTACTGAAAGTATTAAACCATGATGGTGTATGGATAAAGTCTCTTGTTGCTTGTTTCTTGTGTTGGTGTTGGGGGTTCATCCCTGAGAAAGAGTGAAAGCATTTGTTCTCATCACAACTCATCGTGACTCGCCTCTTCTCTTTCCTTGTCCTCATCCACCTTCAGTTTGAGTTCATCGGGCGTGATCACTCCGTCTTTGTTTCGGTCCTGGTTGTTGAACATATCGGTGATAACCTGCTCCATGGTCAGTCCAGGCTTTGTACGACCTTTGCCCTCTGCCACCTGCAGCTTGATGAACTCCCCGAACTAAAACGTGTCAAGAGATGAAAGAGTGAAGTTGTAGAGTTGTACTCTTCCAGTGATGATCTGATGATGCACTTTTAATCACTATATATATATACTGATAGCAAAACTTTCTGTGGAATAGTAACACAACTAGGAGTGTCATTTTCCATATGACCACCAGATGGTGACCAAGTAGGGATTTTCAGTTCTGAGTGGGATTAATCATTGACTCCAGCCACTCAAGCAGTTAAAGTACAGTTTTGAGGTATTTGTACTGTACTTGTGTGTTTTAATGTTACACTTCTTCATACTAATATTGCACTCCTCCCAGCTTTTACATCCCAAAAAAAAATGTAAGATACTTGTTGTAAACTACCAAAATTAGCAAAACCTTAACCAACAAGGTTATTGAAGTACTTCTTGCACATGAAAGCAAAGATTCTTTCCAGGAATCGTGAATTAAGAAGTTAGCTTGAGGGAGTCAGGACATAGAAGTTAATTAACTAAAAGATACCACGCTGTGAGATTTTTACAAAATTCAGTCAGTGCTCTAAAGCTGACCCCTGCTGTGTTTAATAATGTAGGTGCTGGTCACACGGTCAGCGGTAACAAACCTCCTCCTGTGGCACCTCTTGGTTCTTGTTGATGTCCATGGTTTCGAACAGGTTTGCAGGACTGTCCTGGAGCCACACAAACAAGTAGCCGGGCGGCACTCCTTTCTCAAAGCTCACCAGTTCAACGTCAAAGATCAAGACAGCACTGCTTGGCACACCCGTGGCTGACAAATAGAGAGCAAGAAAATACATCGTACACTGATCGTACAGTATCTGTGAAAAGTATATTTTTGTATGTGCAGAGCTATTTTTTCTATTTATTGTCCAGACTAGGTCCGCACCGTTTGAGTCTACATCCTTTTTAGTCACAGCTATAAGCTGTTTAGCATTATTGTTTTTAGTTTGAAACTATCTCTTATTTTGGACAAAGGGAAAATGGAGGGACAAAGTAAAGATAAACATCAAAAGTGTAGGTCAGGATTTAAGGACAGGAATTAAAAAAAAAAAAATAAACTAGTCATAAATCAGATCAACTATTTTTGCTGAGAAACAAAACCATCTTCCTCCTGATGAAGGAAAGTTCAGCAGTCTCACCTCCCCTTTCTCCGTGGCCGAAGTGAGGCGGGACCGTCACCACCCTCTTCTCTCCAGCGCACATGCCCCGCAAGCCCTCGTCCAGCCCGTCGATCACCTTGTCCGACCCCAGAACTGCATCCTGAAGGTTCTCATTGTCATGTCTGAGGACAGAGTTCATTGAATTAAAGTGGAAGTTCCTGTTGGTTTATAATCGGTCTAAAATAAACAGGGGATGTCGGGGTGACTCACGAGGAGAAGAGCAGCGTGCCGTCCACCAGGGTGCAGTTGTAGTGGTAGCGGACGTGGTCGTTCACCTCGGTGGTCTCGTTACACACCTCGGGCCTGTGGGTGATCTGGATGCCCACTGCGTCGCTGGGGTTGTGGAAGTCGATGACGTGAATGTCAAACACGAGCACAGCAGAAGGGGGGATGACATTACCTGGACAGACCACATGTAATTATTTAATTCTGAAGTCTGTTTTTCAGTGAGACTTGATCTTTTCAATGAATCTCTTTTTTTAATTGGTCTGTATAAAGGTTTAACATTTTTCTCAAAGCCCAAAGTCACATCAACTTGTTCAGTCCAACCAACAGTCCACAATCCAAAGATATTTATGATGTTATAAAATACAAAAAAAAATGCTCAAAAAATTGTCACATTTGAGAATACAGAACAACAACAATGTTTGATTTTTGATAAAGTAATGACTGCACAGTTCATTTTCTGTCAATAAACTACTCGTTTCAGTACTAATGTTGACTCAACAGTGACCACTTCAAAAATGCCCCTTTTCTTGTATATTTAAATTTAAATTTACCTTTAATTTATTTTTTTTACTATTACTTCAATTGAATATTGACAGACTCATCTTTCAGCATGAGCAATCCACATTCTGCCCAAAATGCTCTATGAGAGCTATTTTACAAGGATTTCAATGGGTTATTTTAACAGATCTTTAGCTCTCTGTCAAAGCAAATGTGGAACAAGAAACCAAAGTCATTATTAAATCAATTAAAATCAATCCAGACAGACCGTTAACTGCAAGCGGCAGGAAAAGCTACAGTAACAGACCTGCTCCTTGTGCTCCATAAGCCAGATGAGGAGGGATGGTGACCTTCCTCCTCTCCCCGATGCAGACTCCCAGCAGGGCCTGATCCATGCCTGGAATCACATACCCCATCCCAATGTAGGTGTTGTATGTGCTATTTCTCTGGTAGCTGTTGGCAGAAACAGATCAGAATAGATAACTTTTGCTTTTATTGGAATTACACTTTGAAATTATACTAAAGGCAAGAGAAAACAGAAGACTTTACCAATGAACGAGACTAAAACATCCTCCAAATGACCTGAGCTCACCTGGTGTCAAAGGTGATGCCGTTCAGGAAGCTACCGTTGTAGTGGTACCGGATGTAATCCCCGACTACAGACCTACGTGTGCACGACTCTGGCACCACCTGGTCCTCGATGGTGATGTTGTCCTTTGGGTTATGAATGTCAACCAAAAGGACATCAAACACCAGGGTGGCCTGGGAGGGAATCTCTGTACCTGGTGATCAGAGACACAAATGACTACATCTAGCAAGAGAAGCTATGGCGATATTTTTGTGTGTTGTTTTGTCTCAATTTATACAACAATACCAATGACTTGAATCTTGTTTCATTTTCAAAATAACTTAAATACTCTTTTTGCTTAAGATAAAATGATGAGGACAGGACAGGATTGTCGTTCGCTTCGGCTGTATTGTTATAAAATCTTGAAATCTTGTGGGTTTTTTTAGGAAATGTGTCTCAAACATTAAACCAGGAAGGTTTATGAGGAGGTTGATGGCGGGTTTACCAACGGCAACAACAAATCCTGCAAATTATGCCTTTAAAGGTGCAGTGTGGCATTTTCTTGTAAACAAACCAAATTAATGTTTATATTCTCGGTTTCTCGCCAAAATAAAAATTGTGTATATCATTGAGACCTGACAAACTGATGAATATATTTCCTCACCCATTCATCGTTTGCACGGCTTTTTAAATTATTTTTGAAGTGTGCATTGTTTACGTTTAATTGCATGGGCATCCCTGTGTAAACAAACTAGAACCCAGTCCTATAAACTTTAATCCTTACAGCTGATGGTGGTTTAAAAAAAAAAAAAAACAAAAAAAACTCCTCTGCTGCCATTTGGACTTACCAGATCCTTTTTCTCCGTAGGCTTTGAAGGGTGGGATGACGATATTTCTGATCTCACCCACACACATTCCCAGCAGGCCCTCATCCATGCCCTTAATCAGCCACCCCTCACCCACTAAGGAGTCGTGGGTCTGTTTCCTGGCGTAGCTATGCAGGGCTCATACAAGCGCAAAGTCAAACACACAACATACCTGGATGACGCAGTACAAATACACAAATGGTGTCATTCAGACAGTTTCAGAGCCTCAGACAAGAACAAGATTCAGCTTCAAAAAAGGACTTCTACACTGTGGCTTACTTGCTATTTTTAGGGCTACAGTTGCTCATCAGTTTCTATATTGTTTCATGCAAAAATCAGCACTTTCTTATGGCTTTTTTTTAACAGGAAACCTTCCCACTACAAGCCAAAAATCACCCATGCCAGAACTCACCTGGAGTCGAAGGCGGTGCCATCGAGCAGCGTGCCGTTGAAATGGTAGCGCACAAAGTCTGTACGCATTACAGAGCGTTTGCAGTCTTTGGGAGTGGTGATGATTTTGGTGACAACCAGGTCAGCTTTGTTCCACACATCCAACAGGTGGATGTCAAACACCAGGGTGGTGTCCGGAGGAATCACATCACCTGTAAACACGGTTAGAAAAGGAATGGCAACATTGGTCTGTTTGTCCACCACAGATTAAAATATTCACAACACAACTGGATGGACTGGCATGAACTTTGGGGCAAACAGTCATGGTGCCCAGAGGCTGAATCCTACAGACTTTGGTTGATTCTCTGAATTTTCCTCCAGTGTCAACAAGGAGTGAGATGTCACAAGAACCTCTCAATGTCATGAAATTTAGGACACATCTTCATGCCTCCCTCGGGATAAACTGTAGTTTTGTAGATCCCTTCTCATCAGGTCAAACCTTCAGTTTGGTTTGATTCAGTTCAGTTCCAGTACTCTGACTAAATACCTTAAGTAGCAGGAAAAAATAGCAAATATTAGCCTGCTAAAGTGAATATGGAAAACAGTCTGCTTAGCGACAGCATGTTAATGTTTGCATTTACAGCCTCACAAAGAGTCTTCCTGTTGGTCTGGCAAACAACAACATGGGAAGGAGGGGACCCCCGGAAAGCAACATTTCACTGCTGAAATCCTACCATGACTGAGGTTTGATAGTAGATCATTTTTAATCAATGCACAACTTAAATGGCACATACCACCAAACAAATCTGTGATTAAATCATCTTAAATTATAACTGAAATCTCAAACATCAATTCCAGATAACTTTGGTAAGTCTGATTTGCTTCAGGTTGATCTAAACATCCTACTCTTGGTGCCACTGGGCACAACAACATTTTGGTTTACCTGCACCGGTGCTTCCATAGGCCAGGTGAGGCGGGACGGTGATTTTCCTGCGCTCATTCACACACATGTCCTGCAGACCTTTTTCAATGCCCGCGATGAGCCGACCCTCCCCGAGCAGGCCCACCTTAGCGTCTCCTCTCTGATGGCTGTAAAGAAAAAGGGTGTCAAGAGACAAAGGATGTGTCAGAAATAAAAGTCAACAATAAGAGGATGCAAACTCTGGAAAAAGAAGGACCGCGAGTATTTATTAAGACTTTATTTTGTAGATCTGCGCCTTTGATGCTACCTTTCTTAAATCACTGCTGCTCTGTAGCTTAACCAAACTTTGCATCCGACTGTAGGACTTCTGCAGCGTGATTACCGACGTTTCCTGCAAGGACAGACAACTAAAGCGCATGCATTCACAATTAAAATAAAAAGCGGATGAACTCACCTCGAATCAAACGTCTTCCCGTCGACAAATGTGGCGTTATAGTGGTAGCGAACATAATCTCCAGTTTTCGACTCTCTGGCACAGACTTTGGGGATGAAGTATCTGTCCACGACTACATCTCCAAGGACGGGACTGGGATTACACCGCACAGAAGACCACGCAGTGAGGATGTAAAAGGCAATGCAAAACATCTTCAGAGAATCACGTCAAAATTATTCAAATTTGGAAGGATTCAAAATGCACAATAATAATGAGTGCCACAGAGTAGATAAAGCTGAGGCCTACAGAGGACTGCGCGCTGTGAGAGGCGGGCCGAAGCTGTAGATGTGGAGCTGGGCAGCGGCGTCTGAATGCTGTAAACGTGGACAATCTCCAGGTTGGTTTTCAGACTTTTTTTTTACCACAGGGAAGCAATGACGGGGGTGGGAGTGGGAAGTTGTGTCAAGCCCACCGCGATATGAAAATAGCGCTACTTCCTTTAAAAAAATAAAATCACATGAAAGCAAATGGACACAAAGTGGGGAAATTAAACTACACAGTGTTAGTTCGTCGGACATATTACGTCATGAGTGACTACGGCTCGTAGCAGAGATTTGATCGCTTTTTTAATTATTCTTTTCTTTTACAAAATAGTCAATTTCCGCTTTTATTTTGAAGGCAAGATCATCCCATTGTTCAGCATGGGTCGACTCTTCAGCACCGCTGCATGCAGCTGCATACCGCAGAGAGATCCGCCTCTCTGAATCGGGATCAGCCTCTCGGAGCCGTAAAGCGGCCCGAGAGCCCCCAAAGTTTCAGCTTTTTCATTAATGCCGTGAAAATCAGCAGCGCACTCAAACAGGTGGATAAAAATGCCTATTTTATTCCAAAGCCTCAAATCTGCAACATATAACAATAAACCGTAAAGAAGACCTTTCATCTATAACTATAACTATTTAAGATTACAAGTTTCATCCATCCCACTTTTATGAACGATGAACAAAACCAGCACAAACAGCACGACGCTGCGCTCAAGTCATCACTTTTACGCACGTCTGTTTTTGTGCCAAATAAAGAAACACAGCAGAATGTGACAGCTGTCGGCCTGCACTAAGAAACCCGAGACGGCAGCCTCTGAAAGGCCCAATCCCGGAATTCCCACAGACCCCTAAGCGCTTCAGCAGACCACCACACCGACACTAGGAAAGATACCAGCAGCAGCAGACAGACAGAAGTAGAAGTGACTAATATGTCGGATATCATAACGTATCATGGTTGCATTTTGCGCACAAGAAGTGTTGCCGTTGCTTTATTTGATCCTCGCTCCTCTGACAGCCGCACAATATGAAAACTACAGTTTCAGAAAATTCACCAAAGAGGAGCTCATGCCCCTCACCAATGCGTACGGACTCGCTTTGGACCATTACGCAGCAGAGAAGTGGACGGAATCGGTAGAGTATTTGGAACTGAGCTTGCGCCTGCACAGGCTCCTTAAAGACAGCGTGAGATTCTGCGTGCTGCACTGTAATAGCAGCAAACACGAAGAACCGTCCTGTGCAGGAAACCCGGAGCTGCGCGTCTACTGGCACGTTATGATGAGAGCGTCCTGTCAGAAGAAGTGCAGGGCTCACTTCCCCGCGCTGCAGCTCCCTCCCCCCGGCAGACAGATCCTGGAGGACTTCAGCAGAAGATCTCCCTACAGATATCTGCACTTTGCGTACTACAGGGTGAGACGTTCAAGGACGCTTTATATCAATACACCACAGTCATGTCGCCACCATTTTGAAAGATGTTCAACTTTAAAGGATTTGAGTCTTTAAAAACTAAAATTCTTGAAGTTATATACTCTTTCTTAGCATGTGTAAATCAACCCATGGTGTATGACATTCACTGACAATATTAATGCAGTACTTGTATTTTAGTAAACCAGCGGATCTGGAAGCGTGGTCCCTGAACAGGCTGACTGGAAAGTTCAGAATCAATATGAATTACAGTTATATAAAACGACAAGCAAGCTTTAAAGGAAATCAGTTAAGTGTTTTGGAGGAGGTACCCAACATGAAAATGAGAGCTGCAAAATTACTGTTGCATTAAAAGTGTGCTGTTAGTTCAGAACTTCAGAGCCAGCCCCTCTATACTTAAAACCAATGACCCAAATAAGCATTAACAAAAAGAGCGTGTTTTAATCCCAGGCTGAATACTAGTCAGTAGTCGAGGTAATTCAGTGTTTTTCTCCCAGCTGAATGACCTGCAGAGGGCCGTCCCTTGTGCCTACACCTTCCTCCAGAAGAACCCCGACGACCAGGAGATGCACAGACTGATGGAGGAGTACAAGAGCCAGTACGACCTGAGCGGCTACCTCACCGACCATGAAGAGCAACCGTACGAGGTGAGGACAAGCTGGTCGGGTCCTTCACAAATCGCTTTCTGTGCTGAAAAGACGGCATAACAGAGCTTAATGCTACCACAAACAGAAAAATGGAATCAAATATGCCATGCGTTTCTTACTAGATCACAGCTTTTTCCCGGCTGCGCATGCACAGAAAATTGCAGGATAAATTTATTTGATGTTAGTCATCATCAAAAGCTGCACAGCTAAGCATGTTGGGTCCTTTTTTCAGCTCCACTGCTGCAGTAAAACTACAATTTGAAAACTACTCCCAGCAGACTGCTTCCTACAGCTGTTTCTCTCATTTCCACTGGATCTTCTGTATTATCAATCGTTTCCTTTCTAGGACCCCTTCCTGAGAGGAGTGAAACTCATCGGTTCGGGTGACCACAGCAGCGGTGTGGAGCACATGGAGAAAGCTCTGAGGCTCTACCTCCACGAGTATGACCTCTGTCAGGCGGACTGCGAAGGGATCAGTCAACTCTCAGACGGTGACTTCTTTGCAATCTTAGCAGGTTAGCGTGCAGCGTTTAAAAACAACCAGGACTGAGCATCCAAAAGACACCACAAACACAGCAATGCTGGTTTTAAAAAGACAACTTTAAGGATTTTTACACTGTATGAATCTTAATTTCACCCTTTTGAAAGTGTCAACATTTTAGTGACATCTTTGTCCTCATGATCCAGATTTGTTCTGTACATTCACAGTCAGTTACACACCTCAAGTACTGCACTCAAGGGTATTTGGGTATTTGCGCTTTTTGCTATATTATACTTCTACTTGCCAACATTTCTGAGGAAAATGTACTTTTCACCGTCCCACATTTGTCTGACAGCCTTAGTCACAGGTGACCTTTTAGATTTTACATAAAAAGACATATGATAGACTCATCATAAACAACACATTGTCATCTCACGACCCTTCAGATTTAAGTGGTGGTTGGGAATCACCAGACTACAAGACCTAATGCTGCTGCTTTCGCGCTGATTAATCAGGGTACACAACCGAATAATGTAGTTTATGTTAAAACATCTGGGTCTATTTTTCAGCAGTCCGACTACTCTCCTCCCCTGGTTTCACGTCGTGACAGTCATACTGAATAATCTCTACTCTGCTTTTCCACAGATGTCTACGTTGACATATTACAGTGTAAGCTGAAGTGCGAAGAAAATCTGATGCCTAATGTTGGGGGATATTTCGTGGAGAAATTTGTGGCCACCGTGTACCACTACCTTCAATACGCCTACTATAAGTGTGAGTTTACAGTCAGCAGCTGAGCTTTCCGTCACCGAACAGTAACTATACAACACTCACTTGTGTATCTGCTGTTCTGTCCGACCAGTGAACGAGGGCCGCAGGGCGGTGCCCTGTGCGTACAGCTACTTCCTATTTGAACCTGAGGATCAGGTCATGGAGCAGAACATAAAGTATTATAAAGCCTACAGTGAACAGTGGGGCCTTCAGCCTGAGCACTTCACACCCAGGACGGTGAGAGGAGAACGCTGACATCACTGCCACACCTGCCACCTGTCTCCGCTACCTGAAAACACACTTTAGATATAAGGACACAGAAACACAGTCTTATTTATGGCAAGAGGTTCGGTTGGTTCGGTGTACAAAGTTTTACCACCACCCCAAAAAAGAAAACCGCAGTCAGTTTGTCCTTTTGTCAAGTTTGAGCTACAGCAAGAAAATAACCTGAGTCACAAGCTGTCGAGTTAAAGGAAAAGCACCAATAATCAGTTAAGTGTCTGGGCTAACAGATAAGTAGTTTGTTGTTCTGATACTCCCACTGTCTTATCTCTGTTTAAACAGGAAGCTCTCAAACACTACAACCAGACTGTCACTCAAAAGCAGATGCTAACGTTTGCAGAGAAATACTCAGAGTTGGATGTTGAGGTGAGATTGAAGACTTTTGACAAACTTGTTTGCTAAATTGAATTGAATTAAAATGACTGTATCAAGAGAAAATTACTGATTAAAAATGTCAACTTTTTCAGCTAATAGAAGTGTGATACTTGTTTGTAATACACTTGAAACATTTATGGAAATGATTTCGAAACATGCGTAAGAGTGGTTGGAACTTATCTTAGGTTGTTTATCAGGATTTTTGGGGTTATTTCAGGATTTCCTTGGACCAGAGGAAGCTGTACTTTTTGCCGCTGAGTCTCCTGATGTCGAGTTTGAAGGGATGGGAGACTACGAGGAGTCCATGTATGCTGACTGGAGGCAGCCGAAAGGCAAAGGAGACGCTGGGGAGTCAGATAACTGAGAGAGAGAGAGCTGAAAAGCAAGGATTTACACCACAGCAGATTGTAAAATGTTTGTCTTTTTATACTTTTGATGAGTCAGTACTCGGATGAAGAAGTGCAGGCCTTTTCACATTTCACTTTCACTCTTCTGTCCTCAGTTTCTCATTTGTATCCATCCACTCGGTGTTTTTAAGGAAATAAAAGTCAATTCTAACTGCTGTCACTTTTTTCTAGAGCCGTCTATACAACAGCAGATTAACAAGCTCACACATGAAAACATTTTACCAGCTTGAATAAAATACTGTATATTACAGTGGGTGAGTGAAAAATGTGTACAAGTACCTCGGGATGTTCACTTTTAGGTCTTGTATTGATTAATTACTTGGCTTAAGAGATTCAGAAGTGTTCACAACTATTTATCTTCAGTTATTAAGTACAGTAAAACGCTATTATTGATACCCTCATATGGAAAATGAAGTATCAGTTCAGTTTGTACTTGCTTTTACAAAATACCTTTACATCTTCTGAGCGCATTAAATGTTGGAATGTCCTGATTGGCGGTCCTGATGCTGTCTGTGTCCACATCTGCAGGAGGCACAGACATGCAGATCTCAGTCCAGTCTTCAACAACCCTGTGAGAGTATTTACAGTGAAATAAAAATATAAAAATATTTACAAATTAAAGTAGGAAGAACTGCAAACCCGTTTTGAAGCTTCACTACCACTCACATGTGACTTAACTTTATAATTAAATAAGGTTAGCCAGCGACCATCACTGTGGATGTGGATTCTTATGTCTATTAACTACAAGTAACACATTGCCAACAGTTTTATACAACATTTAGTCCACATACAACTTACTATTTTTACTTTTGATACTATAAAACTGAACTTTTACTCTCAACAAAAAGGATGGTGACTCATCTACTACATTAAAACAGCTGATTAAACATAGTAGCTTTGGTGCAGATCAAGAAAGCAAATATTTTCATGTTACAGTTTGGCTTTTTGTAGCTGTGTGCCAACCAATCCTGGTCTCCAATGACCATCACAACAATTCAGTCAGAAATAGAAGAGACAACTTACAGCAAGAAGCACTGCCTTTTTAAAAAACAGATTTACACAACAAACATGCAGTCAATGTTATTCGGATATGTTTTATTTTAATATACACTTATATGAGTATTTACATCGAAAGCCAGTACTGGTTACCTTCCTGTAAGACTTAACAACATCGACTCCCATGTGAGAACGGTGCCCGAATCCTTTGACGAGTCCAACTACGATGTGTGATCACAAACGGCGGCGGTAAACACAGTCTGTCCTTGAGTATTGGTTTTTATACCATGTGTATACGGACCAAAGAGTTCAAGTAGTAATAAAGGGATACGGTGACATTTTATATTCAGTCTGTGTTGACAGATTCTGGGACAGTTTCATCCTCACCTGAATAAAGTTGTCTTCTTTCCAAAAAAAGATCTCTATGACTACGCTTCTTCTTCTTGTCTGTGTCATTGAGGCGCTTTATTGATTAACTTCTGCTCAAAATGTCAACATATTCCTTTAATGCGACCGTAGGCTGACTGGCAGTGTAACTCGGATCATTGCTTCAGGTGTTTGTGCTGCTGCACAGTTCCTCGTTGTTACTGGTAAAAATGAAGATTCGAAATCAGTCTTTGTATATAATAATCACAGGATTACATCTTCTAAACCTGATTTAAGAATCTCGGCAGTCCAGGGAGGATAAATGGGATAGTGATGCAGATACAAGCGGGAGAATTTTAAATGGTGAATATATTCAACACTTTTTTTTTTTATCTTGAAACAAACATACAGCATTTATTGCTTACTATATGGATCTGTTCAGTCAGAATTAAATCATCCAAAGCCATTTAGAGATAAAGCATATTTGAAATCTTTTCTTCCTTTTTTCCTTTTGATTCCTCAGCTTGAACAGAAGCTAAATTCTAATTCATGTATGTATGTGGAAATCTTGTGTTCTCAGTCAGAACTTTGCAGTTTAAAACTTGAAAATCTCTGAGGCGTGAACAAAACATACAACACTGAGTTAAATGATCAGGCACGTAGCCCAGAAAAGGAGCTCAGACTTCCCTGAAAAGTACAAACTGCAAAGATTTGAATCCTCTCTTGCTAATTAAATCTTTGAGATGAGCAGTTTTAGGCTGAGAGGCAGGAAGTGTCTTCGCTCTCCAGACTTGTGCTTCAGTTCAGAGCGGCAGTGAGTCACTGCCATCTAAATGAGTCCATCTTATGATACACTATGTACATCAGCACCCATGTCGAGCATACTTGTATGCATATTGTTTGTATGTGGACTATATATCATACAGATGGGATAAAACATTCGGTGGGTACATGTGCAACTGTCTATCCGGCTTGGCTGCAGGAAATCAGAGTCTTGCTTGCTTTCCTGCAGGCCTGAACTATACATTCATACATTAATGCATATTATGTAGAAGCGTTGATTCGGGATGGACTACAGTTTGATAATGAAAGGCAGCATATGTATGGCTACTGTGCACCACAAATAACCCTCATCTAGACAGATAAAATGTCAGCATTATTTGGTGATATTTCTACACTTCCATCGCAGTTAAAGCCACACCACTTAAAGGAGGTGGTTGTGTTGTCCATGAGGTTCAATATATTAACAGAAAGCTACCCAAAAAAGTGCAAACTAGGAGAAGCACACAGCCTTCTTCCATGAATTCACTTAAAGGGGTAAAGTATAATAACAGTCGATATGGCAGCTGTAACCAGTGGAGGAGACAGTAAAAAAATAGTTGGGTAATCACACTTCATTTAAGGGATCTTTTTGCGTCTGTCCTTTCCAAAAGAAAAAAAAAAAAAGAGGTGATACTGTGGACGTGTACTTGGAGATTTGTTCAGATCTGGTGGGAATGTGTCCTCAGAGGCTTCCATACCACAGTTAAAAACATAATTTGACTTTCCAGGAGGAGAAAACCAGTGAAATCAGAGCAGGAAACAGAAAAGGGTTGAGGCCCCATAAGTGGAAGACATCTTTGTTTTGTCTCCTCAGAGCGGACTGGACACAGTGTAAGGTAGACAGGACAGCACAGAGATACGACTCAAACTCCCGAAGATCTGGGAAAGGGAAGAGGAGTACAGAGGAGAAAGAAGGTAAGGAGGGGAGAATAAAGAGGTGGAGGGAAGAGAAGAACACGGGAAACGCTGATTAGGGCTGTAGTGAATAGTTATTTTTGTTATATATTTCTGACTATTTTTTTATCATCATTCCCAAAAGCCAA
Organism: Scatophagus argus; assembly: GCF_020382885.2. NCBI lineage: Eukaryota > Metazoa > Chordata > Actinopteri > Scatophagidae > Scatophagus > Scatophagus argus. The sequence continues at coordinate 11,759,427 of NC_058513.1, read as the reverse complement.
AGGAGACATCTTCAAGTGTCTTGTTTGATATCATGTACGGTCCAAAACCCAACAAGGTTAAATTTACAGTAATGTAAGACTAGGAGATTCGCACATTTAACCGGGAACCACCAAATATCATTTTTTTGGCATGAAAAATTACATAGCGACTATTTTGACACTTTATAAGTCGACCTCAGTGACTTATAAAGTATCAAAGTAGTCGCTGTAGCCTGACCAATCAGTGAATCGATTTCTTGCGGATGTAACGCACATAAAAACTCAAAATAATAAGAAAAAAACTGCAAAGATGTCTTTATTACTGAAAGTTTATGAAATTAAGATTACAAAGGGGACACTGCAGCTGTATTGTAGAGATGGCAGCCAAGTTATCGAGGCGGACATGCATTACAAACAATAATGAGACAAACTAAGATTATAGAAAATCAATTTCAAAATCAATTTTTTTGTGTATTTTTAAGGACCATCTATGGAAGTATTGGTATTACATATGAATATCAGATTTTTTAAAAAATGTGTTAAAATGAAAAATAAGGATCATAAAGTCAGAGGATAAAGAAGTAGATGATTCTTATAAAACAGATGGCATTATGTTGTAAAGAATAAACAGCGATTAAAGACTCTGATTAACGTTTTGGTGTCGGGATCAGGACTGATAGGTAGGATCATACCTTCCTCTTCGGATGTTTCTGGATCCACAGCGAGGCGGGTAGAAAAGAAGAAGACAGACAACAAGTGAAATAGAACGACAGGTAAAGATTATCAACTGCTCTTTCATGTGAGCAAGAAGCAGCGAGGAAAAAACAGAAACATGCAACGAAACCCAGGCCTTAGCAGCAAAGCATTGAAGAGGCTTTTGAAACTCCCAGCGTGATCTTTTGTTATCCAGAGCGTGTATTCTTCTACCGAGGAACTTGCAACTGCAGATTTGATTGCTATCATACAAGCCACAGTCTTAAGGATTGAGGTAAAAGATTACAGTTTGAGACAAGCATTGTTTTGTTTTGTTTTGTTTCTTTGCAACCTGCAGGCATGTCACAGCAAAGCACAAGGAAAGACACACAGAAGACCTGCAGTCAAATCCAGTCGTGCAGAGAGGAATATGTTAAAGGCTTGTTAATCTGTTTAATTCAGACGGGCATGACCATAGAAATGTGCAGCACGAGCAATACACCTGTGCCAAATTTAAAAGATTAATTTAGCGATTTAGCATTGCAGTCCTACAGCACCGTCAGACCTCAGAGGGATGAATTTAGAAAAAGAAAAAATATATATATACTGCATACCAAAGATCACTGTTTTCTTCTGTGTCTTCTACTTACTGACCATAACCTGTCACCTGCATTACCCACAATGCAACCTGCCTGACCACCAACAGTTCAGTGTGAGCTTCAGGTGTGTTATGCTAGCAGTGGCTAATGTAGCCACAAGGTGTTAGCCTGCATAAGAAGTCAGGAGTGGGCTGAAGAGGTCTGATAAGCTCAATAATTTCTAACTCTTACTGATGATTATTTACTTGATGTAGACAATTAATGTTCTGATTACATTTAATCAATTAGTCATCATGAGTCTATAAAATGTCGAGAAATATTGAGAAATACTAGTTGCAGATTCACCCAAAACCAAGGATATTAAATTTACAGGGATATAAAAATAGTGGGGGGAAAAAAGCATTTTTGGTTGAAAATTGCTAGAATATGGTTACAGCTAATAATGGCTGACCCACTGATTATTTTCTTGATTAATCAGTTAACGGTCCATAAAGTGTCATCAAATGGTGAAAAATTAATCTAAAAAGATGAATCTACTTCTGTCAACTGCATGTTTCAGCATCAATTCAGAATTTAGCTTTGAGCAAATGAAATAAATTGCCAGTCATCTCATGCCATGTTGGAAATTTCATCAAAGAGCTTGCCAAAAGGACTAGTGAGGTTTTGTAAGTACCACCAGTCACACTGCCTTCTTCTAACTGAACCCGCAGATGGAAAACCATCTACTGCACGTCCACCAGCGTTAATAATAAACCACCACGGACTCCGGTTGTGAGTATGGATCAGACAGCAAGCAGAGGAGCATTCAGCAGCGAGCCGCAGGCATGTGTGTTAGCCGACAGAGGAACACAGCAGGCACACACAGATGGAGGCATGCCAGAGCTCTTACTTAAATCCCCAGCCAGTTCCCCCCAGGACTATCGCTGCCAGCAGAATTGCACCAGCAACCGAACCTATTATGATATTGGTACCACTGGGACCTGTGGGAGTGAAGGAGTCAGCCAGTGAGGGAACAAAAGATAAGAGGAGTACCAAAAATTTGAATTGTTTTTATGTTTTTTGTTTTTTTTTATCTCAGTGGACTGTAAAGCATCAAAAAGTAGTTTCATAATTCATGTTTTGTCATGCGGTCATAATTTGCCGTTAATATGTCCCATTTGTTTTTATTATATTTTTTATTTCTATTTATTTTTATTTCTCACTATATTCCAAAGCTGCCTGAATTTCAGAATCTTTAACATTATATAATTCATGTATTTGAATGATTTTCATCCACATGTTCATTATTTTCTTTTTTGGATTACTGTCTACTTTTGCTACTGTTTCCACACCCAGAAGCTTTAGGTCATCATCCAGGTTTTATTTAATTGCTTTCAGTTCTTCTTATAAATTCACTTCTAACTTGCAGAAGATAAAATTACGTTTTTTAATTTTGTGGTGAGTCTGTCTGTTCATGTAGTCGTGAGTGGTTTTGTGTGTTTTGTTCTTATTTTTCCTCCGTAGCGGGTTATTTTACAGAGATGAGAATCCATTGTGACTGCACTGATTTTGATTATGTGCAGGTAAAGTGCTCAGGTGTGGTTACCTCTGTATTTCTCTGGCCCCTCTGGCGGGGTGGGGATGGGGATCGGGTCAAACACGCTACAGTCCTTCCCAGTGTAGTCTGGATCACAGATACACTTCACCTCATTACTGCAAGTCTGTGGGACAGATAGGAGAACCTTTCATTTCATTTACTACCCACAAATATTTGTTTTCACTTGCAAAACCCTAATGTTGTGTTGCCAAAACAAACTGAGCCGGACAGCAGTGAAGCACTCACCCCGTGGTGGGAGCAGATGCGTGAGGACGAGGAGCCCGGGCAGGTGCTGAGGTTGAACGTGGTGACGGGGAGGCAGCGACGCTCCAGACACATCATGTTTGGCCCACATGGCGTCCCGTCCTCCACATAGCCTAGATCCAAGCCGTCATCCAGCACTGCATGGCCACCCCTGCAGGTCACATTAAAATCCTGGTTACTTCATTCTACTTCTCTTAGTACCCAGAACATCACATTAACTGTTTAATTCCACTTATTCTGTTAGATACAACATATAAATCAATTCCTATGTTAAAGGCACAATGCAGGAGCTTCCTGTGGACTCACACAAAAATCACTTGTGTTTGGCTGTGTCTGTATCTGCAAAGACCCTGGCATCAGTGATTCTGAGGAAAGAGAGTTGATTGCCGAATCTCATTCCCAGGACGTCATATATCAACATTTTGGGTCGATGGCAACTGGACAATCTGGGAATGAGACGCAACTTCCTCCACAATCGCTTCATGGTGTGTTTATAGCTACCGACAATTGTTACATTTATGTCTTTATTTTTCCATTTTTATTTCTCTCTCACACCCAAACCCTGTGCCCCGTGGAGTTTTCTCTAAACACAAGTTATGTTAACATTCAGTGTCGTGAGGTGTAACAAACATGTCGAGTGCATTTCCTTTCTTGCGAAACATTTACTAAGCTGATTTTGTTGCGCGTGCATCCTTGTGCGGATCCACCGGACAAACACAAAGAGGACCCTCACCAACTCTACCGGAGGTCAAAAACTCCACAGGGAACCTGAAAGAAGCAGTGTAACTCTTTGTGGAAGTCATCCCCTTGTGTTTCCCCACAGCCAGACTGTACCGATCTCAATAGAACAGGTCTGGTACAAGGCTCAACTATCTTTCTCTAAACTCTGTCTCACATCTTCTATCCTTCCATACTTGAATTTCCCTCGGGATCAATAAAGTATCTATCTATCTATCTACTGCTTTAGCTTGGAGGATTCCTTTTACCTATACCCATGTGGTCTCACTAACAAACAACACAAAGACTCATAAATTCAAAATTTGCCGTCTTTTCAGCTTTTGTTAGTCCTTTGGTCCTCACCTGCAGTCCATGTATCTGTTCTGATGGTGGACGGTCAGACTGGTGAGCTTCCCCTGCAGTTCGCCAAACCTCGGCTTAGCTGTCAGGTTGGTGCACAGCAGCAAACCACACAGAACATCTCTGAGGGAGGAAGAAAGCAAAGTGTGAGAAATCGGTTCAATCCAAGTTGGTTTTTGTTTGTTTGAAATCTTATACACGCCCACTCACTGCTTGTGGCACTGCACCCATCCCTGACCACTGGGGTCCGGCCCACAGTTGCCTTTCTCTGTGCCCTCAGAGTTGAGCTTTTCATAGCAGAACCTGTCAGCCGAGTCTGAAAAAACAGAACAGTCTGTTCAGCACCACAACCCAAGGCCTACCCCACCCCCCGCCCCACCCTCACCTCCACCCTGCTATGAAATTCCTATTTTAACGATCAGAGGGCCCTGCCACTTGGAGAAATAAAGCTGAATATCCAATCAAACCTACTGTAGCCCCACAGAGTCCTGCACTGGCCGTCTCTGGTCTTACAGCGACCTCCATAACAACGACCCTGAGAAGGAGGAGGAGGGTAGAAATGATTGCGAGGTCAAGACAAAAACAGGAATATGCCATTAATGTTTCTTATGTTTGTTTCTAATGTTTATTGCTCCGTCTGTTTAACAAACAGCACAAATTTACCTGTCCAGCATCACACATGTAACCATCCAGTTTGTGGACATTATGAGGACACTGCATGAGAGGGAACATTATCTATGCATCACAATAGGTTCCAGATGAATTGATAAATATGCAAATGTTTTGGGGGGGCTTCTTTTACCTGACTGGAGTCTCCCATGCAGGTTTCAGGAATATCGCAGTCGTTAACAGCATCGCGGCACGTCACCCCTCTCAGCTCATACTGTCAAAAAACGAGGAGATGTGAGAAAAGAGAGAGAGCGACGAAGAAAGCAGAGGGCAAAAGAGGCAGAAATGTGGGAGATGAGAGTAAAAGAGTCAATCAGAGCCTTAATAAACAGCGAGTGGTGTGAAGTAAAACAGTGTGATGTGTTAAAGCAGCTCACCTTGCAGTCCCTGCAGCACAGCCCGTTGCTGCACATGGCATTGTGGGTAAGGGTACACTTCTTACAGCAGTTGGCTCCACTCCGTGCACACTCCTGTGGGTCAGAGAGGGTTTACAGAACCCATGTGGATCATGACAGGATGCCGCAAGGCTATCATGATGTCCTGAAGTCGCACAAGCGACTACCACTTCCAATCCAACACAAAGACAGAGGGGGATCTGAGCTAAATCCCCAGAAGAGTTCCCAGCTGAGCTACTTATTCAGTGAAAATTAAATGACTACAAAATGTGCTATCAACAGAGACTGTGGATGCTCCTACGTGGCAGAGGGGAAGATGAAGACCCTACTGTATGTGCAGTTTCCATTTGAACTGAAATGCTCAGGACAGATGGGAGATAATGTGACAGCACATTTTCATGTATGTGACCACAATTTAACACTTAGCAAACTGTGCACAGACTGCTAACGGGATGACAAACGTTCATGCCAAACCAATCATTACAGTAAGTTAGGGCTAAAAAATGAATCAAAATATGGCCAAGTGCAATATTCAAGTTGCAGCAGCTAAAGATGCCAGACTACAAATTATATCCTCCAGATGTAAAGAAAATGTTCTTTTTTGGTACAGACCCAAACAAATATCACACCATGATATATTTTGGATTTATTTTTCTGTGAAAATGAAAGACAAATATTAGTATTTACATTAAAATCACAAACGTCAAAATCAATGTAATCTCTATATGGTTTGTTTTGTTTTTTGCATCATTCAGCCCTAATCCAAGTCTCATCTTCTTCTTCCAGGTTTTGTAAAATCAGCCCATACTCACTACGCACAAGACTAGAAAGAAATTTCATAAGAAATTAGTTCATTCAAATGTACTCACTACTAACGATCCACAGTCACATTCCTCCCCCAGCTCCACATATCCATTCCCACACTCCGGTGGGTCTAACAGCTACAGGAAATTCAAAAAATAAGTGAGGAATACAGACACAGACAAATTTCTACATAGACAGGGGATGGATAAAGTTTTACTTGCTGGCATGCGTTCAAAACTGAAAACGTTCTACCAGTGTGAAACACATATTTAAAGTAAATAGATGTCCTTTGGTTGTACATGCTTTTAACTAAGAGAAGAAGGCAAATTTGTGATTGAGCCCCCTAGCTGAGCCTCTCTGATGATAACCGACCACGTCTCACCTTGGTGGGCTTGTTGAAGAGACAGCTGCCTCCTCCCAGCTGGAGGAACCGCAGGTACTCGTCTATACTGCAGCGAGAGAACTTCCTGGGCAGGTAGTAACTAGTCGATACAGAAAACTGCTGTCAGAGTTTGCAACAATGCTTAAAAACTTCAAATGTCAGAAAAAAAATATAATAACCTGTTAACCGAAATTCAGTTAATATTTTTCCCCAAATAAAGGCGAGGATGGGTACATTTACAAGCTACATTCACAAGTTACAGGTACAGACTGACACACGCATAGGAAAGAAAGAAAAAATAAAAAAAAATTAAAAAATGCATGACTGGGTGTGGAATAAGTCCATGTTGGTCTCCACAGACTCCTGTTTTAATTGAGAATTTTTAATGTACTACTGGCTACTGATTAATTTACTGCTTACCCTGTATCCTCCATGATACAGCCCAGCCAAGGGTCTGGACACCTGCAGTCTCCTGAAAACACACACACAAAAAGAAAGGCAGTGGTGTGGTGAGGGCAGGCCTTGATGTGACTTCACTCAGCCTTTTTAAAAGCTTTAATATTTAATTTACTTTAATACTGCCCTGCACTGCTGAGATCTCACCACTAGAGGGAGCTGGTAGCGCAGCGGAGATGGAGTGTTTGCTTTTCTCAGCGTAAATTCTGTACAATCAGCATGCTTTCAGTGGAATTAGTTTTCCACTGAGTGCTGCTGTAAAATAGGTTTACTCTATGTGAGTTTGGCAAAGGCGTTTGTAAAAGACAATAACATTTTGAATTTTACCTGCCTTGACCTAACTTTGCCTTTGCTGAAATAACCAAATTGCAGGAAGGAAAAGCAAGGAAGGAAAAACTACACATACGAGATATTGTATTCTCACAAAACCTCGTGAAAGGTCTAAACTGATGCCTTCAGTGTGTGTTGGTCTTACCAGCAGCCGGTCTCTCTTTGTTTCTCAGCATGCCAATGTTCTGGCCAAGACTCTGACACAGTGTGATGGCCATGGGGCCCACACTGCCAAACTGAAGACACACGTATGGATAAAGTTAATGACAACCACCAGACAAAAGAGTAAACTGGCCTGAAGTACAGATTCATGAGGTCAATTCATTACTTCTGAAAAACTTTATGATATGATTTGTAACCAGTCACTGTGATCTGTGGCGTGCAAAGGACGCAAGTCTCACCTCATTGATGCCTCCACCCCTGGTGAGTGAGCAGATGCCCCCGATGTAGGCCGCCTCACTGCGGCTACTCATGAACGTCCTCCCCCTGTAGAAAAGAAAGGGATACTGCAGTAATAATAACAGGAGGAGGGTAAGGTGAAGGGGTAAGAGAAGGAGTCCTCCTTTGTGTCCCCCAAGAAGAAAAAGAAGAGGAGAAAACGAAGAAGAAAGAGGAGAAGAAAAAGGAGAAGGAGAAGATGAAAGGGGTGTGAAGGAAGAGATGAAGAAGAAGAAGTAGATGGATGAGGAGGAGGAAGAGGAGTCGGGAAGACGAACAGACAGAAAGTGGAGAATGAGAACAAGGGGGTCAAGATATAAGAGGAGAAGGAGGAGAAAACGATGAAGGAGTACGAGGATGAGGATGAACGGAAGAAGAAGAGATGATGAAGAAGAAGAAGAACAGGGAGAATAAAAAATAGGAGGAGAAGATGAAAACAGAGGAGGAGGAAATGACAAAGAAGAAAAGGGAGGGAGTGGGAAAAGGAAAAGTTAAGAGGAGGAGAAGGCAAAGGCTTTGGTAGGAGGAGGAGGAGGAGGAGGAGGAGGAAGGGCACTGAACCCACGAGAAGAGGTGAACAGCGTCGCAGCGCTCCTTGATGCTCTCCTTCCTGTACTTCATGAAGTCGCGCAGGGTGAGCAGGGCGTCATCGCCCACAGAGACCCTGTTTTCAGTAGACCAGGTTTCCATGGCCACCAGGACGATGCGAGTGTTGAGCTGCTCCTTGTAGATCTGGATTCATCAAGAACAAAATCAAGAACAAGCTGAGGTTACACGACAGCCGTCAACACGATCTGAGACCAAATCGGACATGGAAACGAGATGAAAATTATATCATAAAAGATATTTCAACTCACCGCATCGGCCATGTTCACCACCGCTTTGGCAAAGTTCTTGGTCTGAGTGGCCGACCGACGGAGCTGCACAAACTAAAAAGAGGAGAAAAATGCTGTGTCGCTTTCATTTGTTTCCCGACTATGAACCAACACAACAGAGCACCAACAGATTAAATACTTAAAGGTCACACTTTTTAATTATTGCTTTCATGCAGTAGCAGCAGAGATAAGATAAATGAAAACAGCTTCACACCTACCAGTTCATGATCATTGACCACCATCAGCTCGATGTACTTGGTCTCAGTCTGGACGGTGCGCTGACCTCGCCGCACCTGCAGGGGGAGCAAAAGAAATCCAAACAGGCTGTCATAATCACCTTCACACAGGACAAACAGACACACATAAACACAACGAGCACACACAGGCAAACCCAGCAGGTGAAACCATTAATCACATTAGGGACACACACCCACGCCTGCTGATGCTGGTGAAACTCTTGTCTTTGTCCTTGAGAGGGCAACAACAACTTGGGAAAAAAGATAAAGAGCAGCTTTTGTTTCAGATTAGTTCAGCAGTTGAACAAGGAGGAAAATTAATTATTTTTGTAACTATAATCTTAATTCCCATCAATAATAATAATACATTCTGAGTTAATGGATGGCATTAGGGAACAAGATGACATAAAAAAAACAGATAATGAACTTAAAATAGCTTTAAATTACATCATGAGGCTAAATGCTAATGTTAGCATTAGGGTTGTCATGATAAAAAGGCTTTTTGGCAAATTAAACACACTGTAAGAAAGTAGAGAGAGAATATGTAACCAGAGCTACAAAAAGATCAATTAAACTTCAGGAATATTGAAAAGGCAACTCAATAAACTGATAAGCCAAAGATCCACAGGACCTAAACTCTGCACTGGATTATTTAAACAATATGATGAATATTTTATTTCTAACTTTTTTTTTCCTTACATGCTGATTTCGTGCATGTGTGGCCATATCCATAAAGTTTAAAATAATCAGTGTGTTAACATGCTAACATTTGCTAACTGGCACTAAACATGAAGTACAGCTCATGGGAATGTCATAAACTGAAGCAGTGGAAAAAATTTTGAGCTGATGATAGCACCAGATGACAAGCCAGGACATCACCAAAGTTATTACAGTTAAACCTGAGGGGAACTCTGATGTCTGTACCAATTTTCTGATAGTTAAGTTTGGATCAAAGTGATGGCCTGACCAACATTAACATCACTACAGCCACGCAAGCACGGCCAATAACCTCACAAACGATGCAGCAGAGGACAAGCATCTTCGGTGTCTTTAATTAGACTGAATGACTCCAGAAGTCATCGAGCGGCATCACATGACTCCTTTTCTCAGATTTTAAAAAATCTCCTACAGACATGTGACACTTGTCTCTCTGTAAAATATTAATTGTGTTTGCATATGTGAAATCTGATTTTTCCATCCTGGTGACACTTGCTGCAATGCACGTGATATGTTCCTGCATGTGCACATGGAGATGCGTGTTGGGAAACAGAGAGATAGACTGAAAACTGACTTGTCTTTTTGAGCGTCTCAGGCGTTGTGTAAAGACGGGCTTCTCCTCTTCAGACCAGCTGTCTCTTTCGCTGTGGCGGTTTGTCTGCCCTTCAGGCTTTGTGCTGTTCAGGGAGCATCCTGGGAAACACACACAAACACACACACGCACAGAGTAAGTGAGAGTGAGAGAGAAAAGTGGCTAGTCATCAGTCCGGGGCTTGATGTAACCATGTATTTTAGTCCACTGATCTGCAGGAGAAATCAATATCACACAGCCAGCTGAGGAGGGAGGAGGAAAGGAGAGAGTGTAACTGGCCAAATGGGAAGGGGGGAGAGGGGTGAGGAGGTGGGGGAGGTTGGGTGACAGGAAGAAGTGGGGGGAGATGAATCCAGAGAGGCGGACGAATGTCAGGGACAAAGAGGAAAGGCTGCCAAATGAGACGTTCAGCAAGGGCGAGGAGGGCAGCTGGACAACCTGAGGAGGACATTGCACGCTGTAGAGTAAAGAAAGAGACAGACTTGTGTTACAGAATATTTGATTATTTTTAGATTGTTCAATGTCAAGGCTGGACATGAGGTCTCCAAACAAGTAAGAGCAAGCAGCCTTTTGTTTATCAGTAAAAAAGGTGCATCCTGTCCCGGTTTGTTCAAAATCTTAATTTTTGTAAAAGAAAAGAAAATTATGCACTCAAAGTCAAGTTTGAGATGTTGTTAAAGTCTTTAACTGGATTGCAGGTACTGAGTCACTAAGGCTTAGGAGGTCAGACAAAGAAACAAACAGGATTTTGTATCTGGAGGAAAGTAACTGAGAGGAGTTTTGGTGTAAGTCTGACGGTGGTCCTACCTGGGCAGGTGTTTGGAACGAGGTCCATGTCAGTCACACGATACACAATGTGGTCATTCTGCTCCTGAAAGGTGTCATAACAAGTGACAGATAAAGCATGAGAGGAGGCGGAAATTAGTGAAATCACTGAGCTTGGAGTAAAAACAAAAAAGGTTTTGCGACCAAATTAGAACTATTAAGGCTCTACAAAGTAAAAGCTGGAGGAAAACCCCAGTCAGACCACAGCGGGCAGGAAATCACGCCGCAGAGTCTAACTTATCTTTGCATTTGTGTCTGCAGTAAATTCTGACAGAATATAATTACGTATGCTGGGTCCAAACACGAGCCAGATTAGGTTGTCCTCTACTTCAACAGTGTGACAAGTTACCGTTACTCAAGTAAAGTAGCGTGTTTTAAAGAGAAAAGAGAAAAAAAATAAAATTTGATATTCAAAACTTGAAAAAACAATTTAAGTTTTAAGCATTAAAAGCAACAAAATTACCTCTTAGAATCTGAAACTGAAAAATCCTATTAGCATCTTTTCATTTGGTAATCTTCTTATGAAACAAACAGACTTTTAAACTATCCTGCTTTGATTAACAGTATTGACAGAACATGAATATGCAGACATGAAAAAATCTTAGTTATAACCGAGTTATGCCCCCTCAAACAAAAGAAAAACATGCTTTTAAAATAACTCAAACGACTTCTTCTCATCCTGAACTTTAAGTCCGCAGTTTTTCCATGTGAGAAAGTGCTGAAACGTGTCCTCTGAGGTAGACGGCTCAACGGGAAGGAAAGTGCTCCGATGCATTATTAATCAATTACTGGGCTGTCATAATGGCAATAACACTAGTGGACGCTGTGGTACACTTGAGCTGGGGATAAATACTTTATGAAAATGACCCATCTGAGATAGAGAGTCGAGGAGAGCGAGAGAGAGAGTGAGGGAGTTTGAAGATGAGCTGGGAGGCCATTGATCCATCTCTCCAGTCTATGTAATTGAGCTGTACTTCGATTACTGAGGGCCTTAATGGAAAAAAAAGCTCAGCCTCTTCTGTTCTGTGAGCATTTCTCTCCCACTCCTTCCAGCCACTCTGTTATACATTTATTTCTTTTTAATACTAAAACTATTCTTAATATAGTGTTTTTGAAATCGAAAAAGCCTCCTAAACTTTCTGGTTTTGTGGATCACTTTAACCGTCCTCCCGTTTCTGTGAGGTGATGTCTCCCTCAGATATGAGACAGGAGATTTGTTTCAGTTGTGGTGGATTGTGTATCAACTCAATACTTTCCATACAGATACCCAGAAACGGAGGCAGAATAACTCTGTGTGAACTGGCGGGAAGTCGTGGCGGGATATAGAGACGGAGAGACTCAAGCACATGTTGATGAATTTGAAGGATTGACTCCATGACCTTGTTGCAGCGTTGATTTGATGCTGAGAACCTGGATAATATATATGTGTGTGTGTGTCCAGACTCACCTCACCACCCTCAACAGGTTCGATGGCGTACGAGAAGTTCCCGTCCGAAAACATCCCCCTGAAACAAACAACGCGGACTCACACAGATGTCCCCAGGTAGGCTGTAACATCCTGCTGTGTTCACTCCAGGCTGGGTCTTACACATTCACACAGGCATAATAATTACAACCTGTATGCACAACAGCGTGACGAATCCTTAAAATTATTCAAATATATAATAATTGGACTGGACTTGTGAGGCTCCTCTTTCAGTCATCATAGCAAACCCATCCCATATTAGTAAATGATTGTGATTGGTCCATTACAAACTGGAGCAAAGATTTCAGGTGAGGTGAGGTTTGTTCAACATATTCAACTCACTGCAGGCCGTGGCAGGTAGAAAGAGCAGCCCAGGAGTCCGGCAGCCCCCGCAGATGACCATGGTAGTAACAGTGCTCTCCTCCCTGGAAACAAATCATCAAGCACAGTTAGACACTGGACCCTCCACCATCCAGTAACATGTTAACGTCAAAATTTCAGAAAATGAAACCAGCACCGGTTGATCTCCTGGCCCTTGTATACATACAGGACAGGTATTTACTGTCAGCCCGGGGCCTCCAGCTGACCTGGTGGGTTGACTGAAGGATATCAGTGAATACTGTACGACTCAGTGTCCAGGAAAACCTACACCTACAAAGGATGCAGCTGAGTTCGGTTTCACAGAGGAAAAGCTGAGTGCGTGTGGTGCGTTTGAATGTTTGAGTGATTGAGAGAGCAATTAAAGCGCGAGGAGGACAGGGGTCAAATGGGAGAGACTTAGCAGCAGGCCTCGGGTTTCATTGTATAGTAAAGTAAGTGTAAGTAAACATGCAGAGCGCGAATTAAAGTCAGATGTTACTTTCAAATTTTTAAAGAGAAAGTGGGCTTTGTTTGACCTTGACATTGACTGAATTAAGCATCAAATCACATGACAGCAGTCAACAGTCAAACGTTTCCTTACACTGAAGCAGAGGTCTGTACTGAGAATACAAACTGGGCAGGATTCCAAAAAAAAAAAACGACTTCTACACAGAAACCTGATCGTAATGTTTTCTTGCAGATGTAAACGCGTTTTTAAACCAGCAAACACAGATGTTTTACACAAGGCTGTAAAAGTGTTTATTTCTGCTGTAAAGTTGGTCATTTTAACATGGCAGGAGTGTCCGTGGAGATTGACTCGCTGTTGGTGCCAGCCTCAAGTGTTCATTCAAGGAACTGCAGTTTTTGGCAGGTCCGCGTCCATTTGTCAGCCGTGGAGGTTGAAGCTTGGCTACAAAATGTTTGGTCTGACTCTTGATATTTTATCTTTTTCTGATTTATAATCCCTCATGCTAAATTTGTTTCCCAATATTGTTTTTTCATTTGATCCCAGTAAAGACTTTATAAACCAACAGATTGTCTTCAACCATCGATTGAAGTGTGCATTTATTGAGGTCAGAAGAGCAAAGACCTCTAAAGTCTAAAGTCTAAAGACCTCCATTTGTATGTCAGGCTTTGGATTATTTATTTTGGTTTGTAGTTCATTCCCTCCCAGTGACACTGCTTGATCAATTCTCCCAGATTTTAGAAAGCTCACCGAAAAGCGGTGGAGTGGAGTGCCCCTTTAATATAAGGGAAAATGTATATAACATAAATAGGAAAAACTTGTGTGCCAGTTTGAGCTTATACTTTTGCAGAACTGCTGTTAAGGTATGACCTGCACACCCTGCTTCCAGATAACTTCACCTGATTGGTCATAATCAGCCTCTTAAAGGCTCCAACTGGATGATCATGTTTTCACTATAGTGTTTCCACATTGCCTCTCCCAGCGCAGGAATGATCAGATTACGACAATCAGAGAGGAGACCTGCACTGTCAGTCAGGCAGCATGCGCATGTGTTTAAATGTGTGAGCTAACAAAAGCAACTGAGAAGAAAATAAACAGAATTACAATCGGGGGAGGATTTTTTTTTTCTTTTTAAGCAGGCCTCATCTAAATCGATGGAGATTACAATCATATTACATTCATGAGTGTGAGTGTGTGAAACAGAAGGTCAGTTTCAGGTGTTTGTAACGAACCCCAATAAGTCATGTCTGCCACCTGAGCCTGCTGTTGTCTGGCATGGCTGACAAAGCAAAAATAGAAGAGCCATGAAGATCCTGCTGTTCTTTATGCTTGGTGAATCTTTACTCTGAGCTGCGAATCAAACCTTGAAAATCACTCAGACGCTCTTTCGAGTCAAGTATGAACTCGCAATTAACCAATACAAAGAAGACCACAGCACAGCTTTCTTTCATTCAACAACAATGAGCTGTTCCTGTGCATTATGTGGCTTAATCGCTGAATCTAAAAAAAAAAAAAGGCAACCATACACCAAAAATCCTCTCTAAATCACGCAGTGAGCCAGGTTCCTGTTTATGAGAAATCAATGGCTGACCTGGTTGTCTGTCTGTTGTCTGTCAACTACGGCATCACGTCATTCACGCACAGGCCAGAGGAAAAGCTAAAATCAGTCCTTTAACTCCTGATAAGGTGCGAGTCCAGCATGGAGGAGAGTTAGATGAAGCTGAGTCTGTCCATCTGTCACACAGGATGTCTCGGCTCTCAGAGGACAAACAGTGCTGGTTTGCTTTTGATGTTAATCCATTTAGTCTGTTTTGGTGTTTTACGCTGATCTGATTACACTAAGGAAGCTGCTAAAAACTGCAAACCTGTAATTGGGTTAGCGCTAGTTTCATGTGATGAAGGTATGAGGCTTCCATTTAGCCAAAGCTCAGTGTTACATTTGATTAATTTCTAAATTTTATATTTTCTCCAGTCTCAACCAATATTGTTTATTTATATCTCATCTTATTTTATATAGGAGTAAGTTAGCCCCATTATTTTTCATTGAGCTTATTTGAATTCAGGCCCAACTGATCTGTTGAGGAAGAAAAGGACTTTAATCATTCATACCGAATAGTGAGACAGCCCACATGCAGCACTTAGTCTGGGGCAAGATAATAAATAAATAAAAAGGTAGGATTACAAGGCTAAATGGAGGAAATCAAATTGCCTAACACAGCAGACCCACGCTGACTTTGAGCGACTGAGTGCACATTTTAGAGAAGACATATAATGGCCACTCGCACAGGTAAATAAATCATGTTGTACAAGAAATGAAGGCTTCCGAGGACACGGACATGTAAGCATGACATTAGAGGCAGGACATAAGGGGTGAGTGACTCCATGGGACAAAAACTGCTTGCACACAAAAATGAAAGCAAATAAAGAATGACATCCTGTGGAGTCAGTAAAGATTAAATTTGACATCATAATCTAAATGAATTAGAAAAGCTGGAGTTTACTTGATGTCTGGACTTTGACTCAGCAGTGTTGAGCTGACAGGAGTGAAGCAAAAGTAATGAAAGAACAGGAGCTGATGTAAAGTCAAAGGAAGACAAAAAAGAACGAAAGCATCAGTTGGGGATGTTAGCATTCCCGGATTGGTAAGAAAAACATATTTATTCAGATCAAATAAAGAGATGCTGGAAGGCAAAGACCGATTGAATAATTTAACTGTGAAACTATTTAGGAATAAACACTAAGAGATGGATAATACTATCTTTACCCCCACCCCATCTCCCTCATATTGTGCTTGACTGCAGCTAATTCAGGTTCTGCGATTATATGCACTGCCACAAGCTGCTAGAGGGTGGTGGACATTGACTATTAATTAATTAGTCTGTGTGACTGCGTACCAAGTAATTCTGAAATATGAAAAAAAAAAAACAAGGCTGATGATTGTCAGAAATCAAATAAGCAAGTATTCAGCAGCACACTGGCAAATACATGAAATGGCTGCCATCAATTCAGCCCATCTCCATCCCTAATTCAATTCCTCTTTTAGTAGTGTGTCACTGAGATTTAATCTGAGGTAGCCAGTCACCCACTCAGCACAATAGCATAGATCCATAGGGACCAATAAAAAAACGTGACAGACACAAAGGCAAGAGCATTTTATAGGCATGTCAATAAAACTAAATAAATCAAGGTGAAAATGGTGGTGACAGGGTAGGGGGCTGCACACACCAGGGTCTAATTCCTGCATGCAGAGAAGAAAATATGAACATTTGTATTGGAAAATTAAGTTCATATGGCATTTCAAACATGCAAATATAATAAATACTGTTAATTGAAATTTGCCAACCATTTTTATGGATAAATGGTTTTACATGTGAACAACTATTCATCTCAAAGGGATTCTCACAAATATCCATTTATATAGTAACAACTACTTAAAGATGTGACATGACGTGACATAAAGGTGGACATGACGGACATACACGATGGACATAATGTCTACAGCATTTAACATTAATTCATATATTTGTACCTAACTCTTTCAAAAGCTTTTGGCACAGAAAATAAGGGCACTTTATTGAATATGTGTATTTATGGTTAAAATTTCTGTTAAATTAACAGGCTTACCATTACCTCAAGGTGTGCCTCAAGGATCCAATCTTGGGCTACTATTATTCTCAACTTATATCATTTTTTTTTGCCAAACATAGTCTCTTATATATTCTGCCAGGTCACTAAATATTCCAGACTACCTACTACTATCTTTGCTATTTTCTGTGGAAAAAATGACATATTATAAACATGTAGAGACCAACAAAGACGCCCTCTAGCTGACCTTATCAACTGAGCTCCACAAAATGATTAACGATCTCTCTTCACAGTAACAAAAATGCCTTAAGTCTTAGCTTCCCAGACACATTAACATTATACAAACTTATGAAGCACTTTTATCAAAATTGCAGAAGAGGCATGAAGATTTTCTGTTTTTTTCTTATATAATCTGCACACATCTATGATATTATTATTATCATGTTATCTATGATATTATTGTTATTATTGTTTTATATTATATTGAGGGGGAGATAATGAACTATCCCAGGTGGGGTTTTTTCCTCTATCTGCAGACAATATTCAATGGTTTGTTTTGGGCTTTTTTTTTTTTTGGTCATTTGTTTGTTTTCAGCCTGTGCAAACAAACATCTAAATCAATGACTGTGCTAATGCGCATCTGGTTGCAAAAGATCAGGGCGGGGGGGGGGGTTATAGGATCTGGTTAAGTTGGTTCTGAAGATGGACATTATTTGAATTCCCCTCACGACACGACAAAATAAACCCTAGCTGCTGCTGCTGCTGCTGATGACTGCTAGTACCCATGGCAACCATCTACTGATTGGTCAGGTGGTCTTTGGCAGAGAAAAAGAGAGTGAAGTACAGACAGAGCTAGATAGCGAGAAAGGCACAGAGGCTAAAATAAAGCAAAGAATACAGAGAGAAAGACATCATCTCCTCTGAAAGTGCTAAGAGTCTGCATTAGCGGCCCATCTCTGAGACTGTGTCAACAAACTGGGCGCATACATATTATGGTGCAGTTTGCTCAAATTCATAATGCATGACAGAGTAGACAATAAAAACAATTCATTCTTCGGTCTGTGTGAAACTGCAGCTAGAAAGCTGCATCCATCGGAAACCATCCATCCACTCGAATACACACCGGCTGTAGTCACTGGCAGACAATTCATTTCTATCAAACTGGCGGTGATGGAAAACTAGCTCACCGACATCTACTAAATTCTTGATAGAAATGAGGATGTCTGGATCAAAACTCGATGCTGAATGGTTGCAGCTTGCACCACATGGCTGCATGGTTGCAGCCACTGCAGATTTGGCTCCAACCAGTGACCTTTGTTGGATGTCATATCCCTCCCCCTCAATCTCTGGAATGTTTGTCAAGAGTCCATTAAAGGAATAGTCTGACATTTTAGAAACTATGCGTCATCGTTTTCTTGTGAAACGTCAGGTGAGAAAATCAATACCAGCGGCAACAGTCTTCTCATCGGAGTCTCAGAAAGAAAGTCAACAAGTTTGTTTCATAAAATGTCAAACCATTTCTCAGATAGTCTTACCATATTCTGTGACAGCTGCCCGTCTTCTTCATAGTGACGTTCCACATAGTCTGTAGACAGAAGGTTGCTGGAGAGAAACCAAAGGAAAAAATTAATATAATTCTACCATTTAATTTCAACTTGAATTTAACATTTCCGTAATTGTTTGACAAAGCGAGATTGTGGCACTGTATGACTACAGGAAGCTATTATGTGTCATTATTCATTATTGTGACTGGATCAGCAAATGGCTGATTCACAGGTAAAACCCAAACGTGTGAAAACTCATTTATCTGCTTAGAAAGCCAGTGAAAGGTATTACACAAATGCAATCCATTAGAGCAAAGTGTGTTATCAAGTGAGAAGGTGGAGGACGGGAGGTATACATTTATAATGTCGTTTAGCCCGCAGCCAGTCCGTATAACACCAACGCACAGGACATGCAGTACAATACCGTAGGTGGGCGGAAGAACAGAGATAGTAACCACATACAAGCAAGTACTGACATGTCAGTGACTGCTGTGAGAAAATCATTAAACAATGTTCGGTGCCTCCGAGTTGTGGATGTGTTGATGCTTTGCAGGCATTTGTGTTGACTTACTGGTTGAGTTCCAGGTCAAGGATGAAGGATGTCCCGAAGGCCTCCACCAAAAAGCTGCTTTGGGCCAGATGGATGGGCTGAGGACGTGAAGGAGGGATTGAAGGAAAGGAAGTTTGGAGAACAAGGCACAGGAGACAGAGAAGGAAAAAAAAAAGGTGGGGCGAGGATTAATAATAACATTTTGTTTATTTACTGAAATACTGACTTAAGTAGCCACCCCCAAAAATGAATCTGATTGATTGATTGATTGATCAATCACTTCGTTTTGCTGATGTCTTACTTTGAGCTGTTGCACCACCATCTGCAATTAGATTAGATGTTTGAGAGATTATCTGGTAATGGCACACTAAAAAATCAAGGGTGTTTTACTTTATTTATTTATTTATATTTATAAAACCTGCTTTAGTGCTTTCTGTAGTATAAAGTGTATTTGCATTTATTCTTCTTCAGGGTTTTCATGTTGCGGTTTTGTACAGCAACATGGCAGTCCAACGCCTAATCAAGCCAATTTTAAGGTAATTTATTTCTAAATTTCAAAATCACAAATGTGCCTCACAGGCCTGTGCAAATTAGTACACATCCTTCATACGCAGAGTTTCAATTTGACCTTTAACTGGGGGGAAAAATGCTGAGGAGTTACAGAGGAAGAGCAACAGAAGAGGGATCCCTGCCTGTTCCAGGACGAACACATGCAGGTGCCACATGTGCAGAGTAGACAGAAGTATCAGTAGTCAAATTACAATATGGAAAATGTAAACGGCCCTCCAACTCAAGGTCACGCAGTCATTTCGTGCTACAGTTCCTCGTTTGTCTCTCACAGCTCTGCAAGGAGGGCGAGACATCAAAATACTGGTAGAAAACTGAACACTTAGGCGACTAAAGTTACTTTTAGATTAATAAATCACGCATCTTTAATTCATATACATCATGCATGCATGTGCTAGTCTCAGACGCTATCTCAAAACAAATAACTAACTAATTTGTCAAGTATTTCGTTCTTTCAAGAAACTATGAGTAAGATCCTGTGGAAAAAATGTGACAGTATAAAGAGAGAGTGGAGGAGGACAGAAGACTGATGGACTTTCAGTTTGAGATAGTTTAACCAATGCAACAAAAGACTGTGATAATAAAGGGGCGTGCTCCCACAGTGACTTCTCCCCGAGGGTGAGATAGCCTCATCCATCCATCCCTGAGGCTTTTCGGATAAAACTGGGTGATTGTGGCTCATCAGCTCTGTGTAACCTTGCTCCAAGGTGAAGCCCATCCACAAGATAAGAGAGAGCTCTGTGGTGGATCCCATCGGTACTTACAGGCCATTTTAAAGGCAGGTCTCATTAGTATTAACATGCACTCTCTGCAAACCACTTAGTATCAATCTAAACCTCCACTGGGTCCACATACTGTAGAGTTTAAACCCGCAGTGGAGCCTGCAAGCAGAGATAAGAAAGCTGCATCAGAGCACTGACTGTGAAGGGTTTTTTTTAATTGTTATATTTTTTATTTCCATGTCAAGCCCCAAATATTACATTTTAAAAACTGCACAATATGTCAGCTCAAGACAATGAATTTTATAGTTGATAGACACAAAAAGGACTACAATTTAAAATAATAGAAAAAAAGTAGCTGTTAAACTATATTTCACAGAATAAATACAAAACATTTGCTAATTGGACCTTATAAAGTATACGTTTGCATATTTGTATCGTCAGAAAAAGCCTTTTCTTTCTGTACAGGGAGCGTGTCCCCTCTCCAGCAAAACCACTGACTATTTGATGAACATTTTAAAAAGCCTTATGAACAGCTTACCAAAAAAAAAAAAAGCTTTGCATGTTAGGACTCATTTCCAGTTGATTCTGCCTAACATCCAAATTCACATTCTGCATCTTGGCAGCACTCAGACACAGAAAACAACGGCACACATCTTTCAGAGGGCTTCCACAGTCTCAGAAAGAAAGAAAGAATGAGATCACGAGACGCTGACCACAGAGGGCAGCTCAAGGTCAGACCTGTGTCATATCCACTGACAGACAGTGTTCATAGCGAAGGTAACGAGAGAGGACAGAGGTGTGAAATATTATCTAATGGACTACATGGAGGAGGCAACCATAAGGGTGAGGGAGGTCAGGGGGTGAGGCAGGTGGGATGAACTTTCTGCTCTGTTGTGGCCGAAGCAAGCTGGGCATCACAGGGTGAGGTAGGAGTGGCAGATGCACGACCTCAAAAGTAGGGACAAACCAGCTGTCTTGTACATATTTGTTTTCTCTTTTCATCTCGTGTATTTATCTATTTATTGAGTAATTTCTTTAATTCTGTAGTAATCTGACAAATATTCTTTGTTTTATTTTGAGGTTACAGGGTGGGGCAGCTGAGTTGGAAAAACTGCGGCACGTTGCACATAGTGGGGACATACAATAATACAGCTAACGGTGCTGATGAGTGGATATGTTGTCCTGCTGCACTGACACTGTAATAAAGGCAAAAATGGAAACTGAAGCATAAAAAAAAATGAAAATAATTCATTATATTCAAAAGAACGTTCCTCAATAACAATAACTGCAATGCATCTATTTCAACTCCTTTAATAAATCTGAAGTTTCACTGATGGGAGGATTCTTATAGACGGTGGTGAATTAGAGATCGGACAGTCTTCATGTCATCTTTGAACTGATCCATTCTTCACTGGGACAAAGGAACCTTCTCCCAGTGGAGCTTAATCAAGGTCTGCTTTTGCAGTCAGTCTTTCACGTTTGCAAAGCATAAATGATGTCCATTTACTGGAGAAACCTGGCTCATAATTCGATCACAACAGCTACTCTTTAGATTATGTAGAAACAGTGATTAAATGAAGGGGGGGTGTGCGCTGAGCTCTGGTGTTTTGCATGGATGGATATGAGACAAGTCACACATGCAGAAGAAACTCACCTGCACCCCAGTTGTGTAGTTGCTGACCCGGGTGTCCAGGCGGCTGTGGAGCAGCTCTTCCTGGGAGTGGATCTGTTGCAAGAGTCTCTTGGGCTGAACGACCTCCTCTGCAGGCGGTAGCCTTCCCCCCGGACTCACCCATCCCCTCAGCCCTGCGGAGGACACAGGAGATGGTTCGGTGCGTGTTCAGGATGAAAAGCCAGAGAGCAAACTAAGGCGCAATGGAGATCTAAATATAAGGTTGTCGTGTTAAATGTCTTATTTTCTGCAGTCCTCTTGTTGACACCGATGCAACAATTACACGGTCCTTGTAATCAGAGAGGGCAGGTTAAGTGGATGCAATAATGGACAAAAACTATTCACTCTTACAGTTCTAATCACTGAACACAAGTCGCCTGTAATAAACTAAATCTTAAAGTAAAAGCAAAGCCTCTTACCTGTCACGGCGCACCGTGCACACACTGCAGCGAACAGCAGGCATCTCACAGCGAGCATGATGCTCACATAGTCCTGGTGATTTCCTCGGTGCAGCGCCGTTAAAAGGACTGAAAAGAGGCGTGAGCGGAGCTGCAGCGGGACTGTTGTTGACACTGAACACAAACAGAACAGCGGGGGTCCTTTGAACGCGGCGCCCGCATTTCTCAGCTCGCTCCCGGCATCTGGTGAGTTAAACGCGCCCGGACGGAGCGAGCCCTCTGCTCGGCTCCAGCGGCATGGTGCGTGACGGTGTCTCCGAGCTCCGCCGCGCGATCACACAAACGGCCTGGGCTCACGCGAGGCAATGAGGCTGCGCGAGGAGCCGTGGACCTGGAAACAAGGAGCACGTGGGGCTCGACGGGTCCACCCACGCTCTTTGACGATATGCTCGAAGACTTAATATGAAGTAAACACCATAAACTACACGCCTAAATCCTAAAACATTTTAGTTCTTTTAGCATTAGAACACACGTTTATTCTTTAAAAGGAAAACAGCGAGCCTTTAGGCATAAGTTGCTTCCAGCTGATAGGAATCATATAAGCAGACCTAGTTAAAATATCTTAACCCAAATCCTGACTTAACGTTTTTCTTTTCTCATATGTGCAGCCTGAAGCCTAACCAGCCAGAGAACCTGATGGCTTTTGGTAAATTCTGAATTTGTGTTTTCCTCTGTGGTCTGTCTGGTTTGAGGTGGGAGCGTCACAGTTTAAAAACCACAATATCACATAATTCAGGATTTAACATTTGAATCAGGATCTGATCACAGCTGGAGGTCAGGCAAAGCTGAAACACACCCATAAAGTCCTGTGACTTTAATATTCAAGTGACTTTTAATGCCTTTAGAAAAATAAAAAATGAAAAAAGCCAGTGTGTATTCAAGCATGTAAAGTTAAAAATTGAAAAGAAAAATCAGATGCAAAAGTTTTGTGCAATTCTGCACCTCCACTCTTCACTGAATGCCTGATTTTTTTCGAATGCTTTTCCTGTAGTAAGTGTACTTCAATAGGGAAGTTTCTGTCTTGGCTTTAGAAACAGCAGAAATCAAAACAACTTTCTATCCCAATTTTTAAGCCAACATAAAAAGTAGCTCCTAATAATCACTTGGATCTTACAGGAATGGAAAATAAAACACCTGACAGCCAGTCAGGTCCATCTGTTGAGGGCAATCATAGAAAATGCCCCGATGCTTTTATTGTTGTAACATTGGGAAACAGATTTTAGGCTAGCTTGATAAACATCATCAACCCCACAGACAGAAAACTTGTGAAAAGGGAGTGTGTGTGGGCAGATGTGCCAAATACTTTCACCAGAACATTTTGAGCTTTATATCTCACTTGAACTTAAACCTCCTTTTGGAAATTACACCCTCATAAAATCCAATTCCCACATTCCTTACTTATTTCTAACAAAATTCACAAAGTGCAAAACAGCAAAAAGGCCTCCAAAGTTTAAAGGTAAGATTGTTCTCCCTTCTGTGGATGACAAGCTGATGTGCCAATCATGCAAAGGATCTCTTCAATCCATCAAATCTGGATAGTACAGGGTTGCATAGCAAGGCTTGGAGATAAGATATCAAATATTGTTGGTGTCAGCTGAACGCTGGGCTGATAAGCGAGACGGCACACATCAACCCTCTGCTGCCCTTGCCTCATCCATTACCTTTCCATTTGGTTCTCCTTTAGCACTACAAGCAGGGTCAGCATTTCGTGACGCCACAGGAAAACCTTCAGTGTAACCCAACAGGTCTTAACTCTACCTGAGTGACAACATTTTCTGACCACTATGCAGCAGGAAATGTTTATGGTTAAAAACATTTATTCAAAAACACTTGACAAGAATTGATTTCACATGTGCACATGAGGATTGCTAGTCTTTCACATGCTGAGACCATGTGGCGTTGCTTCTGTATTTTAAATGTCCGCGTAAGATATTAAGGATAATGTCCGATTTTTGGACAACATGACATATTCAGTCTTGTGTGCTCCTGACACTTCAACAACTGAGGACAAGTGCATGTAATAAACTTCCCTGTGGATGTAGCAAACAACTGTGACACAACAGTCTCTCCTTGACAAAAACCCATCCTTTGGCCCACCTTGAAAAGGCGGGAAAAACCATTCGACATAAGTCAGACGGTTTTCTATCTCACGGGTTGTGCAAGTCCTCCACTCTGCTAACGCCTCATCAATGTCGGCGGGAGTGGGATCTGATCCAGACACAGCACTTACAGTAATTGAGTAATGCCCCCTTCAGAAAAGCCTCATTAAATTCCCAATACGACCATGTGTTCCTGGACACAGATGCTGAAAGCCTTGCAGTCAGCAAGACATACAGAATACTGCTACACACAAGGAGGATTAGGGGCTGACAGGAAAAATTATAATGGACGCGCTTAAAATTCATGGGAAGGTCCACTAAGCAACATCTACCGCAAAAAATAATAAAAGATAAAAATCTGCATCTCTAAAAACAGTGAGGTATTACATTTTAGTTTGCACTAAGTTTTAAATATTTATTCAGTGTACACTTCATTGACTTATTTTGACCAGCTTAAGTGCTGCCAATTGTATCGTACAATGCGATATGTAGCTAAAAAGTCAAAGGCTCACCACTCCAGGTGCCTAACACGACTTCTTTGTAGGTGTTTTTCCAGTTTTTTGAAATGATCAAGAATTTAACAATCAGTGCTGAACCTCGACTACCTGTACCACGGTCCTAGAAAACGCTGAAGGGTCCATTTCTTCCCCACACAGTGACGTCCCCGGGGCTGACGGCTGAAGGACAGTGTGTAGACGTGACTCGTAGCTAGAGTCGTGCATCCATGTGCACGGCCTGTGGAGGAGCTCCGTATCGAGCTCACAGTTCTGCTCAGTGGGCGACAGAGGAGCCGCCGGGGGTTGTCCCAGCCGTGACAGCAGGTCACAGTCCCAGTCGGAGTCTGACGATGATGGAGAGAGCATGGCTAAGTCCGGGATGAGGGCTGACTCGATGCACACCGAGGTGGACTGTGACAGTGAACGTTGAGAGTCCTGACTGGAAAATGCACTGCAAGGTTTATCTTTGGGAAACTGAAGTGAAGGATCAAAATTTGCTGCTGTTGGGTGACTGGCAGCTGAAATGGTACCATGACTAAAACTGTCCATTTGACTTGGTGCCCGAGTGAAATTCTGTACAGTAGGAACACAAAACATGGTAAAAGTTTGTTTTAAACCAAGTGTTTCTAAAGTGAGTGTTGAAGAGATTTTTGGATGAGGGCGAGAATGTATTATCTGACATTCATTCCCTCTTTGTTCAGTCCATCTACCACTGTAGCTAAATTTGTCAGTAATCCTCCTCCTTTTGCTCTGGCTGCGTTCAGGGCTGGCTGATCTACAGCGCTTTCTGGGGTTCAGTGCCATCGCTGACTGTCGGGGAAGCGAACGAGATCTACGTGAAAACAGCGTGGCACACTCCAAATCATTACGATAATATAAGAGCTCACTAAATCCAAAAGGACTTTCTTGGTTTGTTCCTTTTACTCCATCAGCGGTTGTTAAAGCCACATTGTGAAGAAGGGGAGCGGTGGCTGGAACAAACAGAAACACACTTTCTGCAGTGTCCATTTCACAGGGGTGTCCTTCCACAGCATCCTCTCCAGTGTACCGATGTGGACTGAGGACAGGAGGCTCTGAATATGGGGAGTGCGGCTCCATAACGTAGGAGGTATAAGGGACTTGTGGGCTGAGGACCGGGGGCAGGGAGTGAGGGTCGGGGCAGGGGGAGAGACACGGCGTATCAGGCTGCTGGCTGGCTAAATCGTGGGCTTGTGGCTCAGCATCCAGTGCAGGCATAACTGGACTTGGAGAGTGAGGATGTCTGTCTGTGTCATTAGTGAAGGCCTGGATGTCAGCAGGTGGAGTGGCTGAGTCTGGGACAGGAAACTGAACTCCTGGTGATGGGCTGCCTGGGCCAGAGACAAGAGGACGCCTGGTAGGGCTGGAGATATGAGCATTAACTGATGAGCCTCGTCTCTGCAGGGCCTGAACTGCATGCTCCGTCTCCAGATCAGTGAGAGGTTCAAGTTCACAGACATCTTGGAGAGGCACTGGAGTTCGTGGTCTAGGAGAAGAACATAGATAAGACTAGAAATCCACCTCCCTTTTTGGTTCAGGGAAAAAGCTAATTACAGGAATTTCACAACATTAGGACTTTGCAGGTAATAATCAAAGCCCACCGGTTCAGTGTTTCGTCTGATTGTTGAGGTGGATTGGGGTTGAATCCCGGAATCATTTCATCCACAAGTTGGTCCACCATGCTGTAGTTTGAGAGATCCATCACGAAGGCACGGTGCTGATCTGACTGCAAGTGCTGCGTGGGCCAACAGAGAAAATAAGTCTCACATATAAATTTGAGCCAAACAATGGGGGATGGGGGGTTGGGTTATGTGCCAACAAAGGTACTTTTTAAAGATTTCACCTCTTCCAGATTAGTGAAGGATTGCTGACAGCATTCACAGTAAGACAGGTCCTTTTTGCGTGGCCTCCAAGGTGAGGGGTTACAGCTAAGTGCCGTTTGAGATTTGTCCTGAACGCTGCTTTCAACTTTTTTCTTCTCCCTAATTAACAAACAGTGAACCACAATTATGATAAATCCTTCATTCATTGTTTCTTTGTAGAACAACAGTCTATATGTTTTTCAATTAGGGGCATTTCAACACACCTTGATTTATTTTCTCTTTGCTCGGTCCGCTTTTCAAACTGAGCAGGAGGAGGAGATTCAAAGGGACTAAATCGGCCCGAGTACCACAGAGTGGGGAAGGTGATTGACTGCATATGCAAGGGCTTATATTTCCTGGTTAGACAACAAAACAACAGAATTTATTCCCCAAAATGTAAATTCAATGAAAATGTTTTAGCATCAGTTACACAAGAAAACAAAATACAATGCAACAACATTGAACATCTGAATACAAACAGAATATTATTATGCAGAAATTATTATTATTGTCATATTTTCAAATACAAAATATTTCAAATTACTCTTTGGAACTGAATGTGAGATTGCACAGATCAACACCAGAGACACATTTCAGAGTCATGGATTCAGTTTCTCAAAGCAATGGCCTGTACATTAGCCAGAGCACTTCAATTAACTGAAATGGGAGGGCAAATGAAAGGACCTGTTAGCACACAGAGATCCCCTGCAGGAACAGGCAGCGGAGCTTGCAAAGCCTCATCGAATAGAAATCGTATCCGCTTGAGCTCTGGGCTCCTGGAGAGAAGCATCACTGGGAGGGGTGGTGGATTGTCACATTACACGATGGGACTCCCTAACGGGTTCAATTAAGAAAATCATGTGGGCTGAAATGCAAACCTCCAGAACTTGCACCCAGTGGGGTAGGAAGGGCAGGAACATGGGGACAGTTCACTGCAGCCCATTGTTACTTCACTGTCATTATGCATGAAGTGCAAAAAAGCATCTAATCTGATACTAAACAACCATTAGATGAACCGTGGAAGGCCTAAACACTTAAAGTTATCTTTCCTGATTAACTGGTATCAAACACGGAGGATTAACGTGATTATAACCAACAAAGTATCAAATGACAGCATGAAAACAAAGGCACAATGTGAGAAGGTACACTCACAGAGAATTATCACCTGAATGTACAGCTCCCCTCAGCTTTACAGAGCTTTATGGTGAGTTTCAGCTCATTGTTTAGCTGCCAAGCCTGTAAATTTAACTTAACTACCTGCTTAGCACTAAACAACAGAAACAGTTACAAAACTGGTAACAAAGCAGAGCATTTAGCAGCAAAAGAGCCTGATATTTCCCTCCAGAGTTGGAGGTAAAGGTAGTCAAATCATCCTCCCCACAATCGAATGAGGGATGAAACTCACCTGCTCAAGTCTTCAATTTTAAGATAAGGAGACTTCAGAGCTGCAGCTGTGGACCAGGAGAAGCAAAGGGGAAGAGAAACAGTTATATTAGCGAGCTAACCAGTTATAGCTACAGAAATACTTTTGTTGTTGGCAAATTAGCAGTAGATATACATAAAACTAACCTTTGACAACAGGAGAACCTTGTTGTTTGGTGGAAGTCCTCTACATTAAAGAAAAAGGTCAAAATAAGGCTCCTTAATATTGAAGATCAATGATTATCAACGTATATTATACGAGAGGAAATTCAAGTTCAAGTATTTCCCTTCATAGACCCTAGCAGAGTCGATTGTGTTTGAGAGCTCTTTTTCTTATTACCAGTTTATTCATAAATGATTTACTTGTTTGATATTTCTTAATGTAAAAAAAAAAAAAAAGTCACATTGGTATATCCTGTGAAGTGAAAAGACGTTCAGCCCAAACATCTCACCTCTGGCCTTTTGTGAATGGCACTGAAGGTCTCCCGAGTCAGTTGTTTCAAATATGAAAGTACATCTGATGCTACGTTAAGGATAAATACAAGAATTTGACTGAACGTTCTTTGATTAAGAAAGTGATTTTTTTTCTATGATGGTTAACAGTAGATTTCTTCAGCTTGTATCAGTAGGATACAACAGCACAGAACAAAATGCAGTATAAGCACTCACATGGCGCCATCTGCTGTCAGCTTCACTGTACTACAGATGCGAACAAGCCAGCTAAGAGTTGGCGCGAAACCTTGTTATTATTTTGATGTGGAATTCTTCTATCATTAGCACTCAAAACTGGCAAAAGGATACCATCCACATACAAAATCTTTACTCCCCATGATCGAGCGTTGGCCAAAACACTGTTCTTCTTCAGTTGTTCCTACAAGACAGCATCAAGTCAAGATAACAAACAATGTCAGTCTTCATTATATAACCAATACCCACAACCTAAAAAATAGTCCACAGAACTTGAAGCTTAACCACAATTGGATTGTTGCACTGACTTACATTGTTGCGAATGGCCTTTTCAAGCAGGGCCTTCCCACGACTGCCACAAGCCTGTGGAGAAAAGTGCAGATCGAAATTTTATTCTACTATTCTTTATCCTTCTACTGGGATACTGTACAAATGAGCTGGTGATGAAAACAAATCACCAAAAGACCTGAATTTTTAAAAGGCATTTGTCTCTTTTACCATTTTTCATGTAAAAGTGCTTAGTGTTTGGTTTGTCCATCCTCAGTAGAAACATAGCTACACAACACAGCCGACACTACCTCTGCAGATACAAGGTAACAAACACTGTACAATTAACCTTTATCTTCAGAACACGTGTGAATGATGCTCATTACCATTGGTCTCGGAGTTCCTGGTCGTCGCTTGTCATTGCTGAGGACACTCTCTCGTGTCATCATAGGACGCTTGGCTTCTTCAGTTGTCCCCTTTGCCCCTGCTTTCGAATCTGTAAACTTCTGATCCTTCAGGTACTCTTGGCTTCCAGTCACAACAAAGTTCACATCCTTGTGCAGGAAACTCTCGATTCCCTTCAGAATAAGAAAATAAAAGATTTTACCTTAACTTTGACCTATGCAACTCTAACTTTGACGACCTGGGAATGAGACTAAACCATCCAAACTTTCTCCAGAATCGCTTGCTGATGTGTTCACAAACTGCAACCATCACATTCTGCACAGTATATCTTTAATTTTAGTGGGTATACAACTGATCAAGGTAACAGTATTCTCTCCTTTAAAACTATTATTTAACTGCCGTTCTTAAGACAACAACAAAGCATTATTACTGTAGTGCCATATGCTAGCATACCATGAAAAAATATTTAGACATACAGTACTGTTATATTGTTTAAAAAATAGTTTACTTGTTAAGAATATAGTACTGTACTGTAAGTTGTGGTTTTACTTACTACATCCTCTTAATAACTGAGCCAGACTACAGCATTTGACCTGACAGTGGCCAAGCAAATTGTTTTTCTCAGTCTTTAAAGAAACTGAACAACAGTTTCTTGCCTTCTATTTTGTATCTAAAATGTCACTGTCGCAGATCAAAACTTCAGAGCAATTCGTGTAATGTTATAAGAACAACAATTAGTATTCACAGCACAAGATAAACAGACACACTACCTTCATCTACACACAAGCTTACCCCTCCTAGAAGCGATATGGTCTCCAAGAGCAGGGCTGTCGAGCGTTTCTTTACACTATCCAGATAAAAGGTCTTCCCCTCCAGCTTCTTCTGCCCAGGACACAGTGAGCCCAGAAGGCGTTTCTCCTCTGCATACTGCTGCTGCTGCATGATCCCGGGGCAGTAAAGGAGTTTGAAACTTTACAGAAACCCACCAGGATCCACCTGAGAAAAGGCAGAGATGTTACTCTCGTATCTACAAATGTCAGTAAATGAATTTACAATGACCAGTCGATCTAAACAGTGTTGCAATGGTTTTACAACACCGTAAGGAAAACAAATGCAACGTCAGGGTTAGTTTACTACCACAACAGTGCAGTTCACGCATTAACCAAGCTACATTTCCAATTAGCAATCTTCGCTGCGATTAGTTAGCGTTAGCTGACCCTAACTAGCTTAGCTTTCCTGGAAATGTACGCCTGGGACAAAACGCTTTGGTAGTTGGTAATAATGATAAGCTAATTGTCTATTGAATCTTATCCCACGTCATAACTACAAGTAACATAGAATGCATACTTACGTTTTATCGCTGTACTGAAGAAATGCAATAAAGAAATTGTTGCTACTGATTCAGGAAAAGGTGGTCGAAGAGCAACCGCCGCTTTTTAAAAAACACTGGCGGAGACATGAACGCAAAGGTAACGTCATATCCGGTAAAACGCTGCATTCAAATGCTTGCTTCATACAGCTAAATGGTATTCCATTATTCATATTTTGTCTACCGTCCAAATATTCATGTTTTTTGATTTAACAATCATGTGAAATCAGCCTGATTGAGTGACAGCAGACAGCTTCGCACAAGCCATTTTTGCTTTGTGTCAATGTGCTTTCTCTATGACACGGGATCTACTAGTAACTAAAGTTTACGTAACGTTCTGAGAGTATCTAAATGCAGCACAACGGGAAGCATGGGCCTATTTATGCATCTCATTTTTCCTATTTGCTGTAAATAACTTGCATTGGCAAATTGAATCTTTATATTTGCCTCACTTAATAGAGTAAGATAGCCCAATTGTTTATATGGATTAAATATATTCATTGTTACTTGAAAATTCTATATTCCACCCATAGGATGATTTAGATTTACTCACACTGTTATCTAAACAGTTAAATATAAGACAAAGACCACGAGACAAATAACACCAACTCTTTATTCAAAACATGCACTTTTTTGTTTAGAAAAATAGTTTTAACAAAAACACTGGCACAGTGCAAAGGACTAGCCTTAATGACATTTCAATTTGAAAATCCACAAATTGTGTGTATTAATAATGACCAAAAAAAAGACATGGCCTTGGGGGAAGAAAAACAGGCCATTGTTTTACAAAAAATAATGACAATAATGGACTGAGAGAAAAACACTGTTAAATTACGAAACCTGCATTGGTGAAAACATCAGAAACACCAATATTGTTCAAAGCTTGGATGTTAGCAGAACTAACCAGGTATTCAGTATGAATTTGCTCATGTTTTCACGCAATACTGTCAGGACATTTGGTAGTAAACAGTTACCTTTTTAACATTTGTACAGTGAACAGGAAGCAGCACCTCATCTGTTTAAGTAAGGCACTTCTCACACTTAAAGGGTCACAACATTTTTCATCTGCTTTACATTATCTTCAATGATTTTCCTACAAGCTGTCACTTACATGTTAGTAGCAGGATTTATCTTGTACTGTTGAGTTTTAAGGCTACATAAATATAAATACCAATGTTGTATTCACTATACTGACATTGTAAAGTAGAAACCTCCATCTAAAGCAAAGTAGGAAATGAGAACTTTTCAGTATTTGGATGGATGTTGTTATTTTCAGACCAAATTATTATTGACATAAAAGATGAACATAATATTTATATTAATTAAAACCTTTTTGTCATAAGTGACACAACTGCAATCAAACTAGGGATGCAACTAATATGACTGTCACACTTTCCCTTTGGCCAAGTTTGTTTTCAAAATAACTTTTTGTCCCATACCCAAAGATATTCAGCTTAAATTAGAAATAAAATGTAAAAAAAACCCAACTTATCATCACAATTTGAGAACAATGAAGAGCAAATGTTAACCATGTTTCACATAATTTAATCGTTTGATCTTCATAAGGCCGAGATGTCAGTGGACTGGTACAAGGTAGATCCTGATATTAAGAAATTATGTATGTTTTTTATACACAGTATGGACAAAAAAAACAACCAAACAAAAAAAAAAATACTGAGCCTGACTGACAAGGATTTGCTTTGTTTAAACAAAGCAAAAAATGTTATGATATAGAATGCGTTTCAGATCCACTCAGAACCCTTTATGACTCCATATTTTCTGCTACTGCTTGTGCTGCTGCTGCCTCTGTCTATTTCTGCCTTGACGGAGGTGTGTTTGGAGGCCTGTCGGTGTTTACGTTCGCGGTGAAGCTTGCTGTGGTTGTTAGTATGGTTCTGTGGCTGGCTGTGGTCCTGATTGTCAGCCTCCAGCCTTTTCTGAGGCTGATGGATATCCTTCTGAGCACTTCTGGAGGCATCTCCCATCGCTGCTCTGGACAGGTTTTCGCCATTATCGGTGTACTGCTGGCGCTCCTCTTGGGCAATGTTCACGTGGTTCTGCTGGCATGCCATCTTGGTGGTAGTAAGATCAGTGATGGGTAGCGATTGCTCATGGTGCCCTGTAGTTACCAAAGAAGGCTTGATGGCAATGTTGTACCCAGGTGGAGCTGATGGTGCGCTCCAAGAAAAAGGGTAGCTGCTGTAATCCTCTGTGCTCAGTGCTGCCTCATTAAGAGCTCCTTGTCCCTGTGTCAGCCCGTACACTTCGTCATCAGGGAGCTGCACCCGACGGGAGCGTACGATCTCACAGATGGTACCTATGCCCAGGTGAAGCATCTCCCATATATTGAGAGCCAGACAAAGCAGGGAAACTGTATACATGATGAGGAGGAAGATAGTTTTCTCAGTAGGCCTTGACACAAAGCAGTCCACATTGTGAGGGCATGGCACTTCTGAGCACACATAGGTGGCAGGCACAGCAAATCCATACAGGGCATACTGACCACACAAGAAAGCCACCTCCAGCACGGTGCGGACCAAGAGCTGAAGGACATAAATGCGCATCAGTCCATCCTCTTTGATACGCTGGCGCCCACTGTGGCGCACTTTGACTTTATTTTTTCGATCACAACTGCTTGCTTTTGCTGCTCCACTGCCATCACTCTCGTCCTCTGCCATTTCATAGATCATTGGGTCTTCTTCTTGGTCATCCTCAGCCTCTTCGATGCCCCTGTGCTGCTTTCTGCCCGCAAGATAGTGCTTCTTCTTGTGCTTCCTCAGAGACAATCCCCTTGCTCCGCCGCTGTTTGCCTGTTCCTCTGCATGAGCAATTTTGTTGACAGCATAGCCCAGGTACATGAGCGAAGGCACAGCAACCAAAATGATTTGGAAAACCCAGAAGCGGACATGTGACAGCGGAGCGAAAGCGTTGTAGCAGACATTCTCGCAGCCCGGCTGGCCTGAGTTGCAGATAAACTTGCTCTGCTCATCGTAGTAGATGGACTCACCTCCTACAGCTGTCAGTACAATGCGGAAAACAATGAGGACAGTGACCCAGATCTTGCCCACAAATGTAGAATGCTCGTGGATTTCTTCCAGCAGACGAGTCAGGAAACTCCAGCTCATGGTAGTGGCAGGTTAACTACAGTGAGAGGCAACGTACACCTCCTTTTATTCTCCTGTGGAGAGTAAAAAGCAGAAAGCAGAAATGATTATCCTCTGTAACATGCAAGAAACTCTTTAAAAAAGTATCCATTTTAAAATTCCTTCCTAACAGTATCTGATATGTGGAGAGAGAAAAAAAATTACTAACAGTCTTTTGTGTGTGTTTTAAGTAGTCTCTCTTTTCCATGCACACAAAAAAATCCACAGGTTATCATGCTACAAAGACACCCACACTCTTCTGCCGCATTCGCAAAGTATTTTAGCTTCAAGTACTTTGTCTTTCCTACAGTATACACGGTTATCAAATACTGCACTTCTCCACAATAACAACACGTTCATCCTTGATTCTTTTAATAGCTGCGCTCTAAAACACGTGTCTAAACAGACCCTTGGCATTTGTACACAAAGGGAAAACTAACGACAACGATGGAATGTCTAACCATAATTGCTATTGTTAAATAAATGTCCCTGACAGGCATTTTACATCCTCTGACCTTGCAGATGTTTCATAAACTAAAACAATTCTCATCTGGCTAAAGAGATCATTTTTTCTGTGCTGGAAAACAACTACTGAAAGAATGAAACCATGAAGAGGAGTCAGCATTTTCCACTGCCATTTTAAGTGCTATTAATATCAAGCTCTAACTGCAACAATTATAATCATAACATCTTTTGAAATGAGTAAATTACAAAGATAATATGTCCAGTAATTATCCAGAATGGAGCAAGTACTCCACATAAGGAGTAGCGGTGATATCAGGGGTATGAGCAGATTAACACATTACAGCCAGTGTGCTATTATTTCAAATACCCTTCTCTCTCTCTCTTGGTTTGCTGAATTAATGCTGTGAATACAATAACCTAAACCTTATAAACCTTTACCTTCAGGCTTTCAGATGTATGATGTTATCTTCAAATGTAACCACCTTTCACCCTCAGTGAATGTGACATGAAGTCACACAGTGAGTTAAGTCATTCACTGACGATCCATATTGGCTATACTCTACTAATTAAGGACATTTTTAGTATTTACCGATATATGACATTGTTAGATCTTTAACTGCAGCTAAGACATTTCTTTGCAATGTAATTAGCTACAAGAATGGGTGAAAAGATCCTCGGAGACAGCAAACAGCAAATATACAAATGCCTTGAAAGATGGAAAGCAAAGAATAAAATCACTCCATGTGATTGAAATTAGTGTAGAAAAATCAGTCAAACTTAGATGATAAAATCTTTTTTGTACCCTAATGAACATGACAACTTCATGCTCGATCTAACCCTGAAAGGACTCTAAACTGCAGGTACCCATCTGGCTTAACCCTATGCTGCAGGCATCACTACAAGTCACTTGTGTAACAGGAAATCTAAGAGGTTCAGATTTTTGTCAAGTTTTGTGGGACAGATGATGTCTGCATGTGCAATGCTCATTTGTCTATGAGTTTGTCACTGATTGAGGCTCCTGCAAAATGCACATGACATCAGTCTGCTGACAAAGGACAAACACAAGGCAAACAAGATCAGGTGATAAAGGAACAGCCTTGAGGTTGTTCTGCGACAGCCACTGTATGAAGTCAATTATGTTATACTGCTTGGAAAAATAAAGTTTGTTTTAGTGATTCTTTCAATGAGCTTTCAGTTGGGACCTCAACTGATCCTCTGGCTATAACCATCCCAATTGAGAATCAGTTCTTTCGTTTTTCACCTGTACTCTTCCTATGCAAAACTCTTGTAAACTCAGATTGAAATTTATGTTAATCTGCGCATTTACAAGGCTCCCCATACTTTTATTGATGGCATGGAAGTGAATTTTTCCCACTGACAAAATGGACATATTGACACATTGTCACTTTGAGTCAATGTAACATTTTACCCCAATGAAACCAGGTCCAGCTGCTTTTAACACGCTTCCTCACCCCATACAATCTCGTCTGTTTCATTAAAAAAAGACTGCACATCTGGCCTTATTGTGTAATGTACTATCTGGAGGCCCAGTAGCTATCACCACCCAAACACAAGTCTGGCAGTTGGCAAGAAACTAGGAGAGAAAAGGAAAGAAAAATCCTTCACATTGCTCATTTTTTGACTCAAAAATTTAAAATTTTTAAGATTTTATTGTTAACTTTTGAAGCTCTTCACAGCCTTGGTCCTAGTTACCTCAATGAGCTTTTAATCCCACGTATGACAGGACGTTGCCTGAGGTCCTCAGACAGGTATATAGCGGTTGTGGCAGACCAGGCTGGCGACAAGGGGTGACTTGACATTAGCTATTAATGTCCCCAGACTTTGGAACAGGCAGCCCGAAAACTTCAGGTGATCCAGCTGAGTAACCACTTAATAAAAAACATAAAATAAAATAAAATAAAATTTTCATAAAAAGGCATTTTTGAATTGTTCATTTTTTATTTTTACTGGTCTGGTTTTGTTGCAATTGCATTATATTGTTTTAAAATGTTAAACTTTATTTTAACTGTATTGAACTTTATTTACTTACTTACTTGATTTTATTATAGTCTATTTGCACTATATTTTAGCTCATGCTGTTGGTATTCTACTTCTACTATTATTATTTATTAAGCGCTTTGAAACTTTGCTATGAAAGGTTCGATATAAATAAAGAATATTGTTGTTAGTATTATATTATAACTAGTCAGTCAACAATGTCAACTCCTTTTTTGGCAAGTATCTAAATGAAACTACAGATTGTCTTTCTGTAAAACTGTAGATTAAGTTAATTCATTTTTACAAAAGACCTGCAGAGTCTCAAAAAGTGACAACAGCTCTGGAGCTCACGTTGCTAGTAGTGCCACATCGAATGCCTGAAGTTGATAAAGAGCATTTCTCCAGATGTGTCGCAGACCAACAGCCTCCAGTTTCCCAAAGTGCCAGTAAAGGAACTATTTGAGGAGGGTAAGTTTAAAGAGCAGACAGCTTTGCACATACCTATCTAAGAAGGCTTCAAGCTGTGAATGTGAAGGTTTGTGGTTTCCTTCAAAGCGTTTATAGTGATGCTCCACCCAACATCTTTTGGTTATGAAACACACACTTTTAACTTGAAAGGCAACTGAAAAAAGTTTGTAGTTTGCTAACACTGCACTTCCCTTTTTAAAAATATGAGGCTTCTTCTACATCACAAATATAGTGTACACAACAGAACTGATGGGAATAAAATGGAAAATGAGAGGGCAGAATTATAAGCAACAAAGGTCTTAAATGCAACAAACACCTGCCATGTCATATAGACATAAGAAAATATATTTTATATGCTGATCCATGGACAAACACCAATCCACAATGACAAGCAGTGAGATGGCGCCTGTAAGGGGGCTTGTACATGAAAAATTGCTACAAATGTTCAGCCTATGTGTAGGTCACCAACATACCCTGAGACAGAACTTTATATATATAGGCCAAATATAAGTTTGCTTTAACTTTAAACTTATGTAGTTAGTGCATATAAAGAGGAGGGAAGTGTTTTGCCTTTAACAGACAGCATTTATTCCATTATGGTGCCCCTTCATCACCACGTTATATAAGTCGTTGCAAACTTACTTAAATTAAATAACTTTCTGTACTCTGGAAATGCTACAGTGAAGGAATGTAATGTAATTACCTAAACTTTCGACTCAGTCTCTCCTATCACTGTTTAACCAGACACAGAGCCCACAGGGTACGGAGGCCCTCTACTCAAAGATGTCAGACTACACATGGAAGACACACAACATAACATGATCGAGACACAAGCCTCTGGCATGGCGAGCTAATACAAATATTCTATTCTTGCTTAAGTAATCAATCATCCATCAGAAAAGAACTGGGGATTAGCCAGTATTACTATATGAACTTGAGAATTAGTGACTTGTACAAGACCATCTTGGCCATCTTATCATAGTAATTATTTTGCTCTTTTCCCCAGTGTCAGGTCATGAATTTAGAAGTCTTTTCAGTGAGGAGCTATGACAGATTACAGGTTCTGAACGGACTACAAATACCTATTCTTGGACACAACACTACTCACACTTATTTTTCAACAAATGCTGATACCCCTACTTATTCTTTTACAACCAATGCCAAAAGTAAAAAAATAATAGCACTGTAGGGTTGAATGAATTTAAATTAGATGTATTCTTGCATATTTAAAGTCATTCTTATTACCTCTGTTTGCTTTACCCTTCCTGTCCTGGTCGTTTTCCTCGCCAGATTTCAGTGATATTTGAAACCCTGTGTCCCTGCAAAGTGGACAGAGATAATACAGTAAAACATCTGGTTAATCAAATTACACACCATTTTATTACTGGACAGGAGAATTGTTAATTCTGTTTGATTTTGCGTGGACATTTTTAATAGAACATGTATTCAAATATTTTTATAACATATAATATGATAATTTTATAACACTGTCTGTATAACTCAATCTGAAGTGAGAAAGAGAAAAACTGAACATTGCAATTGAAGTTGCCAAGTTTCTTTAATAGGGTCTGCAAGAATCGCAGATTCTTCAGATTCAATGTTACAGAAAATTAATTGACAGCAATTTTGAAAATACATTCAAAACAGTTGGTTAATTATTTACTTAATTCTAAAAAATTGTCAAAATTCTTTGGTTCCAGTTTTGGAAATGTGAAGCTTTGATGATTTTCTTGCTTTTATATCATTCTTAACTTAGTAGGATAATTTGATTTTTGGGGGGTTTAACTGGAGGTCAATTTGCATGTCAGGAAAATTGATGTAGGTTTTTCAGACATTTCATAAATTAAACTCCCTGGATCTCCAAAACCAGGACTGGAGATGTTCTGGAAGGAGAAGTTCTGGTTTTGGATCATAAACTGATGCTAGCAACATTAAGCTAGCAATGAGTTTAGCTAATGGTGTTGAAAAAACAGTCAAAATATTTACAGAGAGGGCTGTTTATTTCATTTAAACTCTGATTAAAATATGCTGTATAATGCTTTTAATGCCTACCAAATATTACAACATCACATGTTATAATTATTTAACAAAGTTGAACCGAACTAACTAATCGAACCTTCTAGCAAAGATGAACAATTAAAGTTAACAAAACAGCTAGCTAAATCAGCAACCCAGCATGAATTTACTGAGTCAAAAAAGTCCAAAAACAACAACAAAAAAAATCCTCCCCGTAATAATTACTTTTTCTCTCAAAAATACTTTCAAAAGCTACAGGACAACACAGATTTACTTACCTCATGTGTGAATTTACCACAGCATAATCACCTTTTCAGACGTACATCTGGCGCCGCTCGCGGTAAGAAAGCTGGACCAACGTTAACACTTCACAAATCAACCGGCAAGAAACGGTAAGTTTGTGAAGCGCAAATATGATCCTCATCGCCGAATTACAGCAAAAAGTACGATTTAGACGTTCGCGCGTAAAAATAGTGCCAAAATATTAAGCGAGTGAAGCTCTTACTAAATTGGGAGTTCAATTGACTTTTTACTCCGGTGACTGGAGTGGAGAAGGAGAGATCTTGCATATACGAGACACAGAGAAACTGGTTGGTGCAAGCAAGGAGGAGCTTGTGTGTGTGTGTGTGTGTCTGTGTGTGTGTGTGTGAAAGAGAAAGCGAGTCAGGCATCATAGTTTTTCTTATTGACATTCCTAATTGGCAAAAAAAACCCAAAAACTCTCCAGTCTCCACTGAGAAAATTCCTAACCTTCTGTGCAGAGCTAATTGTATCCAGTTCATATAAAATATAAGGATATGTGGTCCTTTAAAGAAAAAATATTTTATGAGGTACTATTTAATCAATGTCACACCTACATTTGTTATCGCCAGTCAATCAGAAGTCTTAAGCCTTATGTGGGGAAGACCAGTTCTACCAGTAGACCTTGCACAGGCAGACTATTATTCTGTAGCCACATATTTTCTAACCTATTTTCCTCATCCTTGTCCATCTGTCATCAAGGACATGTGGAAGATCATATAGGGACAAATGAGGACTTTGGCTTTAAATGACAGATTTGTCCACTTTGAACAGTTGCTGCTTCGTCAACAAAGCCTGGAGATGAGGTCAGTGCAGCAGAGCGTGTCGGAAACGTGTTTTTATCGATACTCCTACATCTTTTTGAATAGAATGCCATGGTTCATTTCAGAGTTTCTGGCTTTTTCCGGTTCCACGCTGCACAAATGGAAGAAAGAGCTGGTCTCTAGCCAGGTCTTCATAAGAAGGGCAAAGACCAGAGCTGTCAGACAACACATTTTACCACACAGTTGTCTTCAGACTAAATCTGAGACTGAACAGGCACCAACAGTTTGTTTCATCTTCTTCCATCAGGCTGTGGATACAAATCACAAAATCCATAAAATTTGCTTTGATCAGGAGCTTTATACGTTCTGCTATCAAGCCCTCAACAGGTTTCCTTAAAGGGGTGCTCCACGGGTTTTACACATTACACAGTGAGCTCGTCATGGAGACTCAGTCTGTAAAAACAACTGTATAATATCATCTGTAGTTCTGATGGGAGCTTTCTGAAGTGCCAGAAAATGATGTGAACAACCTCTGAACAAACTGTGAGAAGCTTTAAAGATGAGTTCAATTAAAAGGCACTTCTTGTAATGTGGGAAGTGTGTTTTCGCATTTACAGTGTTTTTATTTTTACCATAGCGTACCATACCATACCATTTTAAGTGTTTTTTGAACTTCCTGTCTACACCAGTGGGGATGTAGTAGTGTAGCTGTTGAATCTGACCACTTTCCACCTACATTTTAGCAACATGAAGGACTAGCCGGAGGAGGAGGAGCATGAGTATGAGACACTTTCCTCTACTGCAGTCTGATAAATATCAACCACTGCTTACCACTTACAGCCACACTAATCAGTTGTCCCGCATGGCTCTGGGTTGGGATCAGCTGGTCATGTTTTTGATATAATAATCATGATGACTGGTCAGAATATGTGGCCTTTTATTATGCGTTTATGATAAATTATATGATTTCCTAACAGGGGTTATATGGTATGGTATTATTTGTGAACCACATTCAGGACTTGACTTTTTTCTATAGCAATAGCAGCCAGGAGACATCCCAGGAAATAGAATAAGGGTAAAAGATTAAAAGCAAGTATATCTTTGCCTCTGTTGCTTCAAGATTGAACATCCTATTTTTAAACCAGTCCTGATTTTATACAAGTGTGATACTAAATTCCTAGAGTACTCCTTTACTAACATCATGGACTTCTTTTGTCAAAAACACTGCTCTAAATCAGCTATTTTCAACACTCAGCATGGCCTTTGTTTAGTTTTCCTCAACTGCTACAGCTTCAGCAGATGACTCATGAATATGTGCGACAGTTCTCACAATGCAGCGGGGCTTCTTTTGTGATATTTACAATTCTCAAGGACATACCAGTACAATTCAAATATTGTTTTATTCTGTGGCTGCTGACCTACAGGTGAAGGAATCTAAGTTTTATCTCTACCATTCATTTCAAGGACATAGACAAACGTCAGCTCAGGCAGCCCACACTTCATTCTGTCTCCATTCACTGCTAACTCACTGTTTCTGCCACACAAAGCTATTAGCTTGACTTTTGGCTGGCATTGTATTCGTAAACTATCAGCAGAAGAATCAAACACAGACGATTGGGGATACTTAGAACACTAATCAGCCTGATAGCTTTTGGCATAGGAAGTCCACATCCTAATTCAGAGTGACCTCTTACAAGATTCAAGTCCCTTAACTGAGTTATCTTTCACCTCAGAAGAAATAATAGAGTAATGGAAAAAAACAATCAATGAGCGTATCAATAAAAGCAATCATCGGATAGCCCTGCCAATTTAAAGCATTTTAACAGTTGAGAGTCTTCTGTTATTGGTGGCAGGGCTACATCAGCCGGTGTGGGGATATTGTTGGGGGTACAACAGGAGGCGGCAAGGCCATTATTGACAAGTTCGAGATCCTGAAATACGATTTGTCATCATTCTCCATAGGTCTAATGTTAATTGGGTTTTCTTTCCATTCACTTACCTCCCGAGGTCATTGAAAATTGGGTTGGAAGGCAAGTTTTCTTTTGTCAATTTAATCATAATAGACACAGCATGTTCTCTTTGCCTAACAATGTCAGCCTCAATAGGACTTAAATTGAAGGATCAATTCTGGTAGGATCAATTGAGCTGAGAGTTGCAAAAGTCCAGAGCTAACAGAGAGGTTTTCCAGAGAGTAATAGCTCAATCATAATGGGGGTACAACAAGGTTGTATATGTGGAAAAAAATACATAAATAAATTCAAACTAAGTGTGGGCTGTGTCAGTTTCTGTGCTGGTGACATGATGATCATTAAGGGTCCTGCACTGACAACAGAAAATATAATGGCAGACAACCACAATAACATGAAATTACCCAGAGGGACAGATTGGCAGAATAGATCAGAGAGAGGGAGTCAGATGTGGGGAGAGATTGTATGCAGAGATGGACATTTGCAGTGTCTTAATCTGATCTGACAGAAGTCAAACTAGAAAAGAGGAAGGTCATTAGGCCTACTCGGCATAAATGCAGAAACAAAATTAAGACAGGCAAAATGGACCAAATGCCACACAAGTAAGAAAACTATATCAACAAATGACTTGTCTGACTTCTGCTAAGTAACTCACATGGTGACTCACATGGTGACATGGAGCGTACACGAGCACCACATCATCTCTGTCGCCACAGCCTTGAGCTTTTGCCATCATACTTTTTGAGAGTTGTTTCATGATTCACATCAGCACTGATGTTTACGCCCGAGGATGCCTCATTCTGTTGTTGTCACATGGATTTCTAGATTAATGCCCAGTGCAACACAACTGCTGTTAGCTTGCAATATTCTAAGTAGATTGTAACTCGAAAGGAAAGGAAGGAAAGTGACATATCTTGTCATTGGAGGGAACTCACTCCAACGAAATTTGTTCTCTGCATTTAACCCACCCAAGTGACGTGCACACACACACTGACAACAGTGTGTTACTGCACAGGACACTCTGAAGTAGAGATACGTTGACTTAGCGCCATCCTCTGGTCAAGCTGTGCACATACTGTAAATTGTTCCCTACTGACTATTGTGTATAGACTTACACAATATAGACAAAAGTATTGAGACACACCTCTTTATTATTAAATTCAGGTGTGGTGTGGGGCTATTTTTCAGGCACTGGGCTTTTTATCTTACTGAGTTTATGCTTTTAGCTTTTTTTTATATTCTATATATTTACATTTTGTTATTTAGTGTTCAGCTTACTGCACCGTGGGTCTTAGAGTGACGCAATTTCAAACCTCCCTATGTGGTGCACATATGGCAGAATTGACAGTAAAGTTGACTTTTTGACATTTTGGACAATGCTACGCTTCCAACTTTGTGGCAAAGGTTTGGGAAAAGCCCTTTTCTATTCCAGCATGACTGTGCCACAGAGCACAAAGCAAAGTCCATAAAGACATGGTTGGATGACTTTGTTTGATTTAAAAAAAAATGTAACCGCATGCCACCTTTCCATAGCCAACCCTTTGCATCCACAGAAGGTCACTGCTCTGGCCATGGTTGTAGCACATGCTTATTAAGCTCCTCTCTAATGTCTTCCTATATCCTCACAGTTCAGTGCTGCTGTCAATCTTTCCTCTTCCCCTTCCATATTGCTGACTCTCTTTCCACTGGCCTCCAGCTTCCGTCAGCACTCTCATCCATTTAGTTTGTCCTCTGCCCGTCTGAAGCAGCAAGTTGAGAAAGTGGATTGAATGACTCCTCTCACTCCAGGTCTCTTCTGTCCTCCA
Source organism: Scatophagus argus (assembly GCF_020382885.2). Classification (NCBI taxonomy): domain Eukaryota; kingdom Metazoa; phylum Chordata; class Actinopteri; family Scatophagidae; genus Scatophagus; species Scatophagus argus. The sequence continues at coordinate 11,715,579 of NC_058513.1, read as the reverse complement.
CTTCCTGCTTCTGCCTCTGTTGCTAAATCAACATGTCACCTACTTTGAGAGGACACATTGCATCATGTTAGGCTTCTTCTCCTTGTCTCTTCCCCTAAATCACTCTCCCACTCTCTTCTAATTTCTTCAAAAGCAGCTTGAAGTTGCCTCTCCCAAAACATTAAATTAAAATCAGTGGTATCAACAAGTGCATATCAGTAAAACTCCTTTCAACTTTTTGGCCCAAACTGATTTGGAATTGTTTTTATTGTTGAGACTTAATTTGACTGTCTTTTAGGAACTTTTTATGGTGTCATCCTCCTTCATCTGACACCATTTTCAGATTACATTGTTCATTTCCCACAACACATTTTTAATATTGAGTCTTAAAATAGTTTCTTGACCTTGGAAACAGCTGTGGACAAAACAGTCTCAGGCTCAGTCTTAATAACACTGGATGTTTTAATGACATGACATTACTCATTACATTTACTCAGTTCCAAACAATTAACAACTAACTATTAAATAACAAAAAAAATGGGAAAATGTCCCTTACTGCTTCCCAGAATCTACTGACATTCAAAGGTCTTTTTTGTCCAACAGTCCAAAATCCGAATAAGGTGATGTTAACGTGAGATTGTTTTATCAATATGATCCTACAAAACCAATTGATTTTGTTTTGATGAGCCTAATTAGTTCTTATAAGGAAACTAGACAGTGTTAGCTATGAAACACACAAGAGAAACAGCTTAATAACATAATGGCTTTATATTCCTGATACACTTTACAGTACATACAACTGGATTTTTAATTAAAGACACACACATACAGGTTACAGCAAACCACAAAAAAGGTAGCATGGTAGTCAAGCAGAGTCCTAACAACACATAATTTTAATTGCTTTTTGTGAAGCCATAATATCATTTTAAAGTTTCATTAAAAACACTTTAGTTTGGTGATCTTGGGTCAATTTGCATCCCTGAAAATGTTACATGTCAAGTCTGTTTCATCTTAAATATCTTGTGCATCCTATCAAGAATACAGTATTTATTTATTGCACGAACTTGGAGTTGGAAGTTTTACAGGTACACAGGTAATGTGAATTAAAATAACCTTCGCCTAACACCAGAAGAAACAAAGGTCACACAATTTTAGCCTCCTAATCACAAAGAATTCATATATTAGGATTCAATCTCACAGAATTTCAGGATCAAACTCCAGTTACACTGATTACACTTGATACACGTCGACAGATTTTGAATCACAATGAACAATTTGTTCTTAGAACAGCAATTTTTCAAAAACATTATATTTGCTAGTTACCACTTTCTTCTGTACTCCCTGAGAGACTAAAACTCTGGTTAAAGGAACTTCACAGCACTTTTACAGTGTAATGCTGTTTTCTTAAGGCTAGAAGTGTTTCATCAATTAGCAGACATTTTCTTTACTTGTTTTGCTGCCTTTCAACAGCACCCTAACTTTCTTATTGTTCACTGCAATGGTTTGGACAAGGAGTACAGTATAGGAACATGGATGAAATATTTAAAATAGAAAATACACTTAATTATTTACACTACCACTGCTTAGTAGACAGGACCAATATCGTTGGGTGTTGTGTGCATGCTAACAATTAGGCTGCAAAAGTCAACAAATGTACAGCATACATGCCCCAGTACTATGAGAATTTAGCCAGCTTATTGGATGAAAAAACAAAAAGTTGCCACTTTTTGTTTGAAAAAGCTCTATTGCACAATTTCCTGAATTTAAACACAATATTAATGTCACTGTAAACCATCAGCATGAGTGCAACTGCACCATATTCATATTTCTAAATAGATATCCTCATTGCTGTCAAAAATGTAGTGAGGCAAAATGAGGTTACATGTTGAGTTAATTATTCAACTATGCTAAAGAGGCTAAAACCTCTTTCACTCACAACACTCTAGCTTACTGGGAATACATTAAAAAATGTTATTGGACTTTTCAGAGAATATGAACTGTCCCCAACCTGAGCAGAGACCTAAGCCTTTTATCAACACTAATATTCACTTAATACATAATAATAAGTACAGTGAGTGCTAACTAATGAGAAACAGAATTTAAAATCCATTTGATACTTGGCATTACACTTTGTTTTGTTGTTTCAGAGTCACAGGGTATAATCTAGGGCCAAAGTGCAGGCATATGGCTACAGCATTCCCTTTGGATCTCATGCTGGTGTAGATTACCATTGTATAACCAAGCCTAGATTAGGTATCAACAGTGAGCGGTGGAGAGAACACAGATACTGTCACCTTATCCCTGTTCTATGCCGTCCTTGTACCTGCCTGACACGACATGTGTGGTCTTTTGTCCCAGGTAGTGGTAAAACACCTGATCCCACTTGTGTCCTTCGTCAAGGCCTTAAATGCAGAGTTTTAAAAAAGAAGCGTGTCAACACAGAGACCCACCAAAACATGAACAGTTTTAAGATGGTTCTTATTATTCTTATAGTACATATGATATCAAAGTTCATGGATAAGATTGCTCAGAAATGTCAAACATATTGAGAAATTCAAATGTAAAGTAAATTGCATTCACATTGAACAGGGTGGTGTGATAAATGAGCTGGCTGCACTGGATGTCCATCATTCAGGAAAACACCAATGCAGCTTTGGTTAGGAGCTTCAGAATTTTGATCAGAAATGAGTGCATTATCAATACTGCATATCTCCATTACTGATCATGATAATCTTGACCAGTTAGCTTGTTTGTTTGCATTCCAGTGGAAGTCAAGTTCTAATACTGCATACACACTTAAAACATATCAGTTAAGATTTCAGAATTAAAGAAATACCCAAGTTTATCATTTATACATTTATTCATTCATACCACTCTCCTGTCTGTATGGTTTATTTGCTGCCATTAGCTTATCATAAAAACTGGAAGCAATGGGGAACATCTAGTCTGGCTCCATCCAAAGATTGCCTTTCAGCCCAACATATTATCTGCTTTGTTTAATCCATACATAAAGCAAAATTTAAAAATGATCATTCAATGTTTTATGTTGGGTTATATACTGGATCATTTCCTGGCCAGGTGCAGTAAGATTTCCTCCCCACATCCAAGAAAAATCTCTCTAAACCCCCATAAAATCAACAAACTTTTCATACTTTTTGTATGGACTACACAAATAAGATACATCTTTGTCATCTTTGAAGTTTGCAGCCAAATTTTGTAACCTCTGTACATAGCCAGGTTAGCTGTTTGCCTCTGTTTCCAGTCTTTATGCTATGCTAAGCTAAATGGCTGCTACATATTCATTGTTCAGACATCACAGTGGCACCTCAAACTCAACAAGAAAGTGAATAAGTGTATTTCCAAAGTATTTGCTTTTCAAACGGGTGATTAAAATAGATGCACACTATTCATCTATGTCTTTACAACTTGTACCAAGTGTTCCCAGGGTAAAATCATGCCTATACTGCTGCTGACCAGGACGATGGGGCTGGTGAACTGTTCCTATAATTGCCCCCCTTTTCATCTCTCTCTCTCTCTCTCTCTCTCACACACACACACACACACACACACACACACACACACACTCACACACACACACATATACACAGATCTCATCTCTCCTCCATTATTTTCTTCAGGCAGTCCACTATGTCCTCGCCACTGACCCAAGGATTTACATTTGCCTTGAACTTGGCTGCCTGGGATAGCAGCAGCCTGTGCATGGGGTAGTCCCTCCTGGGGAAGGCTGTGTCCTGGGGCCCCAGAACCAGAGAGGGACATACATCATTGGCCCCATCTCCTATATAGAATACTCTGTGGAAGGGAACACCACCGCGCTCCTTTTGTCGGCTAGCCAGATATTCCCGAAGGATCACCTGCTTGCACATGTTGTCAGGACAGCAGGAACACGAGTGGGAGTGGAAAGGGAGCAGCACAAGCCGACCAGTCGCATCAAAACTGGCAGGGTTTGTGAAAATCCTCCGGAAAAGGTGACGCACCCCAGCGTGCTCCAGCCACGTCTCAATGAAGTACATGTTGGCATCGGAGACCACTGCCACCTCAAAGTCCTGCTGGTGGCTCTGCAGATACTCGAAGAGGTTCAGGAGGCCTGGTGAGGGTGGAATCTTCTCCACTGCTGACTGAATGGAGTCCTTGGACACGCCCTGCTCCGCCATATAGACCAAGACCTTCTGCATGTGCTCGTTGTAGTGCCCCTCCCTGTAGCTGTTTTTCAGCCAGTCAGGAAGTTGCTGGCCTGGCAGAGCTCGCACCACAGCATCATCACTGCTCTCGTTGATGATGGTTTCATCAAAGTCGAACAACACCAAAAAGCATTGTTGCTGTGGTGCTGTACGGGTTAGGTTTGATGGGGCTGTCATCTTTAAGGTGTGGAGGAAATGGTGAGTGGTCCCTCTCTAAGAGAAGGAGAAGGGAATGAAAATTTGTTAGCTTTTTTTCCTTTCTAAAGGACAGCAGATTCTGAGGAACTCTCTGCTGGTCTGTGGCAGCCTCCTCTAAAAATAAGATGCCAGTGGCAGGATGCCAGGTTGACATCACACTGTATCCAGGGTTAATTAAACTGTTGCACCAAACCACACAGGGCTGAGGAAACATCAAAATGTATAAATACTCTTAATTGGGCCATCAGCTGTAGGGGAAACATGTGTTTACAAGATGAAAGGAGGGGAGCAGTTGAAGTTAAACAACACGTAAACAGGATGTTCATCACATGGTTGAAAACAATCTCAACATAACCCACGTTCATTTTTGGGAAATATCAAATGGTTTTTGTTTAAATTACTGTAGGAACACATGTTAGAAACATTTTCAGGTCATTGCAGTTTTCCACACACACATTCCTTCATTCCTTTAGGACTGGGAGAAAGAAAAAAACTTCACTCAGACATTTATTTATACATGCCAGATCTTGACACAGGTCCAAGTCCACCTTTACATAGCCAGTATATCTAAAGCACAAGGCTCCACTGTTGCTGACATGTGGTAACATGAGTGAAGAGAGAGCAGTTACAGCATACCTTTACCATAAGTGGAACAATTATGAGCGGTACAAACAAACCAGCAGTGGTGAGACGGAGAAGAATAAGTCTGCTCAGCTACTGTACAATACAATTGTTACTTTTGATCACATGTAATTGCAAGGGCAACAAGTTTTGGGTTTTGCCTCTTAAGCCTTTGGGTTTTGTCTCAAGCAGAACTAGCAAGTCTCTATGTAGTATCCCTTCCAGGACACCACCCAGCCACTCCCGGAAGGCTGGGTGTTAAGCAGTTCTGTTTGGTGCATACGCACAAACAACAGTCAGAGTTTAGCTCTCAGCAACTTGCAGTTGCATAGAGGCGACCCTCTCATTCCCTGGGGAAAACTCCAACACATTTGGGTCCTGGGAAACTCTGGAAAAAGACCAGAGTCCAGGCCCTCTGCAGGAGTTTGGTTCCACACCCAGAGCTATGCATAGAGGTGAGCCCAACTACCTCTACTTGGTACTGCTCCACCTCCCCCACCTAAGGAGTTACGTTCCACATTGCTAGAACCAGTCTACAACACCAGCAGTCAGCACGCCTGTGTCCTTTTCTTTGCCTGCTGCTCAGATTGCAATGCACCCAACCCCAACGCCTATCGCTTCGGAATGGTGGGTCCACTGCAAACCATGTAGTTCTTGCACGCTGGACCCAGCCAAGCCCCATGGGTCACCAGACACTTGCCCATGAGCTTCCCTCTCACTCCAGGTGGGAACCGTGTTTAAAATATTCAGACCCTTTTTCTCGACTTCACTTTCTGTCTGCCTCTGTAAGGCAATACAAATAACAGAATATGAGATTTAACACATGATTGCCTATAAAACAAGACGCATTATTATATATTACACTAACAGTATGCAGTATATAGAGAGTTAAAATTCTCTCCTCCTGACCAACTACAACATTAAAAGCTATTTACCATAAATAAGTAAATAAAGGACTGTTATTTTTACACTGTGTCTCTAAGATCTTTTAAATCTTAGATCTTGTTTTTATTGTTTGTATTTCATTTTGTCATTTGTGTAAAGCTGTTTGAGTTATGATTTTATCAAGACATTCTTTTGTTTTTGTTAATTAACTTAAAGGCTATATTATCTTATTCATGTCTGCTAGTATTTGCTCATCCCTGTGTTTTATTAAATCTCTTTGTACATCAGTTTGCTCAGCTCCATAAATAAACTTGACTCTGCTTTGCTTATGTTAAGAGTGAGTACTTATCTCCCCTTTGAAAACAAGTTGCGTAGGCCTGTGAAAACACTTATAGAGTACAAAAGGCTATATACATGTTCAGATACATTCAGAATTACACAGTCTCATGTAGTAGCAATACAATAAGAGTATGCACTACACCGTGGTAAGTTTACGTTTGTGATTTAGGAAGGTCATGTACGAAAATAGCCATTGCTCGGTAGGCTTTCAGCTCTCACACCGTGTAGGCTATGCAAACAGCATAAATCCACATAGGCCTGCAGTTGTAGCAGAATGAAATTTGTTGCCAAAGGATTAAACTTAGACCTTAATATAATATACGAAAGAGCAGCAGTTGTCCCTTCCTTACATAAAGAGTCTCTCTCTTCATGTATGTTATTGTATGGGTTCGCGGGGAAGGCTGGCCTGACGGGACATGATGAAGTGCACACATACCACTTTTATGACGACAATGTCAGCTCACTGGAAGTGTAATAACATGAGACCAGCTGGTTCGGGTGCCGAGCGATCTAAACGTCCTGTAACCTGCAGGTTGGCTCCACCGACGCGTTGTGCCAAGTGAGCGTACGCCCGGTCTCCCTCAGCAGCTACATTATTAATAGGGCATATTTACACACTAAGCTATCTAATTTTAACCCTGCAGTGCTATTCCTGTGTGAGAGGTTACCACTGAAAGTCATTAGCGCTGCTCTGTCAGGAGTCATTAGGCTGAATGGGTGTATATGTCTGAACGGTATAGAATCCAAGCAGTAAAAAATGTACATGGAGAAAAATGACAAATGAAGAAAAAAAATCTTTGCCGGATAAGACAGAAAATCAGGCCTACCGGGGGTGCTCATACAGACGGGGATGGTAGGCGAGGTGCCCGGCTCCGGCGACCGCATCCCAGTGACGCGGCAAGATTTTTTAAAGGAGACTCCCCAGCACAGAGGGTATTCCCATTTAAAGCCACCACGTCAAGCCAGCCAGCGTAAACACAAAGCTTCCGCCGAAGCATTTCAAATTAAAAGCACCCGGGAGAAACATTCTTTAGATTTAACTAAATAGACCAATTAAGCAGCCGTCAAAGAGAAAACAAAAACACATCGCCGCACATCTATAACCATACTTGACTTGATTTACTGTGACTGTTGTAAAAAATGTAGGCAATGCGGTAAAAGTTAAAGTAAAAGTAATAGGTTGCCATTCCAGCAGATAAAACTTGACGAAGTGTCATACAGGAGGCACTACACGCTAGAAAATTAGTTGGCCTCTACATGCCTCCAAATAGTGAAAAGGAAATACATATTTGGGCAGAGCAGACTTTCAAATTCAGAGACATCTGGGAGCCACTTCCGGGGACTTGAGCCAACCCAGTAGGGGTCCATCTTGTCATATGTCAGCTATGTTTCCGTATGGGCTCCTTGAAGTCTGATTGCAAATGTGTCGTTTACGGCGCCTTTGTTTCCATTTGCAATTGCATCTATTCTGACCACATTACAATATCTACACCTCTCTTTACTCTTTGATCACTAACTGATCACCAGCCTATTTACATACTGGCTGATCACCTTAGTTTTACTAAATTAAAGTGCTTACCCACCATTGTTCTGGCTCAGCACACAGCTGAACTGGACTTGGATAATAACAGTTCAATATGTATTTTGCTCTAACCTGCATATACTTTTGTTGACTTGCTCACTTTAATGACTCAATCCACACTATGCTTTTTTTTTTTTTTTTTTTTTGCAAACAAGCTGCTTCCAGCTAACTTTATGTTGCTTCTCTGGACATTTTTGGAGCTGGGTCTTCCCAGTCCCTAAAAATGGACAACATAATTCATAGCAGCTGACATGTAACTATGTCCTAATGTACAGTGCTGTGGACTGCTTGTGCTTGTATTCAAAGTACAGCAACAAGAACAGCCAACTTAATAAACGACTTTCAAACAGCTGTCTAACCAGACTGCTTAGAGACTGTGGTAGAGACACGTGTTGTAGCTCTGAAAAACGATTCCATTGTGCATCAAAAACATCCATCTAAAAATAAATGGAGACATTTCAGTTGGCCTGAGTCTGCTGCAGTAGAGTAGTAGTATAAGACTGCCGTCAGCCACAGACAGCCAAGGGTTAAGCAGAGGGCAAACTCTAATTTCCCAAGACTATGCAAAGTATCTGCTGTATGAAGAGCTGGACAAACTCACAAGTGGGGTAAGAACAAGATAAACACTCAAGGGTTACATTCTCCACTGATAGAGAATGGGACAATACGCATAATGTTATCACTGTGTCAGAACATCTCAGCCTCTCCACCCTTTTAAAACATATCAGCCCCTCATCTTTTAGCACAGTGTTTACATTTTATGGTCCATGAACTTTTGTGAAACCAGGGAGTATAAGGACCCAAATGCAACACTCAGGACTAGGTCGGTGAGGAGCAAAAACTTTATTAATTAATTCAGGCGAAAAAACTGAGGCACCAATGTCCACCAGGGAGCGGGGCTGGTTAGTGGAGTCCACTGAAAGGTCAAAAAACAAAAACCGTTTCAGCAAAACTAAACCACAACAAAAATATCCTTTTCTTCAAAAAACTACAACAAACAGTCCAAGAACAAAAATCTCTTCAGCAAAAAAGTAAAGTCACAACAAAAAACACCTTCTTCAAAAACGAAGGGAAAAAAATCAGAGTACATTACCAAACCACTGGGCAGGAGACAAAACGGAAGCGGACAGGGTTTCTACTGGCAAGGCAAGCTGGCATACAGAGCTGGAGTGTCATTCAGTGCTGAGGGACAATCTGGCAAAGAGGGAAGGACAGGGGTTGCCTTTATAACCTGTGAGGAGAACAGGTGAAAGCAGTGAGGCTGATTGAGGTGAAAATGGATGAAGCATTCAGGGGAAAACAGAAAAACCAGTGACTGATCGACAGCAGTTCATGACAGAACCCCCTCCTCAAGGGACGGCTCCTGACGTCCCAAAACAGACAAGGGAGGAGGCAGGCAAAGGGCTAATATTCAGGCGAAGCAGATCCCTCCATGTCACGGGCAAAGGGAGGAAAGCCATCCGAGGAATCCCGAGCAGCAGGCCAAACAAAACCGTCCTGAATCTCTTGACGGTCCTGAGGTCCCGCATCAATCAGATCTGAAGGAAGGGGGTGCGGCTGCAGGGCAGGAGGGGCTGCAGAGGAAGAGAGACTGGGCTGGTCAGGGTTATCATGATGAAAATCAGCAATAAGGTGCGGGTCAACAATAAAACTGGCAGGAACCCAAGATCTTTCCTCAGGGCCATAGCCTTCCCAGTCAACCAAATATTGCATGCCCCGCCCTCGGCGGCGAGAACGAAGCAGGCGGCTGACAGCATAAACGGGGCCACCATCAACCATGCGGGGAGCGGGGGGTGGGGGGGTCTCGGGTACCAAGGGACTCTCAGGAGCCGGTTTGATTCTGGAGACATGGAATGTGGGATGAATGCGCATGGACTGAGGGAGCCTGAGTCTCACTGCGACGGGATTGATAATCCTCACAATGGGAAATGGACCTATGAACCTGGGCGCCAACTTGTTAGACTCCACACGGAGAGGCAGATCCTTTGTGGACAGCCAAACCTTCTGTCCCACCTGGTACTCAGGGGATTTAGAGCGATGCTGGTTGGCAGACTTGGCATAACGCTCGGTGGAGTGTTGGAGGGAGTTGCGGGCCTGTGCCCAGGTGCGTTGGCATTGCTGAAGGAGGGCTTGCACAGAGGGGCAGGAAACCTCCTTCTCGAGAGCAGGGAACAGAGGGGGCTGGTATCCGTAGGCGCATTGGAAGGGGGAGAGACCTGTGGCCGAACTGACAAGGGTGTTATGGGCATATTCTACCCAAAGTAATTGCTGGGACCAGGCTGAGGGGTTGGACGACACAAGGCAGCGCAGGCTGACTTCCATTTCCTGATTCTTCCTCTCGCTCTGGCCATTAGACTGGGGGTGAAAACCGGAGGACAGGCTAACAGAGGCCCCCATCAATCTGCAGAACTCCCGCCAGAATATAGAGGTGAACTGGGGGCCACGATCGGACACTATATCTACAGGGATACCATGAAGACGGACAACATGCAACAGAATGAGTTCAGCCGTTTCCTTAGCGGATGGGAGTTTCCGTAGTGGAATAAAATGTGCCATCTTGCTAAACCTGTCCACTATGGTGAGGATGGTAGTATTCCCTGCCGAGGGAGGAAGGCCAGTGACAAAATCTAAAGAGATGTGAGACCATGGACGGTTGGGTATGGGAAGAGGATGAAGGTGCCCAGCAGGAGCAACATGTGAAGGTTTGTGTTGGTTGCAGGTGGGGCAGGCCTTAACAAAGTCACGTACATCCTCAGCCATATTGGGCCACCAAAACCGTCGCTGCAAAAACTCCTTGGTTCGGAGTACACCAGGATGACAGGTGAGTCTGGAAGAGTGTGACCACTGTAGAACTTCCGACCTTAGCCCATCAGGTACAAACAATCGATCAGGTGGGCATGAACTAGGTCCTGGCCGATCCACAGAGGCAGCTTTCACCCTCTCCTCAATGTCCCAGATGAGAGGGGCGACCAGACAGGAAGGAGGCAAAAGAGGCGCGGACTCCACAGGGGAACTGTCCTTAACAAACTGGCGCGAAAGAGCATCAGGCTTAACATTTCGGGAGCCAGGGCGGTAGGAAAGGGAAAAGTTAAACCTTGTAAAAAAAAGGGACCAACGAGCTTGCCGTGAGTTCAAACGCTTAGCAGTGCGAATGTACTCTAAATTCTTGTGATCAGTCCAAACAAGGAATGGAACCTTAGTGCCCTCTAGCCAGTGCCGCCATTCCTCCAAGGCAAGTTTGACGGCTAGCAATTCTCGGTTTCCAATGTCATAATTCTGTTCGGGGGGAGTCAGACGACGAGAGAAGAATGCACAAGGGTGGAGCTTTAGGTCAGATGCAGAACGTTGAGACAAAACGGCTCCCACGCCTATGTCAGAGGCATCCACCTCCACTACAAACTGTCGTTCAGGGTCGGGCAACTGGAGAATAGGGGCAGTGGTGAAACAGGTCTTGAGGGTTTCAAAAGCCTGACTGGCAGGAGGAGTCCAGGAGAATGCGACTTTGGGGGAAGTGAGGGCTGTGAGGGGAGCTGCAAGGGTACTATAGCCCCGAATGAACCTCCGATAAAAATTGGCAAATCCCAGAAAGCGTTGCAGCTGTTTCCTGTTCTCTGGGACGGGCCAAGCAGAAACGGCTGATACCTTGGCAGGATCCATTTGAAGATTCCCCTGAGCAACAATGTAGCCCAGGAACGACACTGAGGGTTGATGGAACTCACATTTCTCCGCCTTAACAAAAAGAGAGTTTTCCAGGAGTCGCTGCAAGACTGCTTTGACATGGCAAATGTGTTCCTTCATAGTCTTGGAGAAGATCAGAATATCGTCCAGGTAAACGAAAACAGAGTGGTCTAACATGTCACGGAGAACGTCGTTTACCAAGGACTGGAAAACAGCTGGGGCATTGGTTAAACCAAATGGCATAACTAGGTACTCATAATGGCCTGTTGGGGTATTGAACGCTGTTTTCCACTCATCTCCCTCTCTGATGCGGACCAGATGATAGGCATTACGTAGGTCCAGTTTGGTGAAAACACTGGCCCCCTGGAGCAGTTCAAAGGCAGTTGTCATAAGGGGCAATGGATAACGGTTCTTTGTGGTTATTTCATTAAGGCCTCTGTAGTCAATGCAAGGTCTGAGGGTCTTGTCCTTCTTTTCAACAAAAAAAAACCCCGCGCCAGCAGGGGACGAAGATGGTCGTATGATTCCTGCTGCCAAGGAATCATTAATATAAGTCTCCATGGCCTCCCTCTCAGGGCCAGAGAGTGAATAGAGTCGCCCCTTGGGAGGAGAGGTGCCTGGAAGAAGGTCAATGGCACAGTCATAGGGCCGATGGGGAGGAAGAGATGTGGCCTTAGACTTGCTAAAAACGTCGCCGAGATCATGATATTCTGGGGGAACCTTAGAGAGATCAGGCTGACCATGGGACGGCAGAGGGGGAGATGGAGCAGCTCCCTGTGAGAGACAGACTTGATGACAGAAAGAACTCCAACCTCGGATTACCCCTGCTGTCCAGTCAATATGTGGGTTGTGGCGGCGAAGCCATGGGAAGCCAAGAATCAGAGGAATGCGAGGTGAAGGCAGGACATGGAACTGAATGGTCTCATGATGGTTTCCTGACATCAGTAAATTGATAGGTTCAGTCTGGTGAGTGACCGTCCCTAACAGATGACCATCAAGAGCTCTGGCGGGCACAGGTTCGGACAGGGGTAACAGCTCAATACCCAACTGGTAGGTTAGCTCCTCATCAATAATGTTAGCATCGGCACCAGAATCAATTAATGAGGACAAGGCTTGAGTGATTTCAGGCAGAAGGAGCTTAACTAGGAAAAGAGGACGATCAAAAATTGAGGAGGCTTTGAAAGAGGATGGACTCACCAGTATCTCCTCTCTTACTGATGAGCCCTCCCTTTTACTGGGCACTGGGAGATGAAGTGGCCTGGCCGACCACAATATAAACAGAGATTGGCCCTGCGACGCCGCTCCCGTTCCTCGGGCGTCAGACTGGTGCGGCCAACCTGCATGGGCTCCGAATTGCTGGACGAGGACTCAGTACAGGGCATGGTTTGGGGCAAATCTAAAGCAGATCCTCGTGGTAGGGGGGCAGGTAACCGGGTAGAAGACCCTTGCCGTCTCTCCCTCCTGCGAGTCTGGATGCGAAGATCAATGTTGGTTGCTAGGGCAATGACATCATCGAGGGAGGATGGAAGGGCATGAGACACCAGTTCATCCTTGATGTAATCCGCCAGCCCATGAAGAAAGGCATCACGAAGGGCTCCCTCGTTCCATCCACTTAGACGGGCCTTAGTACGGAAATCAATGGAGAAATCAAAAACAGAGTTATTGCCCTGGCGTAAACTTAAAAGGCCACTAGCAACAGTTGAATGAGCCCCATGCCCAAAGACCTTGCGCAGCTCTGCAGAAAAAGTTTCAAATGAAGCACAGGCTGGTGTTCTTCTATCCCATTCAGCTGTTCCCCACAGTCTTGCTCTTCCAGTTAGCTGATTTATGGTGAAGGCTACCTTAGCTTCCTCAGAAGCAAAAGTGAGGGGTTGTAAAGCAAAAAAAATTGAACAGTTGGTCAAAAATGGGTTACAACCCTCAGGCTCGCCAGCATAACGTTCAGGGGCTCCAATGCGTGGTTCAGAAACTGAGCTCGGGGAAGGGAAGGAGCTCGTAGGTGGAACAGGTTCAGGAGCTGGGGAAACAGGAGCTAATTGGGCCACTGTGGCAGATAATTGCTGCACCTGGCTAACTAAAGTGGAGAGAGTCTGTTCTTGAGTGGCAGCTGCCCGTTTAGCCTCAGCTGCGACAGATGCCATTAATGACTCATGATGCTGAAGGGCTCTTTCAATGCACTCAAAGCGATTCTGGGGACTAGTGCGTGCTGGGTCCATGTCTTGGCCAGATTGTACTGAAACCAGGGAGTATAAGGACCCAAATGCAACACTCAGGACTAGGTCGGTGAGGAGCAAAAACTTTATTAATTAATTCAGGCGAAAAAACTGAGGCACCAATGTCCACCAGGGAGCGGGGCTGGTTAGTGGAGTCCACTGAAAGGTCAAAAAACAAAAACCGTTTCAGCAAAACTAAACCACAACAAAAATATCCTTTTCTTCAAAAAACTACAACAAACAGTCCAAGAACAAAAATCTCTTCAGCAAAAAAGTAAAGTCACAACAAAAAACACCTTCTTCAAAAACGAAGGGAAAAAAATCAGAGTACATTACCAAACCACTGGGCAGGAGACAAAACGGAAGCGGACAGGGTTTCTACTGGCAAGGCAAGCTGGCATACAGAGCTGGAGTGTCATTCAGTGCTGAGGGACAATCTGGCAAAGAGGGAAGGACAGGGGTTGCCTTTATAACCTGTGAGGAGAACAGGTGAAAGCAGTGAGGCTGATTGAGGTGAAAATGGATGAAGCATTCAGGGGAAAACAGAAAAACCAGTGACTGATCGACAGCAGTTCATGACATTTTGATCTTTGCATGAAATGTTTCACTGCGGTAAAACAATGATCTGTCTCCATAGACGTAGATGCAGATTTGTACCTTTTAATATGTTTTGCCTTACCTATATAGTTTTTAATTCAATTCAATTTAATTCATTTATATAGCGCCAAACCACAACAACGACATTTGTCTCATGACACTTTCCAATTAGAGCAGTTCTAGTCCAAACTCTTTAATTTGATTTTTAGGGAAACCAAACAAAACCCCCATGAGCAAACACTTGGCAGTGTAACAGGAAGTGCAGAGGAAAAACTTCCTTTTAGAAGGCAGAAGCCTTGCGACTCAAAGTGAGCGGCCATCTGCCTTGACTGGATGGGTTATGAGAGAGCGAGAGAGAGCGATGCATAACAACAACAGTAACAACAGAGTATTGGAATGACAATGGCAGTATTTACAATAATGATTTAGATAGTAGTAGTATTAATAGTAATAATAATAATAATAATGCAGAAATATACGGTAATGACAGCCATCAGTGTCAAACAGGGCCACAACAGAAGGTCCAGACCCGATCCATGGGAACTTGAGAGACAAGAAAGCACAAAGAGTCCAGGGAAGAAGTCAAGTCAGTGACATGCATTGATGGGACGTGAATATGTGTCAAAGGAGCGTTAGAGAAGCAGAGAGAAGCTGCATCATGTGAGGTCCTGCAGCAGTCTAAGCCTATAGCAGCATAACTAGGGGCCGGCCTAGACAGGCCATAACTATGACCTTTATCAGAAAGGAAGGTTTTAAGTCTACTCTCCAATGTAGAGAGGGTGTCCGCCTCCCGGACTGAAGCCAGAAGATGATTCTATAGGAAGGGAGCTTGATAACTATTCCCGTTCTACTTTTGCTGACTTTAGGAGCCACAAGTAACCCTGCATCTTGGGAGCATGGAGTTCTGGTTGGATAATAAGGTACTATGAGCTCTTTGGGATAAGATGCCACTTGACCATTTAAGGCTTTGTATGCGAAGAGGAGTATTTTAAAGTCTATTCTGTATTTGTAGAGCCATCTAGAGACGCCAATACAGGAGAAATATCCCAGCCAATATGAGTTTTTGTCAGTATAAAAGAAGTTGAGTCTTTAAGTCTATAATGCTGCAGATCTCAAACATACAGATCCATTATCTATTGTGGTAACCTTTTCAAATGAAAGTAAACTGAGTTACACGTGCACTAAATGTTTCATGTGCTACGTGCATTCAAACTGTGACTTGATGTGTGAAAACAAAAAAGCGATTTTCTCTTTTGAAAACCCACTATGAACACGGAAGGGCTGGACAAACATGCAAAACAGGCTTAGTGTGAACTTTGTGAACTTACTTGCATACATGAGTCACAGTCATCGGCGGAAAATAATGCTATTAGATCTGTTAATGTGATATCACTGATTTCATTTTCACAACGAAAGGTTACCTTTACTGATCAAATATTCAAGAAAATAAAGGTTTGTACACTAAAAAAGAAAGGCAAGTTCGAGAAACTGTGAGCAAAGAGACTCAACAATAAGGTGCTGACTGCTAACCCCGCCCCCCCAAAAAAAGTGCAGCCAGAACATGGCAGCTAATTTGACATCAAAAACGGGAATGTGCTATTTGAACCATTAAAGCTTTAAATTAAATGATTAACAACAGAATGCGCTTTGCTAAACTGCTGTGATGCAATTAAAGCTGCTTTTTAAGAGTAATAAGCTCTGATTTTCATAGCAGGCTTATGTTTAACACTGAAATGTCTCGTGCTGTCCCAGTGGGAAGCACAACCAATCACACACCACACAGCATCACTAACTACATTCACAGTCACCAGTAATCTAAGTGTTTAACGGTGATCAAACAGTGCAGGATTACCCGCAGAAAGAGACCCAACGAACCTACTTCATGTAACTGCAAACACACCGACTGTATGCTGATCACGTTTTTGTATGATAACAGGATATCAGATCAGCTGAGACACATCTGAAAAACGGGGTCTGCGCAACAGTCGTCCACAACCGTGAGATGATCACTGGGGGCTGAATCAGAGACGCTTGAGAAGAAAGGAAAGAAAAGCAGCAGCAAAATGTTAATTTAATCATGATCATGATAATCTGCTAGCAGTTTTCTTTAAAATGAAGGGAAAAAAACTGCCTTGTGATTTGTAGTAACTGTAACTTCAAGAACAATGGCCTGCAGTCAGGGGCTGCCCTGCACAAACAGATGAGGACCCCTGCTAGTTGCCATGTCTGCTTAAAAATATAGGTCAACCAAATGAAAAAAACTGTGTTTTTTTTGTTTTGTTTTGTTTTAACAAATGTGGTTTGTCTTTTGGCTTCATTTAGATTGATTATAGCCAACCATCAGTGATGAAAATAACTAAATTGAGTTTTTTTCATGAGCACATGTCCTGCCAATTACCGAGGTCAACTTAATGTCCCTTCTATAATTAAGGAATAGATTGAATAATTCACAAGCTTAGAGCAACATACGTGATAACACTTTTTAATAATACAGACAGATTAGTGCCATATAAACACAGAAGGCAAGTGTGCATAAGGTTTGTATAAAAATGAAGAAAAGACAATGTTGTCCTGTCACCATCACGAATACAGTAACATAAAATCTTTCAGTAACAACACACAGAAATGTCAACGTTATATTTATTATGCTGCAAAAGAAATGCACTGGTTAATGTACATCTGATTAGCAGGAACGAGCGGTAAAGTGTGCTTGAATCGGCTCAGGTCATTATTATGGCGGGTGATTAAAAATGCATGTCAACGGCGATGAGGACGTTTTAGAATTTCACAGCTTCTAGCTTATACAGACGAAGGCCTTTTCCATTAAACGACTGCGATGTCTTCTCTTGATTTGTAAACGTTTGGCTGAACTGAGGGGGATCAGTTGAAATCAGGAAAGATTTTTATGCATCAGGTCATTTCGTGATGTTTTACATTTGACAAGGCAGGCTGCGGCACATTTTGTTCACAGGCAATACTGGTGGGTATTTCAATTAATTACCAAAAAGGCACAATCGTTCACTGACCACTAGATGTCCCTCGCTGCATGAGTCACTGATATCAGTGCACTGTCGTCAAATTATTATGGCAACCTGACATGTTTCTCACATAGCAGATGACCATTTTTAAAGGTTACATTTTGGCACAAAAATTCAATGTAGTTTTGTTGCTATTCTCTGTCACTGCAAACAGACCCGTTAAGCATTGCAGAAACATGTACAGAGACGAACTAGCAGGCTCCAATGTGTTTTCATACATGCTCATCAGTTAAACTCCTCTGTTGTTTGGTTCAGTAGTTAAACTGGATGTCTAGGTTGGTACTGGATGTCTACCATGCAGGCAAACATCATACTTGTGAAGAAGAACAACAACAGCTCAAAGTAAAGTTTGTGAAAAAGAGGAACTTCACATAATCACAATGACACGACTCCAGTTCCCACTCAAAAATCCAAGCCGGATCTTACTTCATACCAGGAGATGGAAACCTGGCCAAACTTAACAACACTCAGTGGCCAAAAAATGTAAATAACATAAGACATTATCTATTACACTTTGTTCCAAGCACTTTTTAGAAATCAAAACAATGTAAGATAGAGGGCTTTAATGGAGTTCGGCTCCGGGGAGAGAGAGAGACGGACAGAAAGCAGGGCTGAGAGGGCGGGGAGAGGAATGTGAGGAGCTGCTCTGCAGTGGATGAGAGGAAAACTCTTTCTCTTCTGCGTCACGTCATTGGATTACAACCACAGCTGGACAAAACATCTGAATTACTTCACTATTTAAGGCCAACCATTCAAAGAAACAGATCAGCAAGCAATTTAAAAAAAAACAAACAAACAAACAAAAGAAAACATAAAACACACACATACAAAGTGCATGAAAGCAGAGAATCATCCCAGTTTTTCTTCATTACTGTTTAACCCACTCCCTGGAATTGCTAAGTAACACACACTGAAGCTCTGTAAACGAAAATCGAGGGGAGAAAACCTGCCCTCACGTGGCAGCTTTAGCTGGAGTTCAGCAGGGCTTTGTTTAGAAGAAAACCCACGGGTGACGTGCCAAGGCAGGGAAGTCCCGCTATCTGTTATTCACAGTTGGCTTGATGGCAGTGGTGAAAGCTTTAAATTTGGCCCAAATGCATGGGAAAAATACGACAACTAAAGTGGAATACAATTCTGAGAGGGGCATAGCTCTCAACATTCATCAGAGAGATGAGAACAGACTTTCATCTTATAGTTAAGCTTCAATTTGAGTAGTGCAACACAAGACATGGAGCCAGACGACACTCACTCACTACACTAATATTTACTGATAAAACCTAACTGACTGATTACACTTACTCAGTACTCCATGGAATGAATAATTTGGAACAAGATCCAAGGAATTACCAAATCTCAGTAATGTATTCTGATTACAAACGACCAAATTTGAGGTCAGCTTTGAGGGGAGTTGAGGGGAAAGTGTTTCAAGTTAGTTTGCAAACAAATCTTTTTCTGACACATTTAATGAAAACAAAACCAAGGCTTGTTTGTTTGACACCACTCTTAAAGAGTACGTCTTAAATTTTGTCTATATAATTATCCATCCTTCTTTAACCCGTTAAAGAGTTTTATGAATAATATCCCAATTAGCTGCAGGAGACATTTCTTTTGGAAACTTCTCTCTGGCATGCTGCAGTATAATGAAGCACATATAATGCTGGCTACAATGCATGATGGGTAATCTTAATCAGGACAAGGTGTGATGACTGATGTGACGCAGCCCTATTTTTCTTTCACTCATAAGTCAAGGTTTAGGATAATTTCTTATATGTGTCATGATTACAAGCTCTGGTTTGAGGCTATTATAAATATCATGTTTGAGCTGTTGTTGAGTCGTCGTCATGGGTAACCTAAAAATGCGCTCGCTTCCAGAGTTAACAGCTGTCTGTAATCAGAATACATTATTCCCTATGTAATGTAATGGAATATATTTAATTTTTATTTCCAAACACAATTAGCCCCAGCAGCGACACGACACTTAGGACGTACTGCACCACAAAATCTTCATAAACATTCAAAAATACAGACAAACTCAAAGAACTCATGGCACCTTTCTTTTCTTTTTTTCTTTTTTTTTGAACGACAGGGAACTCATTGAGGATGTGCTTGAAAATATCATTCAAATAAACACTCTCACTCAATCTTTCTCTGCTTTGACTTCCTCTGTGGTCTCTTCTCCCTTCTTGTTGACGGCATCTTCAGTTTTTTCCACATTTTCTACTGGCTCAGGATCGGACTTTGGCTTCTCTTCCTCCGTCTTAGTTTCAGGAAGAAGGATGACTTTCCCGATGTTTTGGCGCTCGTGCATGCGCCTCATGGCATCCGCCACCTGAGAAAAGACAAGGGAGCAGAACGGATGCACATAATTGGTATTTTTTTCCCTCCTAAAACACAGTGCAGTGTCTATAATCACCAACTAGTCTCAAACTGTCAGCTGTTTGGTGTTGGGCAGGTAGAATAGAGCAATACATCTGAGCTTTTAAGCCTGAAATGATGCTGATGAGAGCAAAAACAGCGACACAATGAAAGAAGCCAAAATGCTGCATAGAGCTGATTAGAGCAGCTTTAAGAAAAGCGTGAAAAAAAGTTTCTTGAATCATAGATTAGACTGTTAGCATTTTTTACGTGTCTACTTTTGGGTTTCATTTCTATCATTTCAGCTTGTACATTTTTCACTATCTTGCTTTTTTAACATCTTCGGAAAATATTGGGAAATATGTGTCATCCCTTGAATTTAATATATCTTGAAGAACCATAAATAAATCAAATACATAAATAAAACAACAACCTTTGGTACACAATAGATAATCTCCTGGGGATAACAGCAACTGGGCCTGTTTAGCAGTTTTTGCTAATGACTGATCAGTCAAAATGACAACGAAGATTAATGAAAACAAAGACTATAAATGCTACCAGAAGTTAAATACTCTTCTATCGTTTTCTGCCTCAGTGATGGTCTCACGATCAAACTGACCTCCTCGAAGTGATGGCACGAGTCAATGCGGGGCTTGATCTTTCCCTGCCCGTAGAGCTCCAGCAGTTTGAACATAGTCCTGCTTATGAGCTCCTCATCGGTGATGTAGCCCAGGTGGAAGCCGCAGACGGCCTTGTTGGCCTGCATCAGTTTCAGCGTGCTGAGAGACAGCTGATTGTACCACATCTTCGCCATCGCCAGAAGGTTCTTCTTCTGGCCTGTCACACAATTAGCTGCACCTGGAACCACGACAGAACACACAGCGTTACACAATAACCATCTTGTACAAAATTCATTAATATGGAAATATAGTTCAATTTTCCAATTTTTTCCATCCTTCATTGAAGTATTATTAAAAAAAGCAAAGCATCTGAGTTTTGCAACTTGTAGACATGGAGCTAATTTAAACAACTGATACTGTTCTATAAGTAAAGTCATGTACCTCAAAGTTGTACTTAATTCATTTTTAATAAACTCATGCAAAACAGCATCATAACACATCATCACAGTTGGTTAGCATGCAAGTTAAAATAAAGCTAAAATACAAAAACATTAAGGCAGGCTCAACAAATCCATCAAAACATATTTTTTTTTTGTCCAAATGTCTTACCAAAGACTATAAGTGTGCCCAAAGGTTTCAGCAAACTAAAACCTTTTTGGGTGTCTGAACCACCGAGTGGGTCGAGGACAATGTCCACTCCTGCAGAGAGACAAACAGACTGAAGATAAGAAACTGTTTGTGTCTGCATGTCAACTTGATATTCAAGAAATGAAAGACACTGAAAGAATGAAAACATGAATTTTCCTGGCTAGACGAGAAAGACCCGTGCTTTACGTACTTAAACACTACAAGAAGTTGTGTGTTGTCTCACCCTTTGGGTTGATTTTACGGATTTCTTCCACGTAGTCTTTGGTGCGGTAGTCGATGGGGTGAGTTACCCCACCCTGGGCAATGGTCTCGTGTTTGGAGGCTGACGCTGTGCCAAAAACGGTCACGTCTTGCACGGTCTGACACAGCTGAGTAGCGGCGATACCAACACCACCTGCAGATGTGCAAACCAGCAGCACAAAGACAAATGACAACGGCAGCGGCTGCAGGTGTTCCGCTTTTCACCGTAAAGCCTTGCAAGCTCGGTGTGATTCTTCTCTGAAACACGCTGTGATTCAGTCATTAAAGAACAAATGGCTTTAAAGTCTGTGTGAGCACAGTGCTGATCTAATAGAAAGAATCAGTGAATAAAGCTGCTTCCTGGCTGACTCATATCTTTACTGAGCAAAACCTTTTAACTCATAAAACCTTCATCAGTGATGTGTTTTATTGGAGAAGAATGTAGAAAATGTAAGAATACTGATTTCACCTGAAATAATCTTAATGATAACAATTTTTATAACGATGCAGTTCAATATGTCACATGTAAGCTACACTATATAGACAAAAGTATCCAGACAAACCTCTTCATAGGAGTGTATAACAGGGATTGGGCTCAGCCCCTTACTTCCAGTGAAGGGAAATCTTAATAATCTTAATAATGAAGAAATTCCAAGATGCTGTGGAGAGCCTTCCTACAAGAGTGAAAGCTGTTATAGCTGCAAAGCTGTCTATGTTTTTAGAAGACAATGTCATTAAGGCCCTGTTGGTGTAAACGTCTTACCATCCACCATAACTAAAATACCAAAACACGCAAGCAGATTTTAATACAAAATTCTTGTGATCTTATGAAATCTATGAATTTGTATTAATGTTATGAACTGACACACAAACCCACAGATTTTATTTTATTAGGAGACAGAGGGTGTTTTGAACCATTTTTCCTGATCATTTGAAACTGAAATATCTTGCTGTATTGATATTTGTGGATTGTAGTTGGTGTGCAGGTGTACATACAAAAATCTGTCCAAAAAAAGTCTTGGAAATGTCAGTTAAACAGCCTTAACTCCACTCATTCAGCAGTGTCTCACTCATTTGAAATTGTGCAGCCAAAAACTTTTGAAACTTAATTTAAAATTCTAGTGGAGACACCAAACTCTACAAAGATAGAAATTATGCGCAGCTGAATTGGGGGGAAAACATGAATAAAATGATGCAGAAAAAAATAATATTTCCACTCGATGGAACATGCAGCCACCTAAACATAATTTAGTGTAGGGACATGACAGGAGATATACAGAATATGTGTTACCGTCAGACAGTCAGAATGAAAATATTCTTCCACCTCTGAGATACTTAAGGGAAATTAAGAGGGGAAACTGGATTTTATGCGGTTAAATGGTCACACATGTAAGGGAAATTAAACATGAACGGTGCTGGGATTAATCTCATTTCTAACAAGACACCTTGGAAGGCCGAGAAAGAAAGAGCTGAAATCGCAGACAGCGATTTCTGCTCTCTTTGGTCTGGTCCCATTTAACAGTGAAAGGTTTCTCACAATCACGGCTCACCAGTAATCCTCCCTGCCCTCTTCATCACCCTGGCCTCATGTGGCTGATTCATACAGGTCAGCTGACAGCCACCCGCCCACTCAACACCGAAGCGTGGCCTTTGAGAGGGGGGATGAAGGGCACTAAAGCATGCTGGTGGATGCTGACAGGAGCTGCCTGCATACTTGACTTACAGAATGGTGGATATAAATATTGAGTTGTCTGAGTTAACGGAGCTTTAACACCTTTTAAACATTTAATGCTGAATTCAGCATTTACTTATAAGTAACTAACAAAACTAACAAATCTCAGTCCTACTGGTCATCATTATATGCTCATAATTACTCATCGCCCGTCTGAAAGGTTTCGTGGTCGTCCCTGCTGCTTAGGTTCAAATATTGCTAGAACACAGCACGAAAAGGTGAAGGCAATGAAAGATCAATCGGGAATTTAATCTGATTTTTAGCTAAAACAACAATGTGGCCAAATGTTCATTCTTGAGTTCATTCTTGACCTTGCAACAGCAGTCGATAAAACAATCCCACTACAAGCTCCACTCAGTAGCTGTTCTGGAGCTTTCAGTCATATCTCAAGGTCTCCATCAGTACGAGGGCTGCAACTAACGACTATTTTCATCATGGATTAATGTGCTTTTTATTGGAACAACTAATGGATTGATTGTATAGTCTATAAAATGTCACAAAATTGCAGTGAATTCACAATTTATCACAATTTCCAAGAGACCAAAGTGACGCCTTCAAATTGCTTCTTTTGTCTGGCCAACAGACCAAAACCTTAAGACTTTTCATTTACTGTCAGATATTTTTGCTTGAAAAAAAAATAAAAATAAAATATAGTGGCTAATTTTCTTTCAACTAACCAATTTACTGACTAAGTGTTACAGCTCCGTCATGTACAATGTCATTGTAGACGTCCACTTCATATTTTTACCTGAACCAAAGCTGAGGCTCAAATTTCACTGATAACCTCAGAAACAGTACTTGACCCATCTGATTACTGATAGGTGTACAGCACTGTGTCACTGCCGTCACTTATTTCTAGTCACATCCAGTTCAAACCAGCGAGAAAAGCCCAGAGGAAAACAAAAATAATGTAAAATAACAAAAATACGGAATAACTAAAACTGGATTCTATTGCTCATAGTGCAAAGCAAATGTGTTTTCACGACCTTTTAAAAGATGCTCATCAACTGGTTCCATCCTGCTGCAGTTAATGTAACACTACTGGGACCCTGCTTATTTAAACACCTGTATACACGACCCTCTCCAGTAAATGAGCCGTAATTACTTGTTATGGTGTTGAAACCCCTTTTTAAAATGTCAGGTGTTGCCAAGGCAACTGTGTTTGATAATGACACCATTTTATGAATAAGTTGTTGCAAGGCCAACACACACACACACACATATACACACAAAATATATCTTCACCTACGACCTGCGGTCTCTAGGCTGGTAATTTGTCGAAGCGGAAATGTGGCTGCATTCAGAGAAGCGATTAGTGACCTGGAGTGACTGTCTGCTGGACTGCCTGTCCAATCCGTGCAACACAGAGATGAATCATGTTTTAAAAACACAATTCTGGTTCATTTCTTGTAATTGCCTCCTGCATGAAATGTTAGAAATGCATCACCTTTTTCATTCGTCCATGGGGACACCTTCACAGTTCGAAGGTTACAAAACAAAGAAGTGTCACATTCTTACATTTCAGGATCTGTAATCAATAAAGTTTTTCTCTTTCCTTTCTACTTGTTAAATGGCTTAAAGCGGTCAAAGTATCACAGCTGTCGATTTATTATCTGTGGATCGTCGGTCTGGTTAATCGGTTAATGGCTGCAGCACTAAATGGCATCGATTCTGTTTGCTCATCATGGGCAAAATGATGCAGTATTCAAAATAACACTAACTTCAATAGGTTTTCAGTATGCAATGTGTGTGTGTGTGTGTGTGTGTCCTACCTGCTGCCATGTGGATGAGGACGCTCTTCCCCGGCCTCACGTTGGCCATCTCAAACAGCATCATGTAGGCAGTGATGTAGTTAACGGGAAGAGCAGCACCTTCCTCAAAGCTCATCTGCTCGGGCATGGGGAAGGTGCGGCTGGCCGGCATAACGACTACTTCCTGCCACAAGCCATGGCGGCTCAACATGATGACACGATCCCCCACCTGGCGAAGGACAGAAGAAGAGAGGGAGGATGGACACAAGCAAATTAGTAAGGGAATCCTTTAATGTCCTACTGTCAAAGTGAAGTACTTCATAAACAGCAGCAGGAACACTGACAAACAACTTGATAAACATACACTATGTAGACAAAAGTATTGGGATGGGGCTGTTTATCAGGGACTGGGTCAGTTCAGGGTGTACCCTGCCTCTCGCCCACAGCCAGCTGGGATAGGCTCCAGGTCCCCCGCGACCCTGACAGATTAGCTGTATAGAAAACGGATGGATGGATGGATGGATGGATGGATGGGTTACGGGGGGCAACAGTCTGATGAAAGCCCTTTTCTTTTACAAGGTGCAAGGGAAGACAGTCATTGTGTGAACATCGAATAAATAACTGAGGGATTTCGTCTGTCCCCACCACTTTGCTCTTGTCCTGAGTTTTGGACACCGGAGATGTTTTTTTCCACTCACACAGTGCATCCAGTGATGTCAGATGTGAAACTGAGGTCAGACAGGAAGTCATCTGATATATCTGTGTTGTTGAATGACACAAGGACCAGTTATTATGCTCCTGATCTGCTGTGTCAACATTCACATTCATCCTTATAAAGGAATGACTTCACTGTGGAAACCATGTGAGATTTGGCAAGTAACTCAGAGATTACAGACTCATAGGGACTACATCTTATGCTGAAACTATGGCAGATTCACACATCACACACTATGGCAGATTCACACATCTTGATTCATTTGTTGTTTGGCTTCGGAAAAGCCCAGAAATTTTTGTCCTTGCAACCAACTCAAATCTTGCTATGTGCACTTAAGAAAAGATTTCACAAAAGCTGCTGAATGCGCCTGCACTGTTTCTTTTCATATGAACTCAGACAAAAGGGCTTACGGAGGGAAATGCCACTCTCGCTTAGTGCGCTGCTGTTATTAAAGTATCACCAATGTTGCGAAACTTGCCATAAAAAGTGAAGGGCACAGGAAAGAAGTGTGATCTGATTGAGAATGCTGCACTGCTTCCTGTTGAAGCAGCCTCCAGAGCTCTGAGCCACACCCACTTCCTGCTTCACACAAACTGATGACAATAGACAGATGACAGACGCACACACAAATATTTATGCGTCCACGGACGGTAAAAGCAGTCTGTTGCAGCGAGATAACTCCTGTATCTTCAGTTTTCATGCTTCAGCTTTCCACCTCAGATGAAATGCGCCTTTTGGGCTCGATTGTGTTTCTCAACCCTTGTGGTTATGAAATACTTTCAAACTCCGACTGCATGACCCCAAAGATGCATGACAGAGAAAAGGCTGAGCTCAGTTCCTGGACAGCTGACAGGAAGGTGTTTGAAGTTTGTTTGGAAACCTTCTGTTTATTTGAATCACAGGCAAAAGTAGACACTTCTCAATAGCAGACAGCAAGAGCATTTGTTTGTTGTTTTACAGTACGTAAACATGCAGATGGGCCGTAGTGGTAGAAGTACTCAACAGTCCGATCTCTTATTTAAGTACAACTACCATAATGTAAAAACATTACTGCAAGTAAAAGTTCTGCATCCAAAAGGCGAATCATCAGCAAAACGCACTGAGAATATCTGAAGCAAAAGTACATTTTTTCCCTGCGAGTGAAATATTATTATGCATTAAAGTGCTATATTGTTACTTATACTGATGCAAACGTACAAACAGCATTTCTCTGTTGTTGCTGTTGACTGCTGCACAGTCACACAATAAAGCCGAGCGGTCAGGAAATGATTAATGAGGCCGGAAAGACGTTTTTAATCATTTTTTAAAACGACTTTTCTTTAATCTGTTTCGTGCTATCTGTAAAATATTGAATAATTCAGGGCCTCAAACACAAATTTATTCTCACAGACAGCTGATTTTGGTTTTTGTAGGAGGGTTCAAGCCAAAAAAAGTTGGGACCGACTGGTTGGATCTTTAATTTTATAAGCTTTTCTAATTTCATTTCAGTTAAAATCTCTTTATGCAAAACTACTACTAACTACAGCTGTCATTTCAATGTAGTGGTGGAGAAAGTAGCAGAACATGGAAATATCCACATTAAGTACAAGTAGCTCAATAATGTACTTAAAGTACAGTACCAGAGTAAATGCATTCAGTTAATTTCCGCCTCTGCAGATGGATTATTCATAATCCATTCATTCTAAATCAATAAAAGGTGCAGCCTTTAATTAACCAGACGGCATGTAACGTACAGAGCTGAACACAGAACACGCGGCCACACATCCTCTCACAGACATTAATTTGAGTTTATTTGCAGAACAGATGGCGTATTTTTCCTTCACAGCGGCCGGTTGGAACAGCTTTACACAGGAACAACTGCTCCGATCTTTTCCAAAACGTCAGTCAAGTTGCGCCGGCGTAATCACTGACTGTCTGTGTATTTTATCTAGAAACATCTGTAATGAAGTAACGCTGGATGTGAAATCTGGAAAGGGCGAACTGTAAACGGGATCCTACACATCTGCTCTTACTGAAAAAACAGCCACGCCCTCGTGTCCTCGCGGCCCCAGCCGAGACCACGTCCCTTCATGTCATTACTGCAGGTTCTTACCCTAACCTCGCCAATCACAATGAATTCCTGCTTCACCGTTTCAGTGCCTAAACATTTTAAACTCTCTGACTTATCCTTGTTGAGAGCTTTAATTTGACAGACTTCTTCCTGCAGCTGGGGTTTTGTGGTGTTTCCTTACACACAGGAGGTGCTGGAACGAACTACTCCCTCTATAGGCTTCCTGCTCTCCGAAGGATCGAGGGAGGAATGAGAGGAGGGGAGGTAGAGGAGGAGGAGGAGAGGAAACTGCATGCTGATGCAAAGGGTCGGGGAGGAGCTTCAGTCATACTTACAAAACACACATGGAAAACTTAATAGAAAAAAAAGTTGTGTCTGACTGAAGGAAAACTGACCTCTGACCCCAAAGTATCCCATTTAGCTGAACGGGTGAGCTAACAAAGCACCTGAGCACTTCAAGGCTTTCACTCTACAGCTGAATATGACTGTTGTATCTCATGTTTGTGCTTAATATGATCAAGTTCACACTCAGAGTGGTTAAACATGGGAACTAGCAGCAACCTTTTGAAACAAGTCCCGACAACTGAATGGAGTCCTATGCAAATGAGCTTGTCGGTGTGCCTATGGATGCACATGGCCCCAGTTTAACATGGCATATGACTCTTCCAACAATCTGGCTGAAGAAGATTTTTATCTGGTTTTCTCAATTTGCAACTGCATTTCCTCTCCAGGTAGCCAGAAAAGAAAACTACTTGTATCTTTTCCTGCACGGAAACATTTTCTTTTAAACATAGTGGAACTGACATCAATATGCCAACAGAACTGATAATAACGCAAAGAAGGATACAACTTGGCAACTGGGGTGTTAGGAGAGCCTGAGGATCCTGGAAAGTGTTTTTAAGCAATCGTCTGGGTATTTTTGGGAAAATCACATGCATATTTCTGTAGTGCAAGTTAATAAATGATAGGCACAAACTAGGATGCACACTGATTAACTGGGCAAAGTCCTTGAATGTTTCATTTCTTTCAAAAGCACTGATGAAAATAGCAAATTGTGATCTTAAGCCAAATTTTGGAAGAAAATGAGGGGAAAAAAACATCAGCGTTCTTCTCTGAATTCTGCCTGGGAGAAATAATCTCTGGCTGAGATTTGCATGCAAAGCAGTTAACATAACTCTCAGGACTCCCCTCATACAGCTAAAAAGTGCTGTAACTCATTCGGATGTGAATATTTTCCATCTTACATATTCATGATTGTACGCGCACAGAAGATAAGCGACCTCCAGTTCAGAACCACAACAACAAACTTAAAACATTCTCCTTTCTTTTATTCTTCATACCAGCACAAGTAAACAAATGCGAGCCTCCAAGTGAAAACTGGAGAGTTTTTTGCATAAGCGGTGACAAGAAGTCAGAAGGTTGCTGGCTGGCAGGATGAGTCACTATGGATTTATCCATGATATGCTGCTGTTAAAAATACAGCATAACCAGTGCAGCCTCAGGCCTGTGGATGCTCTGGGATCAGCTTTGCAATATCTCAGGAAAATGTGCTTTACCTGCAGGGGACAGGTATCTGCAGGCTTCAAACACATCTGCACCTGACGGGATTTAAATCACAAGCGCTCACAAACAGCAGCATCAGGTGTTAGCTACCATTTCCCACTCTGTAAGGACCCTTAGAAAGCAGAAAATAGCATAAATCAATTAATTAAGGATCTCTCTCACAGATATGGGCAGATATCGGCAAGATGGCTGATTTTGTGAATTTTAAAGAGGCAGCTTATAAATATTGCTGCCTCTACACTCCATACAACTTGAGCTTTGGAAAGCTCTTATCAAGGAGAGCGTAGACGTACTCCTGTGCTGCGGAGACGAATGTAAAAACACCTCAAGGGCACGCTGTAAATCAAACACCGCGACTATTCGCGGTGCCAGAATGTTTTGCAGCATGAAAGCCTCTTTCCTCTTTTGTTTAAATGAAGGCACCACATCACATTGCATGACATTAAGCTGAGGGAGGTTATTTATGAAGGGTTTCTGCTTTTTTCATGCTGAGCACGAGTGTTTTAACACAGGAAAATTCCTTTGTGCACAGACATCAGCTCCAGCCTCTCAACTGTGAGGAATTTCTGCTTTTCTGTGTAGTACATCATTGACATTTTGAATAGTTTAAATAACAATTTAATGTGTCATGTCATTACCTCCCCCACAAGACTCTTTATAGACCAAACACTGACTGACTAACCTACAAACTGACCTTTAGATTAATGGATAATAAGAATAATCTTTTGACATTGCCTGGCATTGTCCATTGCAATTGTATGTCACCTTAATATTTTGGCCACGTTTTGTGCCACAAAAGCTCATAACTCAACTTTAATCACTATGCCCCCCTCACTTAGATATGACAAGTGCTTATTAAAGTACTATACTTCAAATAAACCTTGAGGTATTGGCTGCCCTTTACCACTTTCTGCCATTTAAGCCTAAAAGTTTACAGATTTTCGTGATGCCTCTACAACTTTCCCAAAAGAAATAACGCATCTAATCTGCTTCAGTGTTTGGAGAAGATTAGTAGCGACCAGGAAGGAGAACAAATGCACCACCGAGGACCAACAGGATGCAGATTTTCACTTTACACAAACACTTGTATGAGGGCTCAGCTGGTGGAGGTTTTAATCCACAGCACATGACTGGACATTGTTCACGAGCGCAGAGGTGTTCAGTGGGTGTGGGTGCACACAGCAGGCCTGTACTCACTTTCCGATCCTCCACATCCTCCCCGACTGCTTCAATGACCCCGGAGCCCTCCATCCCCATGGTGACAGGCGGGGCGGGCAGCAGGTCGTACAGCCCCTGCCTGCCCAGCAGTTCGGCGAAGTTCAGCCCGCACGCCTTAACGCGCACCAGGACCTCCCCCGCCTTCAGCTGCGGCTCGCCCTGCGTCTTCACCTGCAGCTTGATTTTGTCGTAGCCCCCGTGCCCAGTCAGGACCAGAGCCCTGAAGGAGAGCGACTTCCTCTCGGCTTCGGGGCTGCCTCCCGACCCCTGCGGTGCATTAGCAGCAGCCGGCGGAGGCTCGTCGGGCTTCTTCTCCTGCTCAGGTTGTTGCTGCTGAGTTGGAGCTTCTTCTCCAGACATGATAAACACTCGTGATGCGCGCCCCTTCTAGGTGTTCGGTCCACAGCAACAGTTCAGCCTGCCTGGGTGTTTCTTTTGAAAAATGAACTAATGTTTCTCTTTAAAAAATAAAACAAGTGTCCGTCACTTGAGACAGTCGTATATTTTGGAGAAAAAATTAGATTACTGCTGCGTGGTTTCCTGTGTGTGCGCTCTGCTCAACAAGTGACCAATGTCAAGACAGACGCAGTTAGAACATCATTTCCGGTTGGGTTTTTCCCACAATAAAGCACATCACTATTTTATTTTTTTAAGTAGTTTTTAATAGTTTTAAAAATATATATGATTAAATAGAAAAAAATAATAACATAAATAAAAAATAAAACAAAAATCATGTAATGGTTTTATACAGACACCAATGTGAAACAAGCAAACAAACAAGAAGAAATGACAGCTAAAATTAGATTTTATTAATAAAACATACATGATTAATTATTTATTATCAAAATCAGTAGGAGTGCCTTGAGGATGTGAAGTCGGCCTATTTGCTTTTGAACATTTATAAGAACAAATCAAATTTATATGACATTTTTTTGGGGTACTCATGGATGTTTTAAATTGAACGTTTTTATCTGAATTGACATAAAGCAGACCTCAAATGCCAGCCTCAGTGTCACATTTAGATGTCACCTGCACATGCTCATTAGGATGAGCCATGATAAACTGTAATCATGTTTCCGTCTATTTACAGAAGCCAGCCTGCTCAATATTCATTCTGGGTAGGATAACAGTCAAATATACTGATTTTATTTTAGAGCTTGAAAAGGCTTTTATTTGAATGCTTGAATCTTCTAACTTCCGGTATTTTGCTGCACCTGCTTGTGACTGACTTGACGCAGCTGAAAAAGTGACCGATCCGTTTTGTTGGCCAAACGTGAGTCAGAGAGCTGTGGAGAGCCTCAAAACCCGGAAACTGGATTCCCTGGAAGGATCACAGCTGGAGGGAATAACGAGCAGCTAGACAAGTTATGTTCCTCTGGTGCATACAGGTGTGGATAAATCACCTTCTCCAACTGTTGACTGTTATAGTAGCCTAAAACAATCTAATGAAATCACCACTTTTTGTAAACAACACAAACATCACCAAATATAGGCATTTAGTCAATTTCCCAAATATGGGAGCCAATCAGTTGAGTTTATCCTCTACGTCCCCATGAAAGTTGAACATTTATTAGTTGTTTATGACAAATGCAAGACTACAAATTTCTATAAAGCGATGCTGAAATGTGTAATTCTAACAGAAAAATAATCAGGGCCTTGACATAAGGAGTAACAATATTTAAAGCTTCCTTCATGATGGCACTTACTTGTTTCAGTCACCCACACACATACGCACACTTACAGATTACTGCAGTCTGCAACTGGAAATGCTTTCTCATCTCGGTTGCAGAGTCTGTCAGACAGGAAGTGATCGGGTGCTGAGGAATACATAGACGTGTTTTTAAAAGGTGTAGACATATATACATATATTTTAATATGTAAAGCTGCACAAGGTCATAAGTTGCAGTTTTACTGAACTGAAACACATCAGCTTATACACGCACACAGACTACACACTCATCACACCAGCTGCTACAAGCATGGTGGGTGTGAGGGAAATGAATGCTGTCAGATGTCATACTCAGGCTGCTTTTCAGTGCACAATGTGACCACCGCTTACAGTTGGTGAGTAGATGTTGTGCGTGCTTGTCAGTCACATTATTGTCTCAAACCTCTGAGCCACGGCACTCATAATAATGATGTGACATATTTTGCTATTTTAGCCACATTTTCCTCAGAAAAAAAGTGTAGCAGATGAGTCTCTAAACTTCCTGTGAATTAATTTAAAAATCTGTATGTCTGCTATCCATGGAGTTACACTTTTGAACACATTTATGTGTTGTAAAAGCTCAAATATAACCTACATGTAAAAGAAATGTACAATAAAAGAGGCAGCGGAGGCAGTGTTGAGGTAGTAGTACTTTAAGTATTTCCATTTTCTGCTACATTTATTAATCACTTGTTACTATGCAGTTTACTATGCAGTTTTTATACACAAATCCTGTGATGATCTTAAATGAAAGACAATCAGCAAACTGTGTGGGCTTTCATTGACACTTGCAATGTAGCCTGCGTGAAATAAATTGCCAGCTTCAGTTTGACCAGCAGATGGCGCTAAAAGACCCGTCACAGGTTAGCTCCGCTGCGTCGAGCCAGCTCTCTTTCTATTACACGGTATACACCTGTAATGAAGTGAGTAGTTAAATGACAGATGAAAGTGTGGGAAACTATTCGCATATACGAAGTGTAAATGAATCGTCTATTGCGTCTACTGGTGCGACACTCGGCTCCTGCAATAATATAGCGTTTACGAGACTGTAATGGAGGTTTAAATATGCTATAAAACACGTCACGTTTGATTTTCACCAATACGATCACTTGAATCAACGGGGTATAGCTTCAGATGACTTACAAAAAGCGGGTAATGAATTTACGCAGAGTTTTCAAGTCAATAAACTAGAAAACACTTACATTTCGCTAAGATAGCCAGACACAACCAGAGGCAGACCGGATGTGCGAGATTTGGGCTTCAAAGTAAAAGCACAATAAATATCAAGCTGATAATAACAATAATAATAACAATATCATTAATAATATACTATATGTGTTACATTATTCATTTATCCTCATGCATCCACCTAATCTACCAAGCCAGAATGTTATTAAGACTTGGAAGCATGTTAGTCTGGCTCCTAAAGCCTCCAAGTGCTGTTAGTTTGTGACCACAAGACCACTCCTGCGACTAATGATTAGCGTTGGTGCAGATAGCCATCCACAATATGCGTCATTTAAAAACAAAATAGCAGCCAATGGACCCACAACTACGTTGCATCCGGCTAAAGAGACAGGTTTGTAGGGCTTTTCATATTTTTGTCTTTTATTTTGATAGGTCTAACAGGAAAGCAGATTTTAGAGACGCTCCTTCACAGGTGCTGTGACATGTCACTTCACCGGTGGAGCCGAGGAGCTGAGCATCGCGCAGAGCATGTAGTCGAAACTACAGCAGACTGTAGTGCTGAAGTTTCTGCCTGGTTTGGACCTGAAGTCTTCCTCTGAGGGGAACATTTCCAACATTTAGAGCTGCTCTTCGAAACCCACCTTGTTTGGAGCTAAATGACAAGTAGGCAGCGACTCGGAACCACTCAGTGATACCCCGGGGCGCGATGGAGAGCAAGGGATTACTTCGCTGTAAGATCGTGGTGGTGGGCGATGCGCAGTGTGGCAAGACGGCTCTCCTTCACGTTTTTGCCAAAGACTCGTACCCAGAGGTAAGAGACAGTATGTCAAAAAGGCATGAGTGGTGACTGCAGACCAGGTACCTGGAACCATACGAGACGCAAAAGTCCCCATCCAGCCTGACACTTCCAATAAAACTTCAAATCCTGAGTAGAACTGGAGACGAGTGGCACGCTCAGATTATTGATGTGTATTTATTTATAACGCGATTTGTCTTCTTTCTTATTGGCGTGTCGTAAAAGTGGCGACTTTCGCTACGTGTTTCTTTATCTCTGAATTTTCTCGGTCTTTGCACGCCTGTTATAATGTAAGAACAAGATCAAATGAAAACCACATCAGGCTCCAGACCGCACAGAAACCCGAGCTCCGTGCGCTTTTGCGCATCGCGCGCGTCCGCGTCGGTTTGCTTGGGATCCGTGCGGTCTGTCATCACTGGTTTGACCTCAGCAGCAGCCTGTGAACTGAACTGCCTCTGAGCAACACACTGAATCACCTCATGTCTCTGTGGATTTTGGGCTGTGAAACACGAGGAATTAAATGGCAAGTTATGTTTTCATGTGGGACTGAAAACTCTCTCAGAACGTCTGAGTGATATTAAGACAAAACGATTCACAAACTAATCTGCTGGGTGTCACAACAGTCAGCCTGAAGTGATCAGACGTTTTTGCAAATATTGGACATAACAAGTGGGATTTTGAATGGATAGACACATCTCACTCACATCGAATCTGTGTTGCAGTTTTGCCTGTAACTGCTGTATATTGATTTCCAACAGGAAATACAGTGAATCGGCAGATGTTGTACTGCAGGTCACAAAAATAACCAAATGTTACACGAAGGAAGAAGCGCAGATGTGATGGGCTGAAACATCCTCTGTCTGAGTTTATTTTTCACTTGCGACTCTTGAGCTGATGAGGATAATGAAATCAAAGCTTTTTGACCTAAATTTCTGAAATTGGAAATGGGTCAAAGCTCAGAATTGGCCTCATCTATTTTACACACACACACACACACACATTATCTAGTGCCTCTGATGTTCAAGAGTGCACCATCGTCTGCATTACGGCTGACTGAAATAATTAAGATTTCCTTTTCTGCTTTACATTATCTTGATTTAAACGGAATCTGTACACACCATCCCCTCTGCTCTCATATCTAATCTTAACCTCATGACTCGTTTTAGAATTACGTCCCCACGGTCTTTGAAAACTACACAGCCAGCTTCGAGATCAACAAACAGAGGATCGAGCTCAACATGTGGGACACGTCAGGTAAGACATGCTCGGGGTTTTGGTTTTGTCCTTTGTGTAGATGTAAGGCTCAGCATCAGCAGACACAGAACTTGTCTGTGTTCAAACAGTGTTACGTAACTTCAGTCCTGTCATCACCTTTGGAGTTAATTTAACAGTTGTAGTTCATTGAACAGCCGCTTCGGCGTTATATCACCACTGTGAGAGGATAAACACCTTGTCATTCAACACTTGTCTGATCCAAGTAGCTGCTGCAGCATAACAACCACTCAGGAGCTTTGTGAAACTGTCGGCGTGCATGACTTTATCACAGACTCGACCGGGCATCGTGGCTAAATCCAGTTTCCCAGTGTTAAAACAAGTTGTTTTTTTTGTTGTTTTGAGCTGTGAAGTTAACTCTGACATATGAGGACTGATGTCATAATTCTGCTCGGAGTCGTTTTGGATGTTTCAAACA